>NW_005871054.1:16224564-16251089 GCF_000147115.1 Myotis lucifugus | reverse complement strand
TCACTGCTGATGATTGCTCAGGCTCTACTGGGAACATTATCAAGTGTATACAATCAGAGATAGGCTTCGGGGAAAGCCGCGCCAGCTCTGCTGCAGTTCTGTGGTGGCAGTGGCCATGACCGTGACCATGCTTGCACAGGGCGCCTTTGTTGGGCAAACCCAGAGCCTCTGACTTCTCCTCAGCAACACTGGCCTCTGAATCTTTCTTGCTCCCCGGCTCCAGGGCTGTGATGTCACCGAGCATTTATTAACTTTTCAAGAGGCCAATTGAAAGCTGTGGCATTTGGCAAGAGATAAGCCAGGGCCTGAGAGGGTGGAGAGGGGGACAGGCACACAGAGGCTCCGGTGATGGTTGATACAGGGAGGCAGTGGAGGGGAAACCCTTCTTGATACTGGCCTTGTCAGAACCTCCCTGGAACTAAAAATGCAGAGGAACTGGGGGCAGTGAAGAAGCACTGGCCCTGGGGGTCCTTGGGTGGTTGTCAACCACAGGGGCCTGTGAGAGCCCTATGGCACTGCCATTCTCATGATGAGCTCCGCTGATGAACAGTATGTGTGTGTATGTGTGTGTGGGGGCGGGGGAGTGACCCAAAAGGGGCATGAAATGGGGAGAGAGCATCCTGGAGGGAGGAGCCCTAGCCGGCAGGAACTAGGGTTTCAGCTGCACCCAGGCCCCACTGGATCTTGAAGGAGACCGGTCACCTCTCTATTCCCCGCAGTGGGATGCTCTGTAGCCCCCAGAATCCCCTGCAAGTGTCAAGGTGGGCAGAGCAGAGGGGCTCTGACAGGATTCGGGCAGCAGGCCTGCTGGCATGCCCGGAGAAACCACTCTCTCTCCTCTGCTTTCCAGGGAGAAAAGCCACTTTAGCGAGGCTCCGGAGAGAAGTTAACTGTCGTTTTCCCTTTGCCAAAAAGTATATTAAATTCACTGACCACATTTTTCCAGACCCGAGCGCGGAGGACATTAGATGCAACACACACTGCCTGGGCTCTGGTGCGCTGGGCACCACACATATTTCATTTTGCATTATTAATATTTAAACCGAAGCAGCTGTCTCCGTACACACGGAGCCCAGGCCCGGGGCTCCTACGGAGGCTTCTCCCTGCGGCCAGATGTACCAGCTAGGAAGCCCCTCGTTGACCCTCGGGCCTTGGGCCTCCTGCGGTGAATTTCTCCCGCGTCGCCATCCACTGATGTGCAATGACATTTCTGGGCAAGAGGGCTCGGTGGTTTGTTGGCAAGAACAGATTCTGTTGACCCGGTTTAGCTGAGATTCAGCAGGGCTTGCCCTGAGCAGATTTTTGAGAGGCAAAGTATCTCCTTGAAACACCAGCCTCCCTTTCTGAGCCCTCTGCCCCAGGGCTGGGGACCCCGGACTTTCACTCTTCTCCCCAATCTTTCCGCCTTCGGGACCTTTGTACCTTGAAGCCTGGAGTCCTCCTCCTGGGTATTTGCACCTGACAGCCTCATCTCTAAGCCTGGGTGCGGAGACGCTTGCCTGAGTCCAGGGACACTGTGACCAGCACTGGCAACAAAGCCCTTCCCAACCTGCTCAACTCTTTCTCCCCCAGGACCCCCAACTCCAGTGCCTGCGGCTGCTCTGTTTCCCAGACACACCAAACACTGTCCTTCCATAGACCCCCTGCTACTTGTACCTGCCTCTGAAGTCCCAGGGTAACAGTCAGCTCCTCTCTGCTACCACCCCCTCCCCCAGGAGGAACTAACTACTTACTCCTCTCTCCTCCATAGCCATGTATGTCCCCCTCTATTTTGGCTTAGATCACATGATATTGTAAACTTTTCTTTGTATACTTATAAAAAACTAGTAGTTATTGAGTGCTTTCTATGGATATGATGCCTTAGGTCAAATGATACATTCTATAATTCTCCCAATAACCTTATGAGATGGGTTCTATAATCATTCCCCGTTTACAGATGACAAAACTGAGACTGAGAGGTGGTGAGTAGCTTGCCCAAGGTTACATAACAAGGAGTATCTGTTTCCCTCCGAGACCACAAGCTCCTCAAAGAAGGGGTCATGGTCTTGTGCATCCGGGGTTTGCCTAACACGCTGTCTCAGTACAGGCGCTAAACACACGTTTGTTGTGATAAAATTAAATAAGGCAGCAGGAAGGTTTGCCCAAGCAGGACTGTGGGAACATCCCAGCATCCCCATTTCTTTAGGTGACTGCCCCAGCTCTAGCTCCTAGGGAGTGGGGAGTAAAAACGTTGTAGTAAGCCAGAGCAGGATTCAAATTCCAGTTCCACCTGAATTTAAACTAGCCGTGTCTCCATTTGCCCATTTCCAAATTGGTGAAAATAATAATATCTACCTTTTGTGATCTTTACCACAACCAATTCCGTCCTGCCTGGGTTGGGTGTGAGGAGGAAGGAGTTATAGTGCATGGAAGCGTAAGGATTAAGAAGTGATTTGCGGAACCATCTAACAACCCCGCTCTTGCCATCTTGTAGACGTACACATGATGACATGAACACACACACACTGGGGTTCTTTGATTGCAATGATAATGACAATGTGTTGTATGTATACAGGCTCCATAAGGCCCTGCCTCCGGGATCTCTTCATTTAACCATCACAATTTTTATAAGGCGAATGTTACTATTACGATCCTGTTGCAGACATCTAGTGCTGTGTCACAGCCTCCCCAAAACTTAGTGACTTAAAACAAGAACATTTCTCTCGCTCACAAATCTGCAGTATGGGCAGGGCTCAGTGGGGAAGCCCTTCCTCTCCTCTGTATCCGGCACCAGCTGAGGCAGCTTGGAGACCAGGGGCCAGAATCATCTGCAGGTTCTCACTCCTCGGTCGGGCCCTGATGCTGGCTGTCCTCTGAGACCTCAGCTGGGATTCCCAGCCACAACCTTACACATGCCCAGCCACCTGCCCTGGGCTTCCTCACAGCATAGTGGCTGAGCTCCAATGTGTGTGTGCAGGGGGGCAGGGGAAGAGAGAGAGAGAGACGCCAGCCAGTGGAAGCCATACTTGTTATGACAGCCTAGGAAGTCCACGTGTCACTTCTGACACATTCGGTTTGTTGAGACAGTCACTTTGTTGCCCAGGTTCAAGGCGAAGGGACATAGACTCTGCCTCCCAATGGGAAGTGGCAAGGTTCCGGAAGAGCACTGGGGATGGAAATAGTGCCTCAGCCTTATTCAGAAAATGCACAAAGTCCCAGGTTACAGAGGTGAACGCTGAGGCGAGGAGGCCCCCTGACCGGTGTGAGAGCAGAGCGCCCATGAGTGGCAGAACCAGGACTCAGGTTCAGGCCTTCTGTCTCCAAACCCTGCCTTTTCCCACTGAACGATGTGCCTTCCAATCCCATCTGCCAGGGCTTCAGAAAGGCCCAGCCCTCCCCCCATAATGGTTTTGTGTGTGGGGTTTTTTCAGTTAGCTTGCCCCTCACACACACACACAGAGCCACCGCCAAACGTCCTTCCAGCAGTCCCTTCCCCTGGACCTGGTGAGGAGAAGTGCTCCTGAGTGGCCCAGACCCCACTTGCTGCCTCACTGCCAAGCCAAGCTGAGCTGGGGACCCAGGGCGGCCAGGAGCCAGAGCTGGGGAGTCCTGATGCTCAGGGGGGAGGGGAGAATGACGGGGGGGGGGCGGGGGGCAGCGTCCAGAATGTGTAATTCCAGACGACAGCAGGAGCTAAGAAGACTGTGGGTAATTTGGGGAATTTTTGGAAAATGTGAGCGTGATGTCAGCCTGAGTGAGAGGAAAGCCAGTGGGGGAGGGTGCGGGGGGGGGGTGTCCTGGGGGGGCCGGCAGGGAAGGCAAGGGCAGGGAGTCGTAATGGGAGGCATAGTTATTAGTCTAGAAAAGTTTAACTTGAAGCTCCCAGCCTACCCCCTCGCCTCTGCCCAGCATGGACAAATCACACGATGTCATTAAAACCCATGCTGGAGAGTCCTGGTTGAATCCAGGGCAAGAGTTGGATTGATTTCTTCACAGATTATTGAGCAACTGAGCACAAAGCCAGCTCTTCACCAGCCAGGCCAGGGGGGCGGGGAGGGCGGGGAGGGAGGGGGCATCAAGAATCAGCAAGGAGCCAGGAGAAATCCCTGCATGGGAGCAGGTGGCAGAGGTCATGGTTGGGCCGCGCGACCCCCCAGAATCTCTGGGGTATTAGACTGGTGCCTCTAGGAATACTTTGATTGGCTTGTTAAAGGTCCATCGGCAGAACTGGGTGCTCTCCCAACACCCTGCCCAGAGGTTACCTCGGGCCTGAAGCTCTCACTGTCGTCCCAGTCTTCGCGCACTGAGCCAGCAGCACCCAGCACACACTGGGTCAGCCTGCTGACGATGGCAAAGCACCAGACGTGTGCAGCCAGACACAGCTGCAACCGCAGGCTCCCGTCCAGTCTTCCATCCACGCGACCCTGGGCAAGTCGCCGCTGGACCTCGTGAAGACTCCGTGAAATGGCAGCCATGCTGTCTACTGGAACTGCTGGTGTGAGCCTTACATAAGATTGCATAGGCGAGGTGTCTACCCGAGGGTCTGGCACATAGGATTCAGTAAGTGAGCCTTCCCATCTCTACCCCTTTTTCTTCTTCCACACACACCCAGAACCATGATTTCATCCTAAACCTTGTCCAGTCCAGACTCATAGAGCCAAAGAGAAGCAAAGCTGATCAAGTGTTGGGGTGGGGGTTGTGGACAGAGGATCAAATGGGCCTTTTCTGCCTGAGGCACTGGGAAAGCCCCACTGTGGGGAGGTAGGAGAGGGCTGGGAGAGCGCTCCTTGTCACCTTGGACTGCTTGTCCTTAAGGCAGTTCAAAGCCTATTCCTCAAACATCCCCCTCCATCAGGCTCCACAAAACAAACAGAAGCGCAGGCACCAGGAGAGGGGCTGCTTCATCCCCGTGCTGGCTATGTGGTCCTGGATCTCTCTGTGCCTCTATTTTCAACCCTCTCCCACCCCCTCCCATCAGGCCTCACCCACACAAGCTATGCTATCAAGAGGGAGAGACTGGGTCGTGGCCTATGAAGATTTCTCTGAAGTCCTTTCTGCGGCTCTGACTTTAGGCCCCCAAGTTCCTCCTTTCTAAGCCAGGACTGGGGTTTGGGTAGGAGGAACACAGCCCGACTTCCCTAGAGGACTCTGATGCTATTCTCACCCTTGCTTGTCCCTTGTGGGTTTCTGTCCCTCTGTGGTTCTTGGAAGGTCTTAGACCACCTCCCAAAGTTACCGGGTTAAATCTTAGGAATGAGGGTGAAAAATAGCCTCAAGCCTTGCCTGTGGCTTTCTTTTGAAACTACTAACAACCCGAAGCAACCCTCCCCCTCCCTCTCTCCTCTCCTGGCAGCTCTCGAATCCTCCAACTCAGTCCTGCCTGAGCTGGATTAGAGAAGGGAGGAGGTTATGGTCCATGGAAGAGTCATACCCTGAATTTTATGGGGTTTGCAACAGCCAGGTGCAGAGCTGGGTCACGCCCTTTCTCCAAAACAGCCAGAGAAATGAAATGCAGGCTGCGTGGTGCCAGTAGAAAGGGAGGGGGATGGGAAGACAAAAGGGAGTTTTTGTAGAGGTGCTGAGGACGGCCTCCAGGTGAGGAGGAGTAAGAGGAGGTTATGGGGAGTTGGTTGTGTCATAACCAATAAGTGACGAGCGATAGGAAGTTTCCGTGAGTTACTGGCCATGGAAGTAGGTTTCAGGCAGGTATCGGGAGCTGGCTGGCATTTGAGAAATGCTCATGGCTACCTTCCAGGGTCCACAGCTCACAATCCCCGGAGGACTTGTGGCCATAATCTTCTCTCTGAAACCTGCTCCTGTCTCCCCCCAACCTCAGACCTTCTGCTACAGGGAAGAGCATTGGGGCAGCTGGAGCCCAACATCCCTGAGCTCTTCCAGCCCCAGCATTTATCTTAGGGTTATTTTCACTCCCAAGAACAAAGAAGCTTTTTATTCAGCAAGTGGCGAGAACCCACACCTCTGACAAGCCATAGATCACCTCGGGGAGGACGGGAGGGGATGGTGGCTAGCACGTGAGGCTTCTCCCTCCCACCCAGAGCCACAGAGGGGGCGCCTGGTTTATGGCTTGTGGTTGGTTCCAGGCAGAAGGCAAGAATTGTGCAGGACAAACTGGTTCTGAGGGTCAGTGGCCAAGCCAGGACAGGAAGATGGAAAAGATAGATTATTAACTCTCAGGAAGGAACCCTGAGCAATCCCTGCACCCAAACTCTCTGGGCTCAGTCTCCTCACCTGAGATATATGATGATCAACCAAATCACCTGGGGCGCTCTTAAAGAAGAAAGGGAACAGATTCCCATCCTATATAATAAAAGGCTAATATGCAAATTGACCAAACGGCGGAACGACCGGTCACTATGACACGCACTGACCACCAGGGGGCAGATGCTCAATGCAGGAGCTGCCCCCTGGTGGTCAGTGCACTCCCACAGGGGGAGCGCCGCTCAGCCAGAAGCCAGGCTCATGGCTGGTGAGTGCAACCGCAGTGGCAGGAGCCTCTCGCGCCTCAGTGGCAGCGCTAAGGATGTCTGACTTCCAGCTTAGACCTGCTCCCCATGGACATCAGTCAGACATCCCCCGGGAGCTCCTGGACTGTGAGAGGGCACAGGCCAGGCAGAGGGACCCCTCCAGTGCACAAATTTCGTGCACTGGGCCTCTAGTGGCATATAAAGGGCAACCATATAGAAAAGGTATAGTGGATTCAACACACCCAGTGGCCACCATTGTAGCTGAATTTACTGTTTCCTTCAATAAGTATATTTAAATACACTAGCATACATAGGTATAAACATACACTGTTATTGATATACATGGATATATACCGGAGGCCCGGTACACAAATTCGTGCATTGTGGTGGGGGGGTCCACCCACCCCGATCTGGTCTGGGCCAGCCAGGGGGAGGGGATATGGGAGGTTGACTGGCTGGCCCTGCCCCCGATCAGGGTGGGAGGAGCAATCAGGGGTGGGGCCAGCCAGGGGAGGGGCCGTGGGCGGTTGGCCAGCTGGCCCCATCCCCTGGTCGAACTCCTGGTCGAGGGGACAATTTGCATATTAGCCTGTTATTATATAGGGTTCATATACATATAAAATCTGTTTTTATGCATTTGGTAGGAAATTAAATGCATTGTTCTACAATATCTCTTTTACACTTATGTGGTTGTCACTCATATTTGTCCATAGAACTATCTCCTTTTTACTGACTTAATGTTTCATTGTGTGACTATTGATGAATATTTATGTAATCGACCATATTTTCCTATTACAAATAATGCTTCGGTAAGTATTCATGTAACCAACTTCCTCGTACATAACTGTGAGTACAAGTAGGATATGTTCTTAGAACTGCTAGGTCAATAAAAGGGCATGTGCATGTATTTTTGTTACGATGGATTTTGCTAAATTGCTCTTTATCTAGGTTTTACTTATTTACACAGACACCAATGATGCAGGAGAGTGCTTCACATCTTAAGCTAACACAGTGTGTTATAAAACATTTTGATCTACATTAATTTTAGATGAGAAAAATAACATTTCACTGTGGTTATATTTTGCATTTTACTCATTATAAATAAGGTTGAGAAACTTTTGATGTGTTTAAAAGCCACCTGCACTTATAGAAGCTTTAAAATGCATCGATTCCTCAGGTCCCACATTTCAAAATCTAGTTCAGTAAACCCAAAAATCAGTATTAAAAAAATACTAAAGTGATTGGGGTAAAAAAAAATTTTTAAGAGAACATCATAAGAAAAGCACTATTTATGTAAGAATAGATTGATAAATTGTACTTCAATTAACATTGTAAACATCTGTTTATTAAGAGAATGAAAAGTCAATCAGATTGGGAGAAGATATTTGCAATTCTACAATGAACTCAGAACCAGAATATATAAATAACTCCTACAAGTCAACAAGAAAATGGCAGTGACAAGGCAAAGACAGGGACACAGTGAGTTGGTATCAACAGACTATTACTAGGACATATGCTCCTGAGGATAGGGACTTTGTCTGTCTTGTTCACCAGTGAATTTCCAGAGCCTATCATGACATCAGGCACATAGCAAATATATAGTAATGTTTGTTGGATGAACTAAAAGGAGTGACGAACAGAAAAGAGACAAAGATGACACTTCTCCCCCTGGATTAAAATATAAGGAACTAGGAAGATGGGAATTCAAGAGAAGATGGTTTGGAGAGGAGAGAAGATGGTGGGTTCCATAGAGACTGAAAGCCTAGCAGAACACCCAGCTGGAGCAACAGAGTAGACAGTTGTAAAAACAAGACTAGGACGTGGACCAGAAAGCCCAAGTAGCAATTTCCCATGTGAGGTTGTCCTCTGAGAAGTGACTGCGAAAGCTGTATGACCAGATGACATGGGCAAAAGAGAGAATGCAGAGAAGATGGGTAAGGACCCTGCAAAGGCTGTTTTAATAGGATAGTTGCAGGGTGGGGTTCAAGAGCAGATGCATAGACTTTCATTCTTCAGCAGCAAGCGGAAAGAGACAGAACTACCACTGAAGGAGTAACTGCAAAGCTTGAAATGTCCTCGGGTTGGGAGCAACCCAAACATGTATGAGGGAAGAGACGGGATAAGGCAAAGGATACAAGCAAGAAAAAGTCTGGTGGATGGAGCAAGACACTTCAAGTGAAGGGCTCCAACTCAGGGGTGATCCAGGTTAAATGACACGGGTGTAACTTGAAGATGGGGGACTCTAAGAGAAAGAAGGCAAATTTATGAATACAAAATTGGATATGAAAGTGTATGTTTGTTCAGAATGAGAAAATTAGCCACAAGAATATAAAGTGTTATACTGATAAATATCACAATCACAAAACCCAGAAAAATAACATTATTAATTAACTGTCTGACAAACCCCTAGAATACTTTTTGAAAAAAAATGTTTCTTTTGCTTTGTACCTTTATTGATTCTTTTCTATCAAAAGTTTTGTGGTATTTTTTATAGAGAGGATAGTAAAATAACTCAGTCTTTCCTCTAGCATGGTTGATCAAAATTCGATTTTTTTATTGTTGATGGTTTAGAACATTTTTTTTTAGCTTCACAACTCAATATTGGTAAGGTCATATAAATGTTTAGGATTGTTGTCATATTTGGAAAAACCACTATCAAGGTCCTTTCATATATGAGCTATAGTATTTCAGGGTGTGTCAAGTTTTCTTACACCGTGACTCATCTTAAATATCCTTTCAATTGACAATATTCATTAACCAGTTGATTTCTCATTTTAGTGGTTTGTCTATAAGTTTTGTATTATCTCACTGATGTCAGAATTTCATGTCAAATGAGCAATAAATTTATATATTTTTATATGATTCAGTGATAAGTTCAGAATCACAAACACATGACTTTACAGACAAACATTCCAGCTATTTGTAGCATTAATGCAAATGTGTGTCCTACAAACATAGGAATCCTGATTAAATTGTAATTTTTTGGTGAAAAAAATGAAAAATATATGGTGCATTTTCAATTGAGTATATTCCTGGCAGGAGAGAATATCCAGCTTGACTTGGTGTTAATGAGAACCAAATCTTGCTTGCAGTTTTACATTTCTGATGAATGAAAAAATTTTCCTGGACTTGTTTATGGTTCTGTAGCAAGTTGCCTGTTGGCATCTAAATAGACATGCCCATGTCCTAACCTCCTGAAGCTGTGAATTTGACCTTATTTAGAAAAAGGGTTTTGCAGATGTGTTTAAATTAAGGCTCTTGAGATCATCCCAGATTAGCCGGGTGGGCCCTAAATTCAAAGACAAGTGTCCTTATAAGAAACAGACCAGGAGGAGACACGGACACAGAGGAGAAGGCCATGTTAAGACAAGAGGCAGAGATTGGAGCGATGCTGCCACAAGCCAAGGATCGCCAGGAGCTGACAAAGGCAAAGAAGGATTGTCCCCTAGATACTTTGGAGGCAGTGCCAAGCGGTGCACACCTTGATTTCAGACTTCTGGCCTCCAGAACAGTGAGAGGATACATTTCTGTTGTTTTAAGCCACCCAGTTTGTGGTGCTTTATTTCAGCAGCCACAGGAAATAAGAGCATCACTGCCCACTAACGTTTCTTGCCCTCCTGCCTGCACAGGAGCCAAGGGAGATACACCCCAACACTGGGTCACACCAGGCTTCCTAGGCCACGGAGTTCAAATGTGACATTTCACCCCTACACACACCCAGAGAGAAAATAGTATCTTTTCTTTATCTTTTTCAGCCCCAAACTGCACAGCAGGAGCAAGGGTTTGGTCCAAATGAGCATGGAAGTTCAGCATGAAGCCCAGCCTGGGCCTCATCGAACCCAACACGAGCACTAAATAAAATAATTCAAATAACTCAAACACCAACTTCAACTCCAATCAATCCTATACCACCTCAGCCCTAACTTCAGCTCCAATTCCAACCTCACCCTAGGTCAAAGGAAAGACGGAAAGGAGTGATCTCGGGGGAGAGAACCACCACTGCCCCACCATCTGATAGCCTTGACCGACAGCTGTCTGCAATTTGTAGCTTGAAACCTGCCTTGAACCATTGTCCTTTGGGTTTAAAATCTGATAGGAGGCTATTGCCATTATTAAAGGATTTAATACTCAGAAATCTATTTGGAAAGAACCCGACCTAGGAAGTTCATAGCTGAGAAATAGAGGCATTTTAGTTACTTCCTCTACAAACAGCAGACTGGGATGAAAGTTCTTAAGAAACTCATCTCCCCCAACCCTGGTCTGCCAGCAGTCATCAGGAAATGGGATTATCTTCAATTTATAAATGATGAATAATTGCCAGCCTCTAAGAAGATAGAAGCATCCACAGGGAGAAGCTAGATTTTTAAAGAGACACCAGCCTGTTTCATTCTGACTTCTATCCAGCCTCCTCCTGACCCTGGGAAGCTGGTTAGGGGTGCCAGGCCTGGGGCCTACAGGGTACAGGGTTCACTGTGAGACAGAGAAAGTGGGGATTCAGAGCACAAGGCCCGAGGTAAATCCCAGAGTTGTGTTCTGTTGGAGAAGGCAGAGGTCAGTCTGGAAATGTGACTCCAAAATGACCTGTCAATCAAGGGAAAGCAAGACAAATAACCGAGGCTGAGACACAAAGCCCCCAGGGCTGGTCGGCAGGAGCAGTGAAGGCCAGAACAAGAAACTGCAGGTTGGGGCACGCGATCGGGAGGGCCAGCAGTCTGAACTCACCCCAGGGTCCAACAGCCAGCACCCCGAGCAGCGTTTACACCCTTATCCCAAGTTTGCATGGAAAAGACAGATTCCTTTTTTAATAACTCTTTTTTCTGATTCAAAAAAATTGAAGACTATTTAGAAAGTATAAAAAGTTTGTAGAAACAAATTAAAATTACAACCCCTTGACTTGAGTCATGGTCATTTAAAGGGCTAGGACATTTGTAGCACTTAATTGTTTCAAGAATTTAACCTTTTACCCTCTAGGTTCAGTTACTAACATCTAGAAGAAAAACAAAACAAAACTCTCCTGTTCCCTTTCTTTGTCCAAGAGGACAAAACCTGAAAAGAAACCAAGGCCACAGCTAATGCCGACAGACCAGATCCTATTTCCTGCACTGCTGGGGAGGCAGCTGTCCATTCAGAACATGTGTGTTGACCATTTCCTGTGAGCCTGCACTGTGCTAGGCACTGGGTTACAGCACAGCAGAGACCATCCCTTCTCTGGGCACATCCACCTTTTGCAAAGGCTATCAAGGGTGCCCCAGGCCAACCCCACAGCATATCACTGACACACATTTGTGTGCACCCAGCCACATACTCCAACATCACAACATCATACACCTACTTTCACACTCACAAATACATTGTCACACAACCACTGACACACCCATGTGCTCACATCACACCAACATATACTTACATACTCACAACATATACTTACACACTCACATTCACATGCACACTCTCACACACATATACTAGGCAGTTACCTGCTCCTTCCTTAATACTCTCCTAGACCCTGGTGGCATTTACCACATATAATGTTGTAAACTCTATAATGTCTCTACATCTCTGCCTCAGCCTGGAAATTCCCTAAGTTCATTTCTATAAGCCCATCTTTCTTCACAGTACCTGGCATATAGTAGGTATTCAATAATGTTCCCTGTATGACTTTGAATGCCATGGTTAAGGACTGTGGCCCAAGGAGCAAGGCAATCTCTCCCCAATCAATCTATCTCTCTATCTGTATCTATCTATCTATCTATATCAATCTCTGGCTGAAGTTGGAATTGGGAAAAAAAAAAATCTAAGGGAGTGAAACTGGAAAAGCTGGCCCTTGTGGCTACCTGTCACTACCAGAACCATTAATTAGAGACAAGGATTGAATCTTGCTGGGCAATTTATTCAGATGGCCAGCGATTTGGGAAGACAGCAGGTTATGTACCCTAAAAAGACCGTCTTCCATTTCATCTCAAGCCAATGCTTTTTATAAGAAGAAGAAAAGTATAGGTAAGGGGTTTGGAATTCAGGGGAAAAGGTTAATCAGATAAAAACTGCAGTCCGTGATTTTCTGAGCATCCCTTCATCTGCTGACCCGTGATTCCTTATCTGCATCCTGGGCCCAGGCCTTTCTCTCCCCGGAGCACAGTGTCTCCGATACCATCTTGGGCACTTGCCGTCCTCCTAGGGCACAAATCAAATTGCTTGCAGATCTCCTGAAGTCCGGCAGGTCTAGTCATACATTCTAGTCCCTGAACAATAGCTCTCTACACACATTTATTACCAAACCGATTAACTATATATCTGAAGCTAAAAAGGTTTTACGTTCTTGAGTTCCCCATCAAAAGCTCCTCAGAAAAATGCCAGATTCTATGACAAGGATCCCTCCTCTCAGCTCTAGACTCACCCTGGCTCCCACTCTGAGGCAGACACAGACAGACAGCACCCAGAGAGCCTTCCCTGCTGCTCCGTGCGTGTGTGTGTGTGTGGGACCTGTGAGCTTGTGAAAAGGGGCAGAAGAGACTGTCAGTTTTGCATCATTATCTCAAGATTCTCCTTGCCCAATCCTACTAACTCCACGTTCCTTTCACAATATTACTTCCGAATATTACTTCCGAATAAACCTTTTTCGGACTTAATTCCGAAAGGAGGAGGACAGGGGAGGGAGAGGGAGGGGAGGGAGGCGAGGAGAATGGCTGCATCTCCAAAGTGTGAGCCCATTGGTGAGATCACCACAGGCCTAGGTCCCACCCTCAGCTTTGAGGAGCCAGAAATAGGATTCCTCGGCCCTCCAAAGGCTGAGCAGGTGCCAGGAGACTGAGATGTACTCCCCGGTTTCATGCAGGATGGCGGACAAACTCGAGTGGTTGATAAGCCTCAGAAGAGAAGAGAGAGACTTCATGAGACTTGACTTGATGAGAATTGATGGGACTTGACGGGACGGGACTGTATGTGATAGGACTGGACTAGACGAGGCAGCCCAGGATGAATCCGGGAGCACTCACCCCAACATTTGGCAGAGCAGACAACAAAGGAGCCCCAGAGAAGCAGACCAACTTCCCCGGCTGCTAAAGCCCCACACAGTCGCCCTTCTCTTGTAGGTCAGCTCCAAGCCACAACCAGAGATCAAAACAACTGGCAGAAGGATAGTCCATCCTACACACACACACACACACACACACACACACACACACACACACACGGCCTGCAGAGCTAAGGCAGCTCCAGGACCCATGGTTCCCTTGACCTGACAACGGGAGATCAGGGCTGGGAGCTGGGAAGAAGGCTGCCAGGGGTCAGCTGGGGCTGTGTGACCTCTGTGGTTAGAGCTGAAGCTCTGAGCTCCTCCCCTAACAAGAGCCTCAGATTTGGGAAAGAATGGAGGATTGGGGGTGGTGTGAGGGCATTTTGGGTCAGGTTTGGCCTTCATCATCCCTCCCAAGTGCCCCCACTGCATAGGCACAGCCCTGGAGAGCTGGCCCCACAGTACAATACCTGGGGCTCGTGGAAGTGGGAGACCAGGGCCTGCCACCTCCCCACACACCCCCGCAATGCACAAACTCCGAGTGTCCTCATCCTTCTGCAAGGCCAGTGAAATCTACTACAACCGTCTACTCTTGGGCTGTTCCCTCACTACCAGCCCGCCTGCAGCCTGCTCTCTACCCAGGGACCCATTCGCATTGTTTAGGTTCTTATTCCCTTACACATCCTGCCCTGGGATTGTCCTCTTCCTTGAGGCATTAGCACCTTCCACACGCCTTTTATCACCCCAGCCCCGCCTGCCTGGGGTCAACCTTCAATCCACAAGTGTCTGGGGAAGAGGCCGGAAGCTTGGTCACACTTCCCAGGCGAGTTTCACAGTCCCGCCCCTTTCTGTCCGTGGCATGTCCTGAAGTCCTACCCCCTCCTACCTTTTCTCCCTCCCCCCACAAGAGGTGTTCCCATAATCAGTAGGCATCAGTCGGCTCTAATCAACCCCCTGTTTTGACTATTTTAGCAGCAATAAAAGGGCCATAAAGAGAAAGTCAGGGGGCCCTCTAGGAGCATGGATCTCCTTCGCTGTGATATAATGAAAAACACCAAGTGCTTCCTCAGAGCCCTAAGTGACAGCCCTGGCAGCAGAGCTATTGGAGGAGGCCTAATTATGCTATAAATTAAAGGGCTTTTTTTTTTTACCCAACATTATGACCTTTAATAAGATTGTTTTTACAACCAGCTGTCAATAAATCATGCAGGAGCACCAGTGAGAAGCATTCTCCGAGAACTTCTGCGAATTTCATTAGCTGCAGTTTATTTGGTTTTGGCGAGCTATGATGTTTTTTAAATCTCAAATTAAAGGCTCTGAACCATAAAAACTAATTCAGAGAAGTTCCTGTTTCAGCCTCTGAAAACAAGCTTTCCTAATTGCAGAAATTAGCTGAGATGTGGCCAGGCCAGGAGGTCATTAGCTGGAAAGCGGTGACAAGTGGCTAGGACTTCACCAGGCCTGGCAGCCATGAGCCCCATAGAACCTGAAGGTGACAATTCCAGGGGCCTACAGTGGCCGGCCCTGGGAGGTCCTTGGCCTGGGGGCTGCTGACCTCAAGAGGGACAGGCCAGCTCAGCAATTGGGACTGGAATGGGCTAGCCCTGCCACAGCAGACAGGGTCCTTGGACCACCAGACTGGGGACCCCACAAAGCTGTTTAAGCCACTGATCGGAACTTCTCCCCACCCCAGCTTTCTCCGAGTTCTTGTCTTCCTTGCACCACCACCACTGACTATATCAGGGTTATAAACTTCCTGAAATACATACAATGAGATATATGAAGAATAGGATATGAAAGTGGCATCACTATGGCAAAGGAGTACACAGAGTCAGACGAGATGTGGCCAACAGAAGCAGAGATGACACGAGGTCTGTTACCCACTTCTTAAGAAAGCAGGTGGCCTGGGTTTAAATTCCAGCCCTGCTATTAATTATGGAACTGAAACTGGAAAAGCCAGCATTCGTGCTACCTACCTGTCACTACCAGAACCAGTAAGTAGGGACAAGGATTGAATCTCTATGGGTGCTTTATTCAGGTGGCCCGTGATCTGAGAAGACAGTGGATTATGTACCCTAAAAAGACTCTTCCATCTCATCTCAAGCTGACCCTCTTCATAAGGAGGAGAAAAGTGTAGGCAAAGGGTTTGGAATTCAGAGAAAAGGGTTAATCAGACAAAACCAGCAGTCCGTGATTTCCTGAGCATCCCTTCTTCCGCTGACCTGTGATTCTTTATCTGTATCCTGGGCCCAGGCCGTTCTCTCCCCGGAGCACAATGGTTCAGATACCATCTTGGGCGCTTTCAGTCCTCCTAGGTCAAATTGCTTGCGGGTTTCCTGAATCAGGGCAGGTCCGGTCACACATTCTAGCTCCTGAACAATAGCTTTCTACACACTTTAATTACCAAACCTATTAACCATATATCTGAAGCTAGAAATGTTTTAATTTCTTGAGTTCCCCATCAGAACCTTGGGAAAGTAGAGTGTACAGTGAAGACTGTGAAGCCAGGGTGACCTTGTTCAAATACTGGCTTTGACAGTTGCTAGCCAAGTGACCTGAGGCAAGGTATTTCATCTTCCCGGGCCTTGGTTTCTTCTTCTGTAAAATGGGGGTGTTACTAGTACTTCCCCCAGAGGGTTGTAAGGATGAGGGAGCAGAGGCAGATAAATCAGTTAGCACAGTGCTGGTGTCTATAAACTCTCAGTCAATATCAGCTAGTCACAATGGTAGTAAGAGGAGTGCTGGTATTTCCCTCTCTGACTCTCAACTTCATCTTCTAAAAAAAAAAAAAAGCCAGGGACTAAATGATTTTTAAAGCCACTGTGTAGAAGTAATTCAGAGAGTTGTAGCTCTCTGTTTAAATGCTTCAAAGGCTTCCCCTCGCCCACAGATTTAAATCTAAGCAACTGGGAAAGAGCCTGCATGGTTGGGTCCCTGAGTGTCCCCTCAGGTTCATCTCTGCCAGGTGCCATCCCACCATTCAGCAGAACTGACATTCCCAGTAGCCTCTGCCTCTGAGCCCAGGCATGCAGTCTCCCTTCTACCTGGAATGTCCTCCTGAGCCTCTTGAACTGGTTAAGTCCTACTCCTTGCAGGCACCTAAAGTCACTTTCTCCAGCAAGCTCTCTAGTCCCTCATCCCTACCCCTCCCCTTCCACAGGGGTTTCTGTAATACCTGGTGCTTCCGCTGTCAGAGACCTCATCAGCCTACACTGATGGCTTTGTCCAACACGCTGCCCCCACCAAAGTAGGAAGCAATGACTGTGTCTGTTTTGATTTCCTGAGATCTCCAGAGCCTAAAACCAGCCCAGGTATATGCGCATCAAATATTTGTCAAAGGGATGTTAAACATAGACATAATACCTAGAATAATTAGATAATTCAGAAGCATAATACCCAGAATAATTACATGCAGAAATAGAATGTTATCTTGCAAATAGATATTTAATTGGCAACTAGGAGTTGGTTTCCTTTATTTGAATGAAGCGAGTATATTAGAAGATTGTCAGAAAATAAAACTATTAATACATCTTACCATGGTCTCATCATCGGACCTTCGTCTCCTTTTTCTCAGAGAATGAGGAGGGGAGAAGGAAGGAGGAAGGGACTGAATGGGGTGAGGCTGGATAAGAAAAAAGGGCTTTGAAGACCAAGAGAAACGGGGGCTAGGACCCAGGAGGGTCCCAGTCTCCACGCCCCCAACTCCTTTCCTCCACACTCCCCCACCTGCCAGCTTCCACAGCTCTCCTAGGGCAGGAACATCAGTGGTTCTAAAATTTCCGAATGAAAACCATTCGTGAAGTCGTGCGTGGGAAATGAAATGCCAGCACATGGGCGTCAGTGACTGTGAAGAAATCATGGCATCCACACTCACCTGGCCTTCCTTTGGTTTGCCTCATTAATCAGCTCCCCAGGTCATCGGGGTGTCTCGCCTCAGGCTCACAGGTCTGGTTTTTGTATAATACACATTTCCCCCAGTTTTTATTTCATCTGCTTTTTTCAAGCAGCCTTTCCATTATTTCTGAACATTTGAGTTTTTAAAAAAAATGTAAATTACAGACGCCTGTGGATTGACGTAATGTGAAAAGAAGGCAGCTGTTTTCCCTCCCTCCAAACAGGGGACATAGTTTTTAAAACTAATAAACCCCTAAACCTCACGAAGCCTATTTCAACCTTTTTAAATGGCCATTTTCAGAATGGAAAAGGGGAAAGAAAAAGCAGGGAAACGTGTTTGGGGCAATGTCTTGGCAGGAGGGGGAAAGGTCCCAGCCTGTACTGAGGGAGTCTGTCTCCGCCCTCAGGTCCAAGGTCTCAGACCATGGAGAGCCTGGGAGGGGAAGGTCCACAACGAGGGGATGCGTCTCAGAAGTCCTGGTAGGGAGGAGAGACTGGACAGACACAGGAGATGGGAATTTCCTGGTACAAGGGGGTCTGGAGAAGGTGGGAGCAAAGGGATCAAGAGGGACATAGGAGGAATCAGTTTTGACAACCAGGCTGGGACAGTGTGTGGGAGGGTGGGCACTGGTACGAGCAGAGGGTCTGGATATTAGCCAAGAAGCATACTGAACACTGTCTGCCTTCTCTAGAAACAGGAGTTGAATGTGGGGGAGATCGGGGAGTTGGGGATTAGGGGCAGTGGGGAGAGCTGAAATGGCACTGTGAGGAGCTCCCAGGAGATAAGGAAAGCCACATGTAAAGACTGACCTGACCTCTAGTGAGTGCAAGACTCTCTCATTTTTGAATACCCACAGAGCAGGATCCCTAGGGTCACTCTTCTCTTCCCAGAGGGCTCTGGCTGACTGTCTACTCAAGCATTGGGTCCTGTTCTGCCTACAGCCCTGAAATAAATGCCCGGCAGAGACTCATAGATGGCACCTAGGAATATTTATGGAACTAATAAATGAACTAATATGTAAATGGATCCATGAATGAATGAAATTAATATCCTCTAAGCGGCTGTATTCCTTCTGGGAGGAAGTATGGGTACATCTTCTCCATCAACACCAAAATTACACCCCCAAAAAACAAGGCTGCCATGGACAGTTACACAAATACAATTTTTTTCTTCCAAAGTGGCTAGTCATTCAGAGAGCAAAATATTCTAGCCATCGTTGAGAAGTTTCTTTCTTGCTCTTTCTCCCTCTTCTGGGTTAAACAGGTTGGGATTTGAAAATCAGAGAAGGCAGAAGGGACGGCAGAGTTGATTTGGAAGTGTTCGGCAAGAGGCCAGTGTGAGACACCCTGTGTTTTCCACGTGGGTTGCTGATTCATGCTATTTAGAAGCCTCAGAAGGCAGGCAGCCCACCCAGCCACCTGAGGGATGGTGCCAGCTCTCCCAATTTCTGGGGTTGAAACAGGTCTTTGGAGTTTTTCAACTTGCCTCCCAGGGTCAAGAGAGATTCCCAGCCAATCAGCCAGAGCTGTCCCTCTATGAGGTTTGAAATTAATTTCTGGTTTGAAAATCATTTCTCCAGTGCTTCCACCTCCCAATCCATTGAGGAAGCTTTAAAATGTCTCAGATGTAGCCCTTCCCTACCACACCCACATCAAAGGACACTGCCAGGGAACTCCTCCTTCTAGGCAGTTGCTGTGGAATAGAAGGGGTGGATGAAGATGGAGGGAGATCATGTGAACAGAAAGACAATCCTCAAGTCCACCAGTGTCCCTTCCTGGGCTGAAGCCAGAGAGATGTGGATGGGTTGCCAGTCAAAAGACAAATGTCAGTGTTCCTTTCCATTTGAACTGGCTTAAAAAAAAAAAAAAAAGCATGTGTTTTACCATTGCCATTCTACTCTGGCTTGTAATTTAGGGATCAGAGGATAAGGCTTCAGACAGCTAAGAATCTTGAGTTAAAATCTTCAAGCTAAAAGTAAAACCACTTTTAAAAAAATACAACTGCTTATCAACTTTATTCACCGCCTATTTAGAAGTGAAAAATGCTCCAGGGGGAAGTTTCCTGAGCAAAAGCCAGAATTTACTGTGTATTTCTCACAAACAGGGCTCCCTGGTCTGTTCTGCGAGAAATGAAACCCATAAGACCCACCCAGCAAGCCTCCTGGGCAAAAAGGAGTCTAAGCCAGAGTTGAAAATCCACTTCAGGACTTTTTTACTGCTGGGGTGGGTTGGAGAACTGTCAATGAGCAGGAAAATAGCACATCTGGGATATGGCTCTGTCCCCTTGTTGGCTGGTATAACTCAACATGTACGTTAGATCTTTCTTTTTTTTTAATGGCCAAGATTTATCTGGCTTCTATTAATTTTTTTTAAGTCCAGGGTGAATATGATTGTTAAGTTCTATAGGTTTACATTTGTGTAAATTAAAAGCCATATTTCACTACTGGGCAGATCTCCTGCTTGCCTTAAAAATAAAACGTGGGAAAACTAAGCACTGCAATCCAAGACATGGGTTACCCAACTCACCCAGAAGATACTAAAAGACAGGGGTCTTGTGATTTTCTTCACTAAAGCTATATCCCCTTTGTGCCTTTATAAAACCCGGTTCTGGAAAAGTCGGCGCCAAGATGCTCATACTGAAAGTAGACTTTTGGATTAATTTAGTCAGTCATGTTCTGACCGTGGCAACAAGAGGCTATTATAGGCCTTATTTTGCAGCAAGCAAATTGGTTTGTAAAATTGATATAGCCATATTAACTCCTAAAGGGATTTGGGAAGAAAGTGAGTAGACCCTTCTGGAGACAGTGATCTCTTTCTTTTTTCTTTCTTTTTTTTTTTTTTTTAGTCGAAGACTGACATCAGTTTTGACCATAAGGGAATGTCTTTTTCATGGAAGCCCACACTTGGCATTTGCTCTTAAGTTAAAAGCAAGAGCAATGTAATAAATGTTTGGTAACAACCCCCCACATACTTAGATTTATTGGCTAGTTAAATCTTTAATGGTTAAAGTTAAAAACCTTTTATTTCAATGGCCTGGGGATTTGCACAGCTGGAAGGTTGTATTTTAATATATTCAAATTGGAATGGGAAAACCAAAGTGATCAGGACTTTCTTTCTTGGACACTTCCAAGCTGCTAGGGAGCAGACACAGCCTTGCCCCAAGTCCTCCCTCCTCATGCCAAGCCAAGTTCCAAAGGGAAGAGGAGAAAGGGAGAAGGAAGCATGATTCAGGGGGAAATTTGGGTGGTTCCTTTCCTACTTTCACTCACCTGCTCTTATTCTCCACTCAAGTCGTAGAGAAATCAAGGAGCATCTATAGTCAGGTTCTGCCACCCAAGTGATGCACCTTGATTGGGTCATGCCTTGCCAGCTCCACGCTTCTGGAAACGCCCTAGTTTGGTGGCCTGGATTGGAAAGGTGCTGTCAAACAGTGGTAAAGGGGCTGGGGGTGACTGAGTTGACAGGAGTTGATAATGTGATGAAGGGAGATGGGGGAGAATGAAAGACTATTACGGCATAACGGAAGTACAGAATTTGAGATAAGAGGTTAGAGTGATGAAAGTGACAAGAGGTAGTGCTCATGCCATCTAACCAAATGCTTACTCTGTTCCAGGTAATTTCAAATAGCTTTATGTGAATTATTTCATGGATTCTCCAATTTGGTATTTTACTCTCCCTTTAAACTGAGATATATAGAGGTAAGGAACTTGCCCAAGCCCATGAGGCTAAAAAGAGATGAAGCCAAGATTCAAAACCAGGTAATCTGACTCAAGAGCCTAAAGTCTTTTTTTTAAAAAAAATACATTTTTATTGGTTTCAGAGAGGAAGGGATAGTGAAAAAGAGATAGAAATATCAATGATAAAGAGAATCATTGATCAGCTGCCTCCTGCACACCCCACACTGGGGAGGGAGCCTGAAACCTGGGCATTTGCCCTGACCAAGAATCAAACCAGCCAAAACTGGTTTGGCTCAGTGGATAGAGCGTCAGCCTGCGGACTCAAGGGTCCCAGGTTCGATTCCGGTCAAGGGCATGTACCTGGGTTGCGGGCACATCCCCAGTGGGAGATGTGCAGGAGGCAGCTGATCGGTGTTTCTCTCTCATCGATGTTTCTAACTCTCTATCTCTCTCCCTTCCTCTCTGTAAAAAATCAATAAAATATATTTAAAAAAAAAAAGAATCAAACCATAACCTCCTGGTTCATAGGTCGATGCTCAACCACTGAGCCACACCAGCCAGGTGGAGCCTACAGTCTTAACGGGCCTTCAAAGAATTAGGAATGGGAGTACTCAATGTCTTGGAAATTAATGGATGCGTGTTACAGTCACTGGTAAAGCAAAACCACAAGGACATCTCCATCACTCTCAGGAAACATGAGAATGAGGAAATTCTCCATCTCATGCACATCCCACAAATGCACACCACCACTTCATCCCAGCAGTTTCTCATGCACCTTAACACAGAGAAACAAATTTGAAAAAATATATGTTATTCACTCATCTACTCATTTCATAGGCACGTGCTTCAGAAACATACCCATCATGACACCAATGCTTTCACACAGATGTACTAACATTCAGACTCACATCTTCTGGCATCACACAAGTGCACAAGTTCATGCATGTGTGCACACACGCGCGTGCGTGTGCACACACACACACACACACACACATACACTCTTGTGCACACCAAGGGGTATACCAGATGCAGTTATCTCTTGATAAGTTCTTGGAACTCAGCCATGCCATTGTTTTTCAAATGTTGACTGCTGGCTGTCCAGCTGACAATCATGCACCTGGCCAAGATTGGATCCTGAAGGGTGATGGATAACACATATGGATCAGACTGCCAGAAATATAAGATGATCCAAAGGCCCCCAGGACAAAGTGGTGATAAACAGCATCATCTACCCACCACTCCCAATCCCCCATCCTAAGAGCCCTGAGCTCTCACCTTGAGGAAAAGTCAACCAGTTTTGCTAGTGACCTTTGCAAGGTCAAACCTGGGTCTTTGGTCACCAATAGCTATCGCAGCGTCCAGAAGGAAGGCTGCAAGCACAGGAGGTCATTCTTTTTCTTTTCTTTTTTCTTTTTGTTAATCCTCACCCAAGGATATTATTTTTCCATTGATTTTTAGAGAGAGTGGAAGGGAGGGGAAGAGACAGAGAGAAACATTGATGTGAGAGAGACACATCGATTGATTGCCTCTGGTACATGCCCGGCCCAGGGCTGGGGATCAAGCCTGCAACCAAACCGAGTAGGGCTGGGTCGCAGGGAGAGAAGACTCTTGGTGGAAAATGCCAGGTTCCCAGTGACTTTTCTAGTTCTAAAACACTAATATTTCTCATATGGAGGCTCACAGATTTTCACAGGGTTTTCCATTTCAAGGCCATTTTGGTTTTTTATGGGGTTTGATGTTCTCTGCACAAATATAGGTTTAATAATTGACAGAGTGCCAGGCTGCCCACTTTGGCACTCCTAGCCCTGTCAAGCAGGACAGTGAGGCCACTCAGCTCATATGGCCCGAAAAGCCAGGACACTGCTCCCTGGCACAGAGACCTTGCCAATTGCAGGAAGTTGGGAAATAAAAGAAATGTTTCAAATAAAAAGATGTCAATTTAACAGGGACCTGGAAACAGATGTTCCTCGCAGAGCCCCAGAGCCGCCCACCCGCCCGCCCATCCGTCCTCCGGGTTTTCAAAGTCACTTCTTGTCAGGTGCCCTGGTTAAGAGGGAGAATTAATGAGCTGTGCTCCATTTTACGGCTGCCGTCTGATGTGGGAGCCCTGTGCGGAGCGCTGGGCGGACTGGCCAGCCTGGCCCCCAGCCCTTCCTCCAGCAGCTCAGCCTGGATCAAAGAGGAGAGCAGCTCAGCTTTTATAGCAAAATGATTAAAACCACGTGGGGCTTGTTTCCTCACACGTGACCTCCTGACAAAGTGCAGAGGGGGGAGCAGAGGAAAGGTGAACCCAGGGGTCTCCAGGCTCAGGGAAGAGTAGGACCCCAGATGCAGACACTATAGAAAATAAGCACAGACAAGCGCGTGCACATGCGCACACACTCATAGTGCCTCTTCCCTGAAAGTTGAAACCCAGCTTGAGAATGAGCACTTGGAGAGTCTAATTAGCCAGGTTAGCTAGGACCACAGAGAGATAGGTAGATAGGTATATAGATAGATGATAGATCAGTGATGGTGAACCTATGACATGCATACTCATTTTTTTGGTTGATTTTTCTTTGTTAAATGGCATTTAAATATATAAAATAAATATCAAAAATATAAGTCTTGCCTTAACCGGTTTGGCTCAGTGGATAGAGCGTCAGCCTACGGACTGAAAGGTCCCAGGTTCGATTCTGGTCAAGGGCATGTACCTTGGTTGCGGGCACATCCTCAGTAGGAGGTGTGCAGGAGGCAGCTGATTGATGTTTCTCTCTGATCGATGTTTCTCTCTCATTGATGTTTCTAACTCTCTATCTCTCTCCCTTCCTCTCTGTAAAAAATCAATATATATATATATATATATATATATATATATATATAAGTCTTTGTTTTACTATGGTTGCAAATATCAAAAAATTTCTATATGTGACATGGCACCACAGTTAAGTTAGGGTTTTTCAAAATGCTGACACGCCGAGCTCAAAAGGTTCGCCATCACTATGATAGATAGATAGATGATAGCTAGATAGCAAGTTATTTGATTAGTTCTAGTCCTTGTAGAAAAGTACAACTGCATTGTATGACAAACTACATCTCAAATGTCCCTGCTGCATCTGGACAAATAATTTCTCATACCTCCGTACTCTCTGGCAACTCTGCCATACCTGAAAATCACAGCTTGCTGGTGGTAAGCGACCGCACCTCTGTTCTCCCAGGTGATTCCCCTCCCATGGCATTCTTGTGTCATCTCCTTCTCCCCCAGTGAGAATTGAATTGGTGACTTGTTTCTAGAGAAAGGAATGAGGCAGAGCTCATGAGATATCACTTCCAAGATTATATCATTAAAAGACCATGCTTGCCCTGGCCAGGTGTGACCCAACTGGTTGGGCATCACCCCATGCACTGAAATGTTGCCAGTTCGATTTCCAGTCAGAGCACAAGCCCAGGTTGCAACTCGATGCCTGGTGAGCAGTGTGCAGGATGTAGCCAATCAATGTTTCCTCCCAGATTGATGTTTCTCTCTCTCCCTCTCCCTTCCTCTCTCTCTCAAAGATGTTAAAAAAAAAAAAAAAGACAGTGGCTTTCTTCTCAGATATATTCTTGTTGTGAAGGAGATCATCTTCCATGTTGTGAGCTGAACTATGAGAGACCCACAAGGTGAAGAACTGAAAGACAACTCTTACCAGCAGCCTTGAGGAACTGAGCCCTGCCAACAGCCACAAGCGAGTTTAGAAGCAGACCCTCCCCCCGTCGAGCCTTGAGATACCTGCAGCCGCAGTCAACACCTTGATTATAGCCATCTGAGGTACCTAAGCTGGGCCCAGGTTCCCGATCCACAAAACCTGTGGGATAATAAGTACTTATTGTTTTAAGTTGCTAAGTTCTGGGATGGTTTGTGAGTCAGCCATAGATAACTCATGCACCTACACACCTGAGAATCACGGCTCCTTCAGCCTCTTTTCTTCTCCTGAGGTAGCCCTGTGCACCCAGGCATGATTTACAGCGATCTTTAAGTGGAGCATCTACATCAGCCCCACCGCTGCCTTTACCACTCTGAGCTCCTCCCAGCCACCCCGGCCTCCTAGCTATGCCTTGAGAACACCAGGAATGCACGCACCTCAGGGCCTTTGTACTTCCCCAAGGCTTCCCTCCTCCTTCAAGACTTTGCTTGAACATCACCCATTCAGCCAGGCTCTTCCCGACCACTCTACTTGAAAAGGAAATCCCTTCCGCTCCACCGATGATGCTCCCTATTTCCCTTCCCTGCTTGGTTTTTGGCATAGCCTTTATCAGCATCTAGCTTACAATATATCTTATTAATTTCGCCTCTTATTTGACCCCACTCCCAAACCAAAGGACAGAGATTTGAGGATTTTTGTCTATTTTGTTCACTGCTCCATTCCTAGTGTCTAGCATGGCACATTGTAGGCATCCAACAAGTATTCACTGAATAAATTAACAAATGGATTTATAGAGCTCCCATTTTCTAAACACCTACTATTACATACCAACTACATATTGTCAATAATTCTCATAACATGGTCATTAATCCTGATAACTCTACAAGGTTGACATTATTTCTCGTTTTATAGAATTTAAAAGCTGAGACCAGGGAATGCTCTGTTATTTAAGGTCCCACGGCTAATTCATAGAAGTGCTGGGATCTGAGACTCCTACAGTTTTTTATTTAAATTAAATTTATCGGTGTGACATTGGTTAATTACATTATTTAATTTTTAGGTGTACAAGATTACAGTTTGACATCTGCACACCTACATTCTTATCTCTACACTTTTTCTATTGTCTTGGGTACTCTTTACAGTGAAAGTACTGTCCAAAGCAATGGCCTCATCTAACCTTCACAACAACCCTGTGAAAGAGCAATTGTAATTATTATTTCTGTTTTGACAGAGATGGGAATCAAAGCTCAGAGAGGTGAAGGTGTTTGCCCTGGTTGGCACAGCTGGTAAACAGCAGAGCCAGAATTTCCTTGGCTCATTCAAAAGACATTGTCTGAGCAGCTCCCAGGTGCCAGGCACCATGAATAATAGAACATAGGTCCCCACTCAAGTCCTCAGGTTCCCCTCTCTCCCCAGTCCTATGGGGTTTCATGCTGGCAACTGTGGTGTGCTGAGTGCTCATTCAGGTTAAATGTGGATCTTGTAGATGTTACCTTGTGCAGGTCAGATATGGCTTGAGAGAGGCTAATCTGAAGGGAGATGACAAGTGAGGGCTGAGGTCTTTGGGAAGAGACCCAGAAGCTATTACAGAGAAGGGGTTTTTTAAAAATGCATTAAGCAAGAGAAAGTTAAGGTATTGGAACTTTTTTAAATCCCTTTTTATCCCCATGCCTCACTCCCACCCACCCACAGGCAACCATCTTAATGTGCTGGATGTGTATATATCTTTTGGTGTTTGTGCTTTTGCAAAGTGCTTATCTTTCTTTCGTATAAGTATATGCAATAGGTATGCTGAATATCTCCTTTGCTTTTACTA
>NW_005871054.1:16202524-16224450 GCF_000147115.1 Myotis lucifugus | reverse complement strand
CACAACGCTGCAATGCACATCGCCACATCCTTCCGGTCCTGTGTGAGTGAGACTGCTGGTACTAAGGGTACAAATAGCCTTAACTCAGTGCCTTCTTACTATCCTGATACACTCCCATTGGCAGAGCATGCACATTATTATACCCTTATATCCTAGCCAACACTTGGTGTTATCCAGCCTTCTAATGTTTGTCAATCCAATGGTTGTAAAGTGATATCTCAGAATTTCTTAATTTATATCTCTCTGATTAGTAATTTACATCTCTCTGATTATTAATATTATTCAGCATATGCACTAACTCTACACATGCTTGTTGGTGTTTAGTTTCTCTTGAGTGAGCTAATTGGATTTGAAGTGGAAGAGAGATTAGTCTACTCAACTCGCCCATATTCCTGAAAAGGGGGGAAGGATTTGGCAGTTCACCAGGCATAGGAGCCAGGGATGCTCCAGCAACACTTCCAAGTGGAAAAGGCTTCAAGGTGAACAGTTGGGGCCTGAACTATGAGGTTTTCCTTGAAAACGACTTTTCCCCAAAAAAACACAGGACAGAACATGGAAAACAGATGACTCCGAAGGGAAAAATGGAGTTAGCCAACAAGATAGAATTGAGGTTCAACCTGTCAAAAGCTATTTCCTGGAAACTGAAATAAATTGGATACTATTAAAAGAAAGAATTTCTGTTCTTCAAAAGACACAAGAGACTGGAGAGGCAATCCACAATGTGGGGAAATATATTTACAGAATATATATATATATATATATATATATATATATATATATATATAGCAAAGGACTCGGATCCAGAGTATATCAAGAACTTCAAATTGATAAGAAAAAGACAAGCTACTCAATAGCAATATAGGCAAAAGACTTGAACAAACACTTCACAAAAGAGGCCAGTATCCATATGAAAACATGCTCAACTTCTTTAGGAATCATAAATACAAATGGAAACATCAGAGAAATAGCACCACACTCCCACCAGAAAGGCTAAAATGAAAAAGACAATACCAAATGTTGGGTGGAATATAAATCGACACATCCTCTTTGGAAAACTATTCAGGGAAATCTA
Source organism: Myotis lucifugus (assembly GCF_000147115.1). Taxonomy (NCBI): domain Eukaryota; kingdom Metazoa; phylum Chordata; class Mammalia; order Chiroptera; family Vespertilionidae; genus Myotis; species Myotis lucifugus. Next base: position 16,223,378 of record NW_005871054.1, on the reverse strand, counting down.
CAGCTACGCTCTGGGTAGGCATACCCTTTGACCCAACAATTCCATCCTAGGCATATATCCAACAGAAAAGCATTCACCAAAACACATGTACATAGAAACTATCCAAACACCCATCAACAATAGAATAGGTAAGTGTGGTATATTCACATACTGAAATACTACACTGCAATGAAAATGAAAGAACTACTACTTCACGCAACAATATAGTGAATTTCACAAACATGATGCTAGCGGAAAGTTGCCAAATACAAAAAGAGTACGTATACCTATTTATATACATCTGTATAAAGTACAAAAACAGGTGGAACTAATCTGTGGTGAGGTGAAGACTGTGGTGAAGTGAAGACCTTGAGCTGATATCAACTGGGAAGGGTATGGGGAACGGGACTTCTGGAGCGGGGAAATGTGCTGTTTCTTGATCACGGAGCTGGTTACACGGATATGTTCACTCAGAAATTTCACCACGCTATATGCTTATGCTTGGTATGTGTGTATGTATAAATGGCACGCCTCAATAAAAAGTTCAAAAAATATTTCTCGCGTACCTATTGCCTCGCCCCAGCCCCATACAGACAAATAAGGAGTAGGAGCTGGCAGAGAACAAGTGCGTACACAGCCATGAAATACATGCCTCGTGAGAGCCCAGGGAGAACAAGATAGGAGTGTCTCAGATGTGGGCAGGGCTTTTTCAAGAACCAAGCACTTCAATGTGGACTCTAAAAAAACCAAATAAAGGAACAAACAGAACAAACTAACTCATAGATACAGAAAACTTGTTGATGGTTGCCAGATGGGAGTGGGTTGGTGGGGGTGAAAAGGGGAAGGGATTAAGATGTACAAATTGCCAGTTATAAAAACAGTCATGGGGACATGGAGCACAGCATAGGGAATATAGTGAATAATACTTTAATCACTGAGCATGGTGTCAGAGGGGCACTGGACTTAGCGGGGTGATCACTTCATAAGTTATACAAATGTCTAATCACTACGTTGTACCCCTGAAACTAATATAATATTGTATGTCTACTATAGTTGAAAAAAAAAACTTTTTTAAAGAACCAAGCACTTTTTTTGTATTTTATCCTGCTCAGTGCCCTTTGCAGCTGACTGAACTGAGATCCCTAAAGCCAATGTGACTTGCCTAAGGCCACACTGCTACTAAATCCCAGAGCTACATCTAGTTTCCTGGCTCAAGGATCTTCTCTCAGGCAACATTGCCAGCTCTATCTGAGCTGGAGCAATCCTGGGAGGCTCTCTGGAGGAGGAACAAATTACATGGGATGTTGAAGGATGGAGATGATTCATGAAAGCAAGAAAATGCCAGGTTGGGGGGCATTCGGCTTCCTGCAGAGGAGCTGTCAGAGGTGCTCTTGGGAGACAGGCAGAAAGAACAGGCAGGGAAGTACAGCCGGCACCCCCATCCCTCACTCTCATGCCCCTTCTTTAAAGCCCTAGGAGTCTGTCCTCCCAATAGCTCTCCATACCCCCAGATTTATTTTGCTTTCTTTCGCTAAATCAAACTTTATCAGACAGTTTTACTGTCAGCCGTTAAACCAAAATGTGTTTGTGCAACAGTAAACACCTTGTTACTGCAGGGAAGGATTACATAAACAACAGCAGAGACAGGCCTGACTCACTGTACCCATGAGCCCCCAGGAGCTGAGTGGCCCTCAGTGGGGATGGAGGAGAGCCCTTCAGGGGCATCCTGGAGCCCAAGGCTGAGGGGAACAGTCCGGGGGCTTTGCTTTCACCAGAATGGAATGACTGGCAAACGTTCCTCCAGTCGGAGGTAGGGCGTGTCCTCTAGAGATCTCAGAAGGGTACTCAGGTCCTCACCGCAGCCCTGGGGGAGGGGCAGGAAGAGGGAGAGGAAAATGCTAGGCAGGAGTGGGATGGGTCTGGATTCGAATCTGGTGAGATAGGGCAGGCTGAGAGCTCCACAGGGATGGGGGGGGAAGATGAAGCCTGGAAGGAGTAGAGAGGAGAGGGTTCGTTAGGATTGGGTTGAGGAGACGAAGAATGTGGCAGTGGGGCTGACTGCGGGCCTGAGTTGTTCACCAAGGAGTGGAGGGACTGGAGCTCCTTTTGAGGTAGATGGGAGCATGGAGGTTCAGACCAGCCTGGTATGAGTGCAGATAGAGACACCCACAAGGCTGCCCTCTCCCTGGGTCTGCCCCAAGTCTCAGGTGGATGGCCTACCCTCAGGGCACACTTCTCCCTCCTCTCATCCACAAGCCGGCCCTCTCCCCAGGGCTGCTTCCTGGGGCAGAGAGCTGTATGATATCAGCCGTCTAGGGGAACTTGAAAGATAGGATGGAAGGAGGCCCCAGTACTGGATGGAATGCGGGAAATAGCTGGAGACAAGATAAACAGTTTACATTTTTGTCCTCACTGGGCACTGGGCACTGGGCTAGGAGCTTCTATACCAGAGACACTATTTTGAGTCTCACACCTACACTTTGGAATAGAAATTATTATTATCCCCCCACACCACACTGCCGGTTCACGTTATCTTATTCCTCCTACACTGCTCTACCCACAGTTATTTTATTGAACACTTATTATGGGCCAGGTACTCTGGCCATAGTTTTTTCATTTCACCCTCACATCCGGTGTACAAGGCAGGTCCTTTGATCATTCTCTTTTACAAAAGAGGAACGCAAGAGTCTGAGAGGCTGAGTCGCTTGGCTGGGGTCACACAACTCGTAAATGGCCGAGTCAGAATCAGAGCTCAGCTCTCTCTAGGGCCAGAGCCTGGGCTCTTCCTGTCTGTGTCTGTGCTGAGAAGAGGGCCTGGAGGGAGAGGCAGCATAATTGGGGGGAGGGAAGTGGAAGATGTGGTGCACACACAGAAGGACCCCACTGAAGAGAGAACAGCCATGGCTCATTCATGGCCGAAAGAAGTGGGGTGCTCCTGGGATGGCTTGGCCATAAACTTCTTCCTCAGAGGCTAGATTCACAGTGATGGCGAACCTATGACACGCATGTCAGAGGTGACACGCGAACTCATTTTTTTGGTTGATTTTTCTTTGTTAAATGGCATTTAAATATATAAAAATAAATATCAAAAATATAAAGCTTTGTTTTACTATGGTTGCAAATATCAAAACATTTCTATATGTGACATGGCACCAGAGTTAAGTTAGGGTTTTTCAAAATGCTGACATGCTGAGCTCAAAAGGTTCGTCATCACTGGACTAGAACATGCCCTCCAGAGTCCTAGAAGCCACTAGCCCAGCGGTTCTCAACCTGTGGGTCGCAACCCCTTTAACGGTTGAACGACCCTTTCAAAGGGGTCGCCTAAGACCATTCTGCATATCAGATATTTACATTACGATTCATAACAGTAGCAACATTACAGTTATGAAGTAGCAACGAAAATAATTTTATGGTTGGGTCACAACATGAGGAACTGTATTTAAAGGGCCAGAAGGTTGAGAACCACTGCTCCAGGGTTTGAGTCCATCAGGCACTAGCCTGTTTCCTGAACTCCCAGCCTGAGGCATTTTACCCCTAAATGCTCTCTTCCTCTTCCCTCCAAGGCCCAGATCCCAAGCAGCCCCTCAGCCCTGCCTTTGGCCTTCTCCCAGGTATCTATCTGCCCATTACCACTCCACCATCCCATCCCCCTACCCTCTACCACACACTGGCCCCATCAGCCAGGCCACAGGTTACTGTGACCACTCAGAGCCTTAGATCACTAGGGCTCAGAGTAAAAATTAGAAACTATGTAAGTAAGGAACAATTCCTCAAGCACCTGCCACATGTCACACATTGTACTAGACACATATCCCCTGGGAGGCCTCATTTCATTTAATTCTTAATATCAACCTATGAGGTGAAGATTGAGGCTTAGAGAGCAGGCCCTGTCCAAGGACGTAGAGCAAGTGAGAAGCAGAGCTGAAATTTAAAGCCAGTTCTGCGGAGCTCCAAGCCTTCTGGGCGGTGGCCCCCCACCCCACCCCCGCCTCTCCCCCCGCCAGGCAGAGTGATGCTGAGCTAGGGATGTGTGTGTGGGTTTAATCACACAGATTTGTCAGTGAGAAAAGTGTTCCAATTGTAGATGACATCAAGGAGGTCCTCCCATGAACTATCATTTAAAATCCCTCTTTTGGAAAAAAAAAAATTTCTAAAAGGAAAAGTATAATTAGAGGCCATCCATGCTGTCTCCATGGAGCCTGCCACGCCTCCCCACCACCCACCACCGTCTGAGACAGAACTGAAGGGACGCCATCACGTCCGTGAAGTGAAGGATGCTGGGATGCCTGCCAGCCACCCAGGCTCTCTCATACTCCCATTCCCATTGCATTTAGTGGCTTTTTTTCTAATGTTTTATGGCAGTATAATTTACATAGTGAAAGTGCAAAAATTGTTAAGTAGATAGCTTGATGAATTTTCACAAATCAAACACACCCACATAACCAACATTCCCAGCATCCCAGAAACCCCTCTGCTGTTCCCTTGGAGTAACTACCCCACCCCACCCCCCAAGGGCTGACTTCCAACACCTCTGATTAGTTTTACCCATTTTAAAACTTCATATAAATGGAATCAAATGGTATGTGTTCTTCTGTCTGGCCTCTTTGTTCAATATTATGCTTGTGAGTCTTCCATATTTCTCCATGTACCCTATTGCAGTTCATTCATTCACATTGCTGTATAGTATTCCTTTATGGAAACTGTGCCACGATTTACCTGTTCTGGGCATTTGATTAGTTTCCAATCACTTAAAGGTTTTTAATGTCATGATTTTGGATGGCTAAGGGTCAGGCTCTCCAAAAGACTGTAAAAAGTAGTAAGGTCATGTTTCATTACTGGTGGATTTTTTAAAACAAGGATGGTGAAGATTTCTCTTCTCTGAAGCATCACAATCAATTTGTGTGATATTTTCAGCTCTACCTGAAGTCCTAGAGAAATAATATCTAAAAAAGTCATTTGAAGCCAATATATGGGTGAATTCTACAAGCATCCCACTGAATCTCTTAGAACCATTACAATTCCAAAAAAGCGTTGAGCTATCACAGCAGCAACATTTTGATGAGGGAGCATGATAACGAAAAGCTTTGCCTAAAATGTCCCCCGTGGAGAAGAAGGGCTGGGGAGACCCTTTCAGCTGGCAAGTGCTTGGCATTTTTCCCCCAAAAGTATGGGAGACACAAATGTGACTTAGTAATTTCCCTTGCCATGAATTTCTCTACTTCTCAGTTGCCATAAATTAAAGTACTTATATTACTGAAAATGCCTGAGAACTCACAGGACCCCAAGTATCACTAAAATGTTAATGGTTGCTCCAGACATTTTTTATAAAAAACTACCTTTCCACCACAGGGGCTGACATTTTTAATTGCTAATGAGATGCTGAAAGCAATGGAAGAGAAGCTGGAGATGAGGCTGGGCTGTGGTAAGGGCTCAAATTACACATTGTAGATGACATCAAGGAGGCTGAAAGTGAAAATTTGGGTTCACTTACCTGTGATTATGGACCAATTGCTACATGTTAAAAACAAAAGTACATTTTTCAAATACATTTTAAACGTCTTCAAACTAGTTTATTAGGCAAAAATATGTTTCCCCTCTTTGTTTAAATCAAGGTAATCTTTCAGGTGTAGATTCAGTCTTCTGAAAGCTTGTCACAGAAGGGCCCAAGCCACTTTTTAATTTTCTCTATTTAATTAAAAACGATATCTAAGATGTTACCACTGGGGGAAACTGGAGGCAAGATACATGAGTTCTTGCACATTTTTCTGCAACTTCCTGTGAATCGATAATTATTTCAAAAGTTTAAAAATAATATCATAAAAATAGCAAATAGCCTGTTAGGTGGAAGATGATGCGTTTAACTGCTTCGGGCGTCATCTGCGTGCTCAGATGGCATTTGGGAGACACTGAGATAAGTTTGTTATCATTCCAGAGGGCAATACGGAAATACAGCCTCCAAAAACGACTCCAAATTGCAGACATTTGCAGCCACTCAAGACTTAGAGTTTATAAACGTCTACTTTCCTCCCATTTGGAACTTTCGGTGGGGAGATAAAAGCCTTTTGGAAACTTTTCTCCCCCAAAATGATTACACTGAACAGCTTGGCCTTGTTCTGCATTCTATGTGCACTTTGGTTCCATTTACATCTGGGAGTATATATTTTTTTCTTCCATAACTACATTTTAAAGACAAGTTTGGAGTTGGGTTAACAATTGTTCATTTAGGCAGTCCTAGTTTGTAACTGACAAGAAAAAAAATCTCTAAATATTGAAAATTTGCTACAAATTGTCAAAAAGTGTTATCTTTTTTTGTTCGGGCACCACTAGCAGGTCCCTAGAGACCCCTCAGAGTCCCGGAGGCAATGCCTCCACTTTAGCCCCTCGGTAAGAGTCTCGTGTGCCACTTATGTGCTAGGCACGGTCAAGAGCAGCACTTACCTCGAGAGACCATGTTCAAGTTCTGGCCCCTGCCTTCCAGGACAATGGGATGTTCTTCTACTGATCTCTCGGCAGCAGACTCAGGTTAGCAGGAGCTTCTATGGAAACAAGAGTTTCAATTTATCACATTGATATGGGATTGACCGCCCACTCCCTCACCAGGGAAGAGAATACTAAATCCCCAACTAAAACCAGTTAAGAGTTGAGGACCTGAGAGTCTAGGTTTGAATTTCAGCTCTCTCACTGTGTGACCTTGGGCAACTTAATTAACTTCTCTGGGCCTCACTTCTATCATCTGTAATATCTGGAAAATAACAGCAACATACATCACGGGTTATCAAGATTAAATGAGATAATGCATGTAAAGGGTTTAGAAGAATGTTCTCTATTATTGTTCTCTAAATGCTGAGAAAGTGTTCTCTATTACTATTAAATTGAATTGTTCACCAGAAGGCTGCTCGGCGAGCCCAGAATCAGAGCAAAGGGCAGCGGAGGTGATGGTTCCCCTTTAGTTCGGGAGACATCAGTGACATATCCCTGCCCCACTCCAGCCCTGAAACAATAGGCACCCTCTAGTCATCAGGCTGCTCATGCCTTTCGCATCCTCTATTTCCCTGCCCTGGGCCAAGCTGGGGAAGCGTGACACATCTTGCTTCCTAAACCCCTTTTTCTATGTGAACCGCCTCTTGCCTACTGCCCCATTTCCCCTCTGTTCAAAGCGCAGTATGACTGTTCTTTCCACAGTCCTAGCAGATATCCCCCCCCCCACTCCCTCCCTGCCGGGTGTTGATTCAATTAGAACCACTCTCCAAGCTCTGCCTGGGCCGCCCAAGGTCAGAGCCCATGTGCAGAAATCACATTACCTTCCCGATGAATCACAACCCATCATTTCTTATTGGTGTCAGCAAGATTTAAATCTTTCAATAAGAGCTACACATGCATTTTACAGTTGCATAGTTCCTGCTCTATTTTTTTTAAGCGTAATTAAGTTTAGGGCACATGTAATTTTATTTTCGTTTCCTCTGTTTTATTTGCTTCTCACAGTGGATTCTATATATGTTTGTGTATTTTTTAACATGACAAGTAAACATGCTGAGGTAGTCCGGGTCAACTCCTTTGATCTCAGCTTTCTTGCTTCACTGAAAGTCGACTACTTCCATTCTGAGCATCATGTTTTCAGATGACTGGCTTTGGCAATCTCCTGGCCCTGGAACATAACTGTTGATTTGCCATTTTCCCTCTGAATGCCAAAAGTACCTTATGTTCAATATATCTAAGGCTAACTCATAATCTTACCCCCCCAAAACTAGGTCTTCTTCCAAGGTGCCCCATCTGAATGATGCCACCTCCATCAAAAGTGGCAACTGAGTAGTCTTGAAGAAGGGGAGAGTGAGACAAGCCTGGAACCTAGAGGTCATTCTTTTTTTTTTTTTAATATATTTTATTGATTTTTTTACAGAGAGGAAGGGAGAGGGATAGAGAGTTAGAAACATCCACAAGAGAGAAACATCGATCAGCCGCCTCCTGCACACCCCCCACTGGGGATGTGCCCGCAACCAAGGTACATGCCCTTGACCGGAATTGAACCCGGGACTCTTCAGTCCACAGGCCGACGCTCTAGCCAGTGAGCCAAACTGGTCAGGGCTAGAGGTCATTCTTGATGCCTCGCCAGCCACATGATATCCATCTTCTAGATTTTAGTTTCTGAAAATCCCTTGAATCCATCCACTTCTCTCTATCTCAAAGGCCTCAACCCTAGTCAAAGCCATTTTTGTTTCTGAGTTAAATTATAACAATGGCCTCCTGACCGGTCACCCTGTGTTCCTTTGTGATGCTCCATTCTCTTATTGACCATTATTGTTCTCCAGGTTGTCCAGCTGTGGTTTCTAATCTTGGTGCACATCAAATCACCCTGCATCCTTGTTAAAATGCACATCCACCTGGGGGGATTCTAATCCATTTGTTTTGGAGTAGGATCTGTGTATTTAATGCATGCCCCAGAATTATTCTGATGTAGCTGGTCTGTGAATTAGCCTTCAGGAATCATCAGCTACAGCTCACCAGGAACATACCGGGCCCATTTTAGAGATAGCCAAATATGTTTCCTAAATGAATCATGAATGAGCACCATCCGACAAATATTTACTGAGCTCCCAGTGTGTGGAGACTGTTTAGGCAGGAGGTCTACAGTAGTCAATAAAATGGACAAAAGTCCCTCTTTTCGTGGAGCTTATATTCTGGTAGTAGGAGACAAATAAAACAAAAAAAGTAAAGTAAAATATTAGAAATGTTAGATGACAAAAAGTGCTATGGAGAAAAAATAAAACAAGTTAAAGGATGGGAAATAGAGCTGAGGGGGGAGGGGCAGGTTGCCATTCAAATAGGATGGTCAGGGAAAGCCTCGCTGAGAAAGTGGCTATTGATTAAAGACTTGAGAAAGGGGAGAGAGAGCCACTCAGATAACAGTAGAAAGGGCTTTCCTAGATGAACTCTAGAAGGATGAAATACAGTCCCTGTGGCGAGTCACACCCTCATTCTTCTACCATCCTTCTCTAGTCTCTCTGGAACTGCCTTCAGGTGCAGGGGAGTGATCATAAGATACAGTAATAATAATAATAACACCTGTCACCTGTCAGATGTACACTATATGCCAGGCATGACACCAACTCCTTTATGTGCAATACTCCATTATCTCGTTTAATCCTCACATCGGCTCTGTGTTATAGAATGGTTCCATACCCGGTCAGAGCATATGCTGGGGTTTCGAGCTCGATTCCCAGTGGGGGGGCATGCAGGAGGCAGCTGATCAATGATGTTCCCCTCTCATCGACATTTCTATCTCTCTCTCCCTCTTCCTTCTAATCTCTCTCTAAAAATCAATAAAAGCCTATTTAAAAAAAATAAGGTGTCCAGTGTCTTGCCCAAGGTTTCCCAGCTTGTAAGGATTCAAATCCAGGGACTGTGACACCAGACCCCAGATGTTGAACTTCTGTTTCTGAGTCAACTGAGCAGTAATTTCAAGGGGACCCAGCTTCTGGGTGGGGAAAGTGGGGACAGCAAGTGAAAAAGAGAGGAGGACGGATGGCCTGGGCCAGAAGCAAGACCTGCTTATGAAGAGAGAGGGCAGGTCAGAGGTCCAGGACATCAGAACACCTCCTCTCACCCCTCCCAATTCCCTCAGGAGCTGAGGGGCTCCTTGGCAAAGCTCTCCCCAGAGCAGAGGAAATCAGGCAGAGGATCCTCTGAAGCAATGTGAGGAGGGGAGCCACACTTGAAACTGTACTGAGCAGGGATCCAGAAATCAAGAGGTGCTGAGGGAGACGTGTCTCCTGAGTTGGGCACAAATGGACCGAGGGCTGCTTAACCCTCTGGGGCTGACCACTGGCCAGGGCCACCTCATTGTACAGTCCCAGGGTCACCATTCACACTAGGCTGCAAGAGGCACTTTTTCCACGGGGTGAGCAGAACTGAAGGAAGTGTATTTGGTCCCTGTGTTCACGTGGCTCTTACCCACCCACAGAGTTTCCTTCTGCACAGCAGCTCACTGTCCTCCGCCCGCCTCCTATCCTACATGCTCCCCACCCGCTAGAGAGCCTTCCTTCCATGGGATTTTTCCATCACCTGAATAACAACATTTTACTACAGGGCCTGGGTCAAGGGATAAAAGACGCGGGAAAGGTGAAATGGAGAGAGGTGAGGGGTCCAGAGTGAGCTCAGGCAGGGCCTCTAATTCTGGAAGCTCTGGAGAAACTTGACACCAAGGCCAGGTCCTGAGCCAGGGGAGGGGAGGGAGTAAACCATCTTCCCGGAGCAGGAAGTGAGGGAGAGAGTGAGAGTGGGCTGGGGAAGCGCTCTGTTTTCTTTGGCCTCTGCCAGCCCAGGGAGGGAGAGGGAGAGGGGCCAGAGGGAGGAGGATGGGGCTGGTGGAAAGATCCGGCCTTTGTGTCCTCCCCTCCCCCAGGAGGTGGAGGCTGGAAGAAGGTTGGGGAGGGGGGAGGTGGAGGCCAGGCCACAGTTTCTCCCTGCCTGCTCCCTGTTAGATATGCAAGGGGGCAGGGGCCACAGGTGAGAATGTGGGGTGTAGTGAGGAGTGGGAGAGGGCTGGAGGTGGGAGGACAGAGCATAACAGTGTTGGAGGGATGGGACTAGCCCAAAAGCAAAACCCAAGACTCTGGGAGGTGCCACATTCTCTTTAGCCTTAGTCTCCAAGCCACCCCCCAAAAGGCCTTAACCTCCTGCACTGCTCACTTCAACAAACAGGTGGAGGTCATCCTGGGAACAGCTCCAGGCCTAGGCAGGCCAGGCACCCCATCAGGAAGCTGGTCTTGCAGAGCCCCATTGTCTCTCGAGTTTATGCTGGGATGTAGTCAGATGTAGTCATTCTACTCCTAAGAGAAAGACTTCCTTAACAACAACTCCATCCCTAATCCTAATTCTCCCAAAATCCATCCCTCACAAGAACCCCAAACCAGTCACAACCCAAACACGATTTAAAATTGTTGAATTTAACCCCATACCTTTATCCTCACCCCAAACTTTACCACAGCCCAGCTCCAGACTCACCCTGAGTTACGTACATCACAAGCCTGACTGCACTAGGTTGTGTGTTGTGGGGTGGGAATTAACAAACAGGAAGAGTTCATGTGCATTGAGCCATTAGGAGGTGTTAGGCACTGTAATGGACTTTTCCCATTTATTGCTGTATTAATACCAACCCTATGAGTTAGGCATTACTATTACTACCATCTTATAGAGGAGAACACCGAGGCTCAGGAAGATTAGGCTAGTTACTCTGAGAAAGTGCCCCCAGCTCTGGATGTGATGGGTAGAATCACTGTTCCCATCAGCAATATCTCACAGGGTGAGTGGAGCCTCCGCTGGGATCCCTTCTGTCCACATGGAGAACGTATGGCTGCTCTAGAGGCCAAACCAAGTTCCATCATTTGAGATCCAGATGGGGTCTCTGCTCAGATATGAGTGAGAGTTGACTCTGAGGTCTCAGAGCCTAGAAACCTACTGCAGAGTGATGCAAGAATCATAGCATAGGTGGAAAGGATCTGATTTAGGAAAACAACCCCAAACCTCATTACTTTCCAGCTCTGCAGAATCACTGAAGACCCCCCCTCCACCATCACCCCACTACTTTGGGGGTGCTCCTCCTGATCAGCCAACTCTCATTTGAGTTCACCTGATATTCTGACTCATCCTGGGAAATACCCCCAGAGCCTTCCAGAACTCAATGAGGGGAGTCCTCAATCAGGACAGGGAAGATGACCGTCTAAGCCAGCGGTTCTCAACCTGTGGGTCGCGACCCCTTTGGGGGTTGAATGACCCTTTCACAGGGGTCGCCTAAGACCATCGGAAAACATATATTGAATATATAATTACATATTGTTTTTGTGATTAATTACTATGCTTTAATTATGTTAAAATTGTAACAATGAAAATACATCCTGCATATCAGATATTTACATTACGATTCATAACAGTAGCAACATTACAGTTGTGAAGTAGCAATGAAAATAATTTTATGGTTGGGGGTCACCACAACATGAGGAACTGTATTAAAGGGTCGCGGCATTAGGAAGGTTGAGAACCACTGTTCTAAGCTTAGTGGTTTATATCACACACACACACACACACACACACACACACTTATAGATGGGCTTGTGCATACACTCACCCACTGTCCCATTTAGGACCTTTCCAGTTTCTTTTCTCTGCCCCAAATCTTGTATTTTGTGTTAGTCCTATGGGGGAAGCAAATGAGGGATATACTTCATTCTAAAGGACCTCACTCAGGGGGACACTGGCCTACAAAGCTCCCAGAACATCAGCAGGTCTGTCCAGACCAAAGGGGAGGTACTGGCTCTCTGGAGTCCTCTATTTGTTCCTGGGTTAGGTGCTGTGTCAGGGTCTTTTTGTTGTTATAGGTGTTTTTTAAATATATTTTTACTGATTTCAGAGAGAGGAAGGGAGGAGAGAGAGATAGAAACATCAATGATGAGAGAGAATCATTGGTTGGCTGCCTCCTACACACCCCACACTAGGGATTGAGCCCACAACTTGGACACATGCCTGACCCGGATATTGAACTATGACCTCCTGGTTTACAGGTCAACGCTCAACCACTGAGACACACCAGTTGGGCGTGTCAGGGTTTTTATGGCCAGGTGTCTGTCCAACTATGAAGGACCACATCAAGAAATGCTCAATGCACCTCACCTCTACCACCACCATTCTCAATCAGTCTTGAGAAGATGACCCAACCAGGGAACTCTGGCCACAAAGATGCCAGATCAGAAGGCCAGCTGAGAGACCCAGTCTCTGGCCAAGGTACTTTGGCTTAAAAGCCAGAAAAGTCCGCTCATGGATACTTTAAGCCTATAAATGAGAAGCGTCTTGGCCACACAACCGTTGCTTGTTACATGTTGACATTAGCTGGTGCCTTACCAAACCAGACCAGGGACCCCTGACATAGCTCATGGTGGCTCACTGAAGGGACCTGTGCTCAGTCCCATCTTCGCTCTCTTCTCCCATCCCCCACATTTATCTCCCTCTCATAGACAACATGAATGTTCTTTTTCTTCTGCCACCATTCCCCTTTGTCATTTGGGAGACATAATTTAGAGTGAGTAACAGTAATAAGTATAATTAGCTTCTGGAGGAGAAGGGACATGTGGCATAGGCAGAGTAGGACTGGGGAAGGGAAAGGGCCTGGGGAGGGAGGTGTGAGGCTCTGCCAGGATCGCTCCCAGCTGTCTCTTCCTGGAACCAAAGAGCCAGGAATCTATATGCCTGCAGAGAATAGGAGCTCATGCCTGCAACTAAAGCCTATCTCAGCAGCTCCTCTGGGCTGGGTGACATGGAGTCCTCCCTAACCCTCCCCTGCAAGCTGACAGCTCCTGGGGCTGGGAACCCACCATCCAAAGACCCCCTCCTGATTCCACAGATGCAGATAAAAGTCAGAATAGAAATAATCGGCACTAAGAGGGGCAAGTGCAGATGTGACCATGAGAGCCCCAGATGTGGCTTGGCCATGGCCGCCAGGCTGCTGGGGCTGCACACAGGAATGTAGACCCAGATGGGGCTGGGGCTGGGGGAACAATGCACAGAACTGCTTTCTGGGCTCTAGGAGGGGTGCAGCTCTGAGGCAGAGAGAGATCTAGCATCTGACTTCATGAAAAGGCTCAGTCTGGTTCTGAGGAAGATAGATTCCTGCAAATGAATATTTCATCCTCATCTGCTCCAGGCCTAATTCCCCTCATTCTGCACTTTCCTTCAATTCCTGCTGCCCTTCCCCAGCTCAGCCTCCAACCACCGAATCAGCTTCATTGGGACCAGGGGTTCTCCTTGGGCACCTCCTGCCACAGATGGGAGGGCAGCAATGCTGCCTCTCCCTCCGGGAAATGTCCGTGTCCGCCCAGCAGGTCAGCCTCTCTCCTAAGTCCCACTAATACCCGGCATTCAGGATGCCATAAAGATGAAGGAACCCACGGCCCTGCTCAGGGGCCCCTGCACATAAACACCCTCAATGATAAAGCTCCCTGCGCCATCCCTCATGGGGCCCATTTACTTCCCACTTTGTTTTAAATTTTCATCTCGAGAGAAGTTTGCAAATCGCCAACAACAGGAACTTTCCAGAAATTGCATAACATAATCAGTGCATTCTCAGCCTTGCTGTTCACTCTCAGACACAGCACCCCCAGGCCACTGCCTACCAATGAGTGGAGGAGGCAGGAGGCTGAAGGCGGTCAGGAGTCTGTGGGACCAGTCCAAGGAGGCCTTCCTTGCCCAGTCCCGCCTCCGGGTGAGCTTGGCCTGCACTCCAGCCAGCCCCCATCCCTGTCCTGTTTGTGAAAATAAGACCAGCCCACACGCAGCTATTCTAGGAGGATTAGCTAGCTCAACACAGAACATCTCTCCTGGACAGGATGTTTTCTTTAAATACACCCCGTACTCCACCCACTGCCGAATCGGTCATTGTCTTTGGTCATGGCCCAGGGGAGGAGAGGTGGAAGAAGACAACTGTCTCTGTCCTCTCTTCAGGAGCCAGAGCCACAGCCCTGGGATTGCCAGATCTTCCCCCACCCCCATCCCTGAGCTCGTACTTCTCTTTAGCAGAGCTCAGCTCCAGGATCTGGGTGGAAGTCCTAGGACTGGGCTTCTCAGCATCATGCTGTTCCTTCGATGATCTCTAGGGATGGCCTACTGCATTTACTGCAGGAAATAAGACCTCTTTTACAAAATTCACCCTCTTCTTCCAGTCTCCTCCGAAGAGCCAAACTAATGCTTCCTGAGTGCCTAGTACATGCTTCACATGCTTTATTTAGCACATCTAATTTCATCTTCACAACCCACACATGTGGAAATGCCACCGTCCTCTTACTCATAAGGGACCGGCCTCCGAAAAGATAAACAAATTCACCTGCGGTCCCACAGCTAATCGATGGCAGGACAGGGCCAGCACCTGAACCCAGGTCTGAGTCCTCCACCTGAGCTTCCTCCTCCATGTCACACTCCACCTGAGAAGGCGGGAGGCTGGGCCCTGAGGGAGCAGAAGAAAGTGACAGAGGAGATGCAAGCACTTCCCTTCAGGCCTCACAGTCACACTGCAGCTGTGACTCACCTGGCTGCCTTCGTGACAGGCAAGCATCCTGGCTTCACACCTGAGCTCATCTTCCCATAGCTCAGGCACAGGGTTCCCAGAAGCCAAACAAGACCAAGGAGCAGCCAGAATCATTGCTTCCCCTCCTCCACCAGAGGAAAGTGAATAGCTTTTGGAGTTCCACCTGGAACTCAAATAGGTAGATGAGGATTATCAATGTCAGAGGGCTTGTAATCAAGGCAGACTCCCAGGAAGAGGGGAAATCCTGGCCAGTTTTACAAAGTGAAATTCCTTGTGCAGAAAGGAGAGAAAAGAAAGCCCCAGTGCAGAGAAGGGACCGATCAACAGTTGGAGAAGTGAGCCCACCATTGTGGGGTGGGGTGGGGTGGGGGCACCAGAAATGACACACTATGTGGGGTTCAGCAGCCATTTGCAGTTCTCCCATCCAGAGCCTAGAATCCAGGATCGTGGAGGGGGCTGCAGCAGCCCTCCTCCTGCGGTCTACTCCACATTCCTCACATTCTTTACGCTCAATTAAGAAGAAATAATCAGGGGAGCAAGCAAGGCCGCAGCAGGGCGGCCATGCCCCACGCTGGCGGCATCACGTGTGCGTGTGCGGAAACAGCCAGATTAGACCTCGAACCCAGGGGCCTTGGGGGATGAGGAAAGCAAGCAGTGAGGTGAAGGAAAGGGGGAGACGGGGGTGGGATCTGGAAGGCACGGTTAGAGCAGGGGCAAGCTGCATAGCCAGAAGACCTCAGCCATCCATTACTTAATCAAACTATCGCTTTACCACGACCACAGCACTGTGTCACCATCACCATCCACCAGCATCATCAAATGCCCTTGGAGACACTCCTGGCTGCTTAGAGCATTCTCACCTTTATCGGTTAGTGGCATGAGTTGATTAATTGGTGTCATGAGAATAGTACCTGTCTGTGGTCTTCAAAATATACCATCCATGGTTGCAGGGGGATGCTATTCTTGACCCCAGTGGAACATGCATGTCATTTCCTCCTCTTGGACACAACAGGCCTGGTTAACTAAGCAAACTCCTACCCCCTCAAGCCTCTATCCAAGGGGCTGCCTCCAGCCCCACCCCCAACCTCCACCTTCACGTAAGCTTTCCCTGACATCCCCAGCAGACCCAGTCTCCTCTTGGCTCCCCTGGTACATGTAAACAGGACAGTTCTTATGCTGTTTTGTCATTTTAGGTATGTCTGTCTATATGTCCACCAGAATGAATAATAACTA
Source organism: Myotis lucifugus (assembly GCF_000147115.1). Taxonomy (NCBI): domain Eukaryota; kingdom Metazoa; phylum Chordata; class Mammalia; order Chiroptera; family Vespertilionidae; genus Myotis; species Myotis lucifugus. The sequence goes on along the minus strand of NW_005871054.1, from coordinate 16,207,099 downwards.
AATGAATGATTGTTATTATTTATTGAGCATGTTCTTTGTGCCAGGCACTGTGTTAGCACTTGATAGATAACCTCATTTAATCTTTTTAACATCCCTAGAGGTTATTATTATTATTAATAATTATTATCCCCAATTTACCCATGAGAAAGTTGAGACTTGGAGAGGTTAAGTAACTTGTCCAAAATGACCCACTTAGTACATCAAGGAGGGGGAATTTGAACACAGGATCATAAAATGCCAAAACCTGTGCTATTACTCCAACACTGAGATGTTTGAGGACAGAGTCTATATTTAGCCTTGCTGACCACTATATGGCAAAGAATAGGTGCTCCGGATGGATGGATGGATGGGTGGGTGGGTGGATGGATGGGTGTTGTGGGCTCTACAGAGTTTCACCAGAGGAAGTAAGCCAAATGCTCTCTTTCCACCTTTTATATCAATGGATCAATTTTGAGAGATGATTTGTTAGAACAAAGACCTACTCTGTGCTCTTTATTGGATCTACTGTTAAGGCACACTCTGTGGCCACTTTGGAGCTTCAGCCTTTGACTATAGCTACATTCAGTCTATGATTACTTTGGGGTCTCAGTCTGTGGTCAGAGGTAGTGGCCAGTTTATAATGAGGATGGGAATCAATCTGGGCCTAGTGTAGAGGATCAGTCTGTGGCTGGTGTGTGTCAAATGCAGAGACCACCTCTCTGCCAAGCTGACTTACAGCTCAATAGAGAATAGTTCTCAAGCCAGAGTGCCTTGTTCCTGAGCATTTAAAGGTGGAGAAATGATATGTGTGAGTAACCGGGTATGTGGGACAGTACAGGCCAAATTGCCCTGGAAACAGGGGGAGGGGATGTACCCACTAAGCGAGCACCATGTCCTCTTTGTGAGTCCAACGTAAGTGTGAGTGTGGTGTGGCACATGTGTGTGTGTGTGTGTGGTGAGGCAACAGGGGCCGGGTAAGGTGTGGGAGAGACAAACACACACCTGTAATAACATTGGCTTCAGACGCTAGGAGAGAAGAAATTCCCCCAACTGTTTTATCAGAGCCGAAGTTACCAAATTACATTGTTGTTTTAAATTTGAGCTTCTCAGCCTGCAAACGGGGGGAATCTCAGGTTCATGAGCTTAATGCTTGGCTGGGCCTGGAGCTCTACCTCCCCACCCAACCAGCCTCCCAGGCCCGAGGAACAAAAGTCTTCTCTCTCAGGGCTTTGAAGTGGAAACACTAACTGCTTCCTTTAATTAGAAAAAAACCCCTATTGTTCCTGCTTTATTACTGATGGATGAAGACATGGGAAGAGGGGATTTTGAAGAACAGGAGTTGGGGGAGGAGTGGAGGGAACACAGAATCTCTATGGAGAATAGAGCATCTCCACACAGTCTCCACCCACCAAACCAGGCCTCTTTGTCCACCTTAATCAACCAAGACTTTACAGGAAAGATAGAAGAAAGGGTCCTAACCCTCAAGGAGTTTATCATCTAGGTAAGGGAGGCAGGGCAGGAGGACAAGAAATGAAAGATAATTGATATTAAATCAATACTACCAATAAAAGCAAGAAGAATTTAGAGTGGGGAGATAATCCCATAGACAACCTCTTAAGAACCTTCTGGGGGTGTATCTAGGAACTTGAGTTGAATGCTGCAGATTGAAGAGAATTGACGCAGAGGAAGAAGAGAGTATTTCCACTCCCAGCAGGTGAGTGGCCTTTGCAAAGGCACAGAAATCGGAATGGACACAACATTTTTGGAGGACAGTAGAAAGTGGGTCTGGTTGTAGAGGAGGGTGTGAGGGCAGTGGGGGTGGGGGGTGGGGGTGGGGGAATACAAGGAACCAAGCTGCCTAGAGCAGATGTAACAGAGGAGTGGAAGGCTTTGAAGCACACAGGGGAAATAGACTTGATGAGACAATTAGAAAACCATTGGGCTTTCCTGAGCAGGGGAGTGGCTGTTGGCAGCCCTGTTCAGGAAGGCATGGAAGGGAGGAAGAACAAAGGCAGGGAGACCAGTTGGGGGGCTTCTGAGGAAACCCAGGTAATGATGGCTTAGACTAAGGTGATGGCAGTGGGATGGGAAAAGAAAAGGTGAGGTATTGTTTTCAAAGAAAGGTTTAAGATGTTTTGACAAAATAGATATAAGGGGAAAAAAGAGTGGGAACAAAGACATTTCCAAGATCTCCTTTCTGGAAAATTAGGAGGTTTTTGGGGGCGGGGGGGGGGGGGGGGGGAGAAAGTAGAAGCCCTCTAGAGGAGTTAATAAACAAAGCCCCACCCCCAAAGTTTCATTTCCCCTTCCAGAGCCCAAAGATGCCTTGAACCCAGTACTCAGAGGATGGCAACTCCAGGGCAAGAAAGCCCTGTTCCCTCAGATGGGGAACACCAACATGAAAACAACAACTTTCATACTGTATTTTTTCATGCACTTCAAAGTGATTCCCACCTGCGCCCCATTTGATCCTCAAAACAACCACAGCAAGGTATCATTATCCCCATTTTGCAGATGGAAAAACTGAGGCCTGGAAAGACTAATAACTTCCTCCAAGTCACACCACTAGTTAAGGGTAGAGCTGGGAGCAGAAACCTTCTGACTTTCAGCTCAGGACCCTTCCCAATGCCTGTTGGCAGCCCAGGCGAGGGGAGGAAGGGGCCTGGAGCTGCATGTGCCCTGAGTCACTGGGGGCAAGGAATCTGGGTCTCAGAGAGAAGGGTCCACCCCGGACCTCAACCGCACCTCCAGCCTGCTCCTCACACTCACATAGGGCGTAAGTCGGGAGCCCAGGGTTGGAAACGCCAAGTCTAATCAGACCTCACAAGCCCACAGATGGTTTGAATCAATGTGCTACCTTGATAGGAATAATGAGGAGTCCTGAAGACAGTCTTATGCCAGCTCCATCCGTCCGGACAGAGAACCACATCTTCCACAAGAATTTCCCCATCCAGGGTCTCATCACCCTCTAAACTGGACAAACCCTTCATGAGGAAGTCCCCTGGTCCCACATCACAGCTGCTCCCCAGCCCCTACCAGCAGAACCACCCATGAGTTTTCCAAAAACTCTGGCTTCAGGTTCTAATTTGACAAACTCTGACTTCTTAGGCCTTTCTTGAGGCTGAAAATGGTTCCTAGGGAGAAATGGGTGACCACGGGTCACAAGGCCGGGCCAGAGGTTGTGAGGCAATATGGTGGGATGGATGGGCCTGGATCCAGACAAACAGAACCAGACAAATGCCCTCTCCCCCACTTCCTGGCAGAATGAGTATTCCCACTGTTCATTGTTTCATTCAACATGACAAATGTCATCATGACATTTCCTTTGATGGGACACCTGACCTAGGGCATCCTAATCTCATGAAGCCCGAGTTCATAAATTTCTGAGGTCACAGAGTCCCAGGAACAGAACCGGACCTACGGTTTAGAAAAGCCTCGCCTCTAACGGGGGGAGCCCCTTACAACCAGGCCTCAGAATGGCAGCAATGGCCTTTCCGCAGGAAGAGCCCAGGCTTGGGATCTCAATCCCCACAAGGGTGGCCTTGTGAGCAGGGACCTGCTTTAATAAAAATTTGGCCTGCCCACCCCCTTGCCTAGCAAAGCTTAATTTGAAGCTTAAAAAACAATGAAGTTAATTTTTAAAAACCTTTCATTGAGTTCCATGAGACCCCTATTAATTTTATTGTTTCAATAAAGCATTTATTTAATTGTCTCCAGAAGGGCCCTGTTAAATGCACAGATGTTACCTGAGTCAGAAGGGAGGGAGCGGGGAGCCTTTTTTTTTTTTTTTTCCCTCTCTCGTTAGCACATTAGCAGAATTCTGTTATTGGATTAACTGATTGTCACCTTTAAAGTCACAAAATAAAGCCCTGAAGGAATGAGACACAAGACAGGTATGTTCTAGGGAGCAGTTCGGCTCACAGTTGCAGGAAGCAAGAAGTCAGACTCATGATACAGAGGCTGGGTTTGGTTAAGAGGAAGAAAAGAATTTTTTTTCTGCTGATGAGGAGACATTTGTTACTTAGCCTCTGGCACAAAGCTGATATTCCTGAAAACTATCAGAGGACAAGCCCATTACTAGATGTATGGTGTCCAAACCATAGGAGGGGAAGGGCTCGGCTTGAGTTGGCAGAAAGTCTCGGGAATGTCACATGTAGTTCTTCCACAATTATTTACTGAGTACCTACTATAAGCTGCCACTACTTGGAGCTTTAAATATACAGCAGTGAACAAAACAAAGACCCTGCCCTTGTGGTGCTTGCATTCTAATGAGGGGAGACTAACCACACACAAGTAAAAACGTAAGTGTCATGTCAGACAATGATAAGTGCTCTGAGGACAAACAGAGTGATGTGGAGAGAGTAGGTCTGTCTGATGAGATGACATCTGAGCTAAGACTTAAATACACAGAGAACGAGCCAGCCAGAACTGCAAAGATCCTGGGTCCCCACTTTGGGAAGAGCATTATCAAATGACTAAATAATCAGAGGAGCATGACCTGGGCAGAGGCCCAGGGGACCCTCTTACATCAAGAATACTGCAAGAACTACCTAAGGACAGAGGCTCCATCATCCATCTTTGTGTCCCTGGCTATGT
>NW_005871054.1:16197223-16200923 GCF_000147115.1 Myotis lucifugus | reverse complement strand
CAAGAGGTCAGTGTTCTGCCTGCTCGGTCCCCAGTCCCACCCCGCCGCCACCCACCCCAGCTCCCCATTCACCATTTGGCAATAGGAGCCTGCGGGCCAGGGGGAGGGACCGAGAGGTGGTCAATGTACCTCATAGCCACTGGTCGAGCAGTCGTTCTGGTTGTCACACCGTTATGGTCGCTGGGCTTTTATTATATAGGATACTTGAAGAGCTGTCTTGAGGAAAACAGTGTAGATTTGCTACAATCAACTAAGGTCTTGGCAACCTGTGAGAAAGTGAGTTTGCCAATCACAAGGGTGGTGGATGGGATGAGTGAGTTATTTGAATGGCAGAGAAGAGTTCTACTTTGGTGAGGAGAATGGACAGGATCGATAACTTTTTCATCATCACGGATTTCTTTTATTCATTCTGCTGCCCCACACACCCTAGATTCCTTAAAAGAGTTTCCCTACCAGGGTACACTTATATAACATAATTCCCCACCATCACCACCATTTTCATTTTTAAAAAATCACTGATGTCATTTATGAACAGAAGAGACTCAGTGCATGATATAATTCTGGCCACAGCAAAGAACGTCTATGTTTTTCTTGATTGGGCAAACTTATCGTGAAATTTGTATTCTTTCCTACAGGCTTTCTGGAATGTTGACATAGCTCCCCCCTTTCTAATACATCTTTGGGCTCCAGGCTGGGAACTACCATTCTGTGGTAAGACCCCACATCTCTTCCAACCAGGGGACTCTCTAACCATGAAGTACAGCCTTGTTTTCAGGCATTTGGGGAAGGAACAATGGATGTGAACTAAAGCAGTCAGGGAAGGCTTTCTGGAGGGAAAAAAAAAAAGTCTGGAGAAGGTCCTTGAAGGATGGGCAAGCTTTGGACGGGTGAGGAAAGGAAGGAGTAGCAGAGCATGCTCCAAGATTGGGGAAGCAGCCAGCCAGGCTGCAACACAGAGCCAGGAAGCACTTGTGGGTACAAGAATAGAGCGGGTAGGTTGTGACCGACGTGAAATGCCAAGCTAAATTATTCTCCAAATGACGAGGAATCATCAAAGGTTTTAGAACAGGAAAACGATGTGTTGGAAGCAGTGTTCTTGGCAGATGAATCTGGTGCCCATACATGCTTTGAGGTGGGAGAAGAACACGGAGGGGACCCAATCAACAGACCAGATGTGAGAGCAAGAGCCTGGACTGGGGAGGATGGCAGTGAGAACATAAAGGAGCAAATCCCAGAGGCAGTTTTTTAAAAGCACGGGACTTGAATTTGAGTCTGGAAGCATCAAAGAGACTCTGAGGTGCCTTGGAGCCTGCTGGTGCAGAAATGAGACAGTCACCAAGGGAAGCTCGTCGGGGGGAGGACATGATGAATTCATGTGCATCTTAGAGAGCCTTTACACAGTAAATCCTCCGCAGTGGTTACCTCTGCAGGTGGGGTTGGAGGGGCAGGCAAGGTGGCTTTCACATCTTACGATATATAATCTCTTTTAATGGAGGGATTTTGTGTAATTTTTACTTCCTTTTTTGTACTTTTTGGAATTTTTCAAATAATTATTTTCATTCCATGCAGACTCCCAGTCTCGTTAACCCTTTGTAAACCATCCCTCCTCGTTTGTTCCCTCCTCCTTCACTCCCCCTCCCCCCACAGTGAAAGGAAAAGAAGGAATGGTTTGCAGGGTCTGCTGGGGTCTGAAAAACACTTCATACGGGTTTAGTCTCAGCTCCTGAGTCTGTGGTTTTCCCATGGTGGTGGTGGCGGTCTCCCCACTGCCCCTCCTTCCCTCCTTCTCTTCCCACTGCCCCCGCCCCCTGCAGGGCCTGTCCTCAAAGACTCAAACATCATCAGACCCCCCTCTTTGAAGCCAGATTGCAGTGCTGGGCTTGGAAAGACTGACCTTGGGGTTTTTATAGCTGAGATCAGCCCAGCCCATAAACTACAGGCGGCAGGACAGACCACGGCAGAACACAGGCTCTGATGTCAGAGGCATCTGCGTCCAAATCCAGCTCCGCCACAGTTACCTAACCTCTCCATGTCAATTTTCTCATCTTGAAAATTGGAGATAATAACAGTATTTATCTGCTAGAAGTATTAAGTGGATTAAATGATGATGAAAGGCATTTAATAAGCGTGCTCTATCATTAGTGTTATTAAGAACAATAAAATAATAAATCTTTATGACCAAACTTTGTTGCTTAGAGGCAAAAATAACCTTTAATACACTTCTATCTTGGTTCCCACTGGTGGCATTTCTTCGCATCTCTGTCTTTCCCTTTGACTGGAATTTTTTTATTTTTTCCTAGACCAACAAAGAGCTAAGAGAAGAGCTGAATCAGGGCCTGAGTCGCTGCTTTCTGATTCGTGGTGGTCTACTCTGCCACTTACAATTCCTGTGACATTTGACAGATTTCTTAACAGATTTCTTAATCTCATGAGCCTCAATTCCCTCATCTATAAAACGGGTGTAATAATACTGACCTCACACTCTGTATCAAAAAGTTAGACAGTCCCTGGCACACAGCAGGCTTTCAGTACATGACAGTCCTCCATCGGGGTTCCAGGGAGGGGCCCGCTCTTTCCTGCCTGCATCCTAACCCCCAGACCCTGCATAATCTCCTTTGTGTTCATCCCTGATGGTTTGGGGTAAGCTCCTGAGGGCAGAGGCAAGCCAAGGCCTCCTGAATTGTAAGGAGCAGTCTTCCTCCTGGACCTGGCTCCAGGCCAGCCTCCTGGGGCAGCTGGGGAAGGAGGAGAAAATTGTCAACCATCTAAAGGTCCAGAACCAGATGCACAAACTCAATAGCCTCTCTTTCATCCTCTCTTCTCTCTGCTTTCCAAACCACAGCCCTGAGGCTGCTCAAAAAGCACTGGCTTTTCCTATTTGGCCATGGCCTAGAAGAAAAGTTGCCCCATTGACTCAGGGTGCATTTGGCTTGGTCAGACCCAATCACCTGGCCCCCATGCTCCAGGTCCCTTCCCTCTCCCATGCAAAGGCCTCTGGACAAAGGCAAAAGCCTCCCCTCCACCACCACCTGCCACCAAAGTCCATCCATCGCCCCTTGATCCAATCGCCAACTACCTGGCTCTCCATCGGCCCGGGGACCAGAGGCCCAGGAATGCAGCCCTCACTGTTCTCCCTTCCCAAAAGGGTCTTTAGGACAGAGTCTATTCTGGGCTAGGTCCAATGCCAGGTGATGGCCCTAAATAGGTAGCTCTCAGCCTTCTCTCTCCTTAGCCCCACCCCACCCCACCCCAGCTCCTCCAATCAGAGGAAACAGTGAAGGAGACAGGAAACACATCTCAGACAGCCAGGAAAGGGAGAGACAGAGCAGCTGTCATAGAGCATCTCTCTGGGCTGGTGGGTGAGGCTGAGCAGGAGGGAGGAGGGAGGATGAGAGAGCCAGGCTGGGGGGAGGTTAGGGTGGAGGGGGACTGAGAGGGACACACTGGATCACAGACCTGGAGGCCCAGACAGACGGAGAGACCAGCCTGGGCAGTGAGAGCTCTGGGAGCCCACAGAGCCCTTTGGTTTCTGGGGTCCCGGAGGGCCTCACCCTCTGCCAGGGTCATGGAACCACAATGGCTCATGTTCCCATCTTGAGACCACGAAGAGGAACTAAGCTCTTTTCCAGAGACGGTAGAAGGCGGCTCTCCTGAGCCAGGGCGTTCTGCTCTGTTGCTGACTACCTTCTCAGGATTCGGG
>NW_005871054.1:16193699-16197052 GCF_000147115.1 Myotis lucifugus | reverse complement strand
ATCTGTTTTTTATATTTTGGAACATCCACTTAACTTCCTACCTGAGGGGAGTGGGGGTTGAAGAGCAGGCTGCCTGGCTCCACCCCTTTCCCTGCCCCCTCCTTTCTGAATCCGATCCCTCCCCCAGCTTCTTGCCCCCAGAGCTCTCAGCCCAGGCCTTCCCTGCTCTGGGTCACCGTGGCATCAGGAATCAGGTCCTGATTCATGATCTTCCCTCCACAGCTCACCGCAGGGTGGGGAAGGCAGTGAGGCCTCTTCTGATCCACTGCTGCTTTGCTGATTTGGGAAAACGTGAAAATTCCAGGCACAGAGAGAGCCCAGTGGAAACCAAGATGGAAAGTAAAGTCATTTCTGCCTCCAGGCAGCATTACAGCCAACTGGGTTGCCTAACATGTCATCACAGGTGTCTATTTAATGTTATTGTTAATACTAGCAATAGATTACACATACTGAGGGTGTGTCCTGTGCCGGGCACTTTATATAACTTTGCATATCATCCACTCGACAGCTTTACATGGTAGGTACTATTATTATCTCCCATTTTTTTAATGAGAAAACGAACACTACTTGCCCAACATAACTCAGCTAATAAGATCTGAACCCAGGTTTCTCTGACTCCAAGTTTACTCTACACCAAGTTTTGCAAGACCTGAGAAGTTTTGTACATTTCTTTTTAAAGGGAATAAATCCACAGAACTCAGAATAAACCTCCACGGTCCCAGGGAGCCAGGCACCCCAGTTGGAGAGGCATTGTTTGGAGCTCACTACTTCCTGGGAGACCTTGAAGAAGCAACCAGCAGAGAGTGTGTGGAAAGGCTAGAAGAGGGCATTTCGGGAAGGAAGAAGTGGGAGGACTACGTAAAAAGGAATGCGAACGATGGCTGTGAGTCAGGAGGCAGTGCAAGTCCCAGTCTTCGAGAGTCTGGCTCTGTGCAGGGAAATGAGAGGGTGGAGGGCAGGGCCCACTCACAGAGGCCTGAGGCTCAGTTCAGTTTATGCTCCAGGTTACTGAGCTGGAGAGTAATACCGTCTGCCCTCCACATCTGCGGGTTCAGCACCCGCAGATTCAAACAATCATGGATAGAAAATAGTTGGAGTGAAAACATTACATTGTTGCTGACATGTACCGTGTAGTTAGGCCTACGATAGTTGTGTCTGTATTGAACATGCAGACTTTTTTTTTCATCCTTCCCTAAACAATACAGTATATCAACTACTTATATAACGTTTACATTATATCAGATATAAGTACTCTAGAGATGATTTAAAGTATATGGGAGAATGTGCATAGATTACACGCAAATACTGTGCCATTTTACATAAGGGACTTGGGCATCCTCAGACTTTGCTATTCACCGATTCCTAGAACCAACCCCCCCCCCCGCCCCCCGCCCCATGAATACCAAGGGATGGCTGTTCTCCAAAAGAAGTGTTGGAGACCTAGGCTGGAGGGAAAAGGTAGACAATTAAGAGGGCTGCTGAGCCCGGCCAGTGTGGATCAGTGTTTGAGCATCGACCCATGAACCAAGAGGTCCCCAGTTCCATTCCCTGGTCAGGGCACATGCCCAGGTTTCAGGCTCAATCCCCAGTAGGGGGCATGCAGGAGGTATCGGATCCACATCTCTCATGGGAAGTTTCTTTCTCTCTATCCCTCTCCCTTCCTCTCTCTCTAAAATAAAATTTTAAAAAATTAAAAAGAGGGCTGCTGAAAGGTTGGTATTACAATCCAGGCAGCGTAGGATGATCTGACAAAACATGTAGAAATTGTTTATCTAAAAGACATTTCCAAAGAAATTTAGCATTTTGGAGCCATCTGCTCCTTCCCAAGGATTGCTATCTCAGTTAGCCTTTGCGTGGGGTGGGGTGTGGTAAGCAGAGGGAGGAGCAGGGAAACCTCATGCGTCTGCAGCTCTGAGCCTTCGCACTTGCAGACAGACCCTCTGGTCGGAGGGCTGCTGGGCCCTGAGTCAGAGCACTCGGCGCTCTGAGCTGGACACCGGCCTGAGGACTTTGGTCTGGGAGGCCCAGGATACTGACCTGCCAGTTCTTTGGGGTGGAGCAGGTGGACAGATTGTAGACCTGGAGCCTGAAGCAGCGGTTTTTGTGTCTTTTTCAATTCTTTCAAAGGATGATTCCTCTCCCTGGGTGGCAAAAAAAAAAAAAAGCAAACGAGCAAAATTTGGTTAAGAACTCAAGAACTGCCAATTCAGAAACTCTAATCTGTTCAGAAAGTTAAGTCCTTTTTTTCAGAGGCCAAAAACCTATTCCCATCAAAGATTGTATATGTCTGTGTGTCTGAGAGCTGGTGAGGGCGACAGAGTGAGTGTGAGAAGGAAAGAGTTGAAATGCCTTTGTTCCTGCGTGCGAGGCTGCTGCTCCGGGGCTCATGTGTGTGCACTGTACGTACATTTGTGCCTGTTTCTCAGGCCCTGTGTGCATTGAACTTTCAAACCATAACAGAAACACTGAAGCTTGGCAAAGAATAATTATCTAATTTTGGAACATGTTATTATAATACCTACATGATGTGTAACGAACTTAACAATGTTCGCGTTATATTCACCAGCTCTGAGTTACAGGCCCACGATGCCAAGTCCTACCCACTTCAGAGGCTTCTTTCTCCAAGACCCAAGAGCAGCGCAGGCCCGAAAGAAAGCTCTGGAAGGAATATTGTCCCCCACAACGGCCCCCTCATGGATCCAAAGGGGGGTCAGAGCCTGTCTTGGGATAGCAACTCTGTTCCTCCCAGAATCCCCCTTCCTCCCCAGTAGGGGACCCTCCGGAACTGGTAAGGAAAAAGCCATATTGGGGTCACAGAGGCTGACAGGCTTTCCCTGACTCAGCTGTGGGCCAGGAGGCCTCCTGATCAGCCAGGCTCTCTCCTCTTCCCCAGGGGGCTGGATTGAATTGAAGCTGAGTGTGAGGGGAATGTTTGCTGTTTGCTGCTGCTCCCTGCTGACTTTAGCCAGTAGCTCTGTTTACAAACCCAGGTTGGTTTTCCCAGCACAGTTAATTAGACCAGAGACATCTGGTGTGAGGGCTGGGGAGGGCATCTGCTCAGAGCCTCCCCGCCCCCCCCCCCCCCCGGCCCCAAAAACAAGAGCCATTGGGCAGGGGAGGGGAAAAAAACTAAAATGAAACAGACAGGACTCCCGCAAAACCAAAGTTCTCAGGGGGATCGTGGCTTCTCTCATTTTTGCTCCCCCAGGGTTGGTAAAATAAAACGGACCCCAGCACCTCCCAACGTTTTGGACCCCCGGAAATAAGGTTGGGGGCCCAAACTCCGGGGGAACACAGGGTGGGAAACAAGAAATCAGTCTCTCCCCTGCCCCTCCAAGGTCAAGAAAACTCTG
>NW_005871054.1:16191826-16193369 GCF_000147115.1 Myotis lucifugus | reverse complement strand
CTGTCCTCTCTCTCATGACAGTAACTCTGTGCTCTGTAGGAACACCAGATTTCTTTGGCCCCCCTGTAGGAAAATATCCCCTCCCCGACACCCCCTTAAGGAGGAGGTCCTGGGCCCTCCTCCCCCTCCCTGACACCTCTCCAGGCAATCTCTGACACTGCGGGGGGGGGGGGGGGGGGAGGAATGTGATTGATCAGTCCGGGACCAGAGGGAGGCAGGAAGGTGCCCAGGAAGGTGAGAGGAGCTGGGGTGGACAGTTCCAGGGCGATGGGGAGGTGGAGGGCCGGGAGGGGGAGGGGCAGCGGCTTATCTCTCTCAGGAGGGGGGAGTTCACTCCAAACAGCTAATGCACTGGCGTGTGAAAGCCCCTCAATTAGCACTAATGATGCAATCAGGGAGGGAGGAGGAGGGACCAGAGGTTCTGGTGGAGCCAGCACCAACTTACACAGTACACACTCCCTGCCTCGACACAGTGGCCCCTGCAGACACACCAACGCACACACTCCACAGACGGTATGGACCACGCACGTCCGTGGGTAAAAACGCACTTTGCAGAAACTACTAGCATGCATTTGGTTCGTGATCCGCTGCGGACCGCGTCTGAATGCAGGGATCCCCGAGGGGGAGAAGGGGTTAGGGACAAGGAACAATCAGAAATCGGAAAGACTTGTGAGAGGAGGTTGAGCAGTGCCTCTCCGAAACATGATTATTCCTCTGATCTCAGAGTCCCCGTCCCACGCGCGCTCGCAGGTGCAAGCCCCTCTGCGTCCTCCCCCCAACACCCCTCTCTGGAATCCGGGGACTTGGGCCAGGAGCCGTCACCCTCACGCCTCTCCCGCGGGAGGCGGGATCCTCAGGAATTTCCTGCGTCCCCTCCCGACCTCCGGCCCCGGGTCCCGGGAAGGGATATCTGGGGACACACGGATGTCCAGACCAACCACAGACTGCTCTTCCTCTCTAAATTTCTGTAACCCGTCGGCCTCGCCCCTTTTTTGCTCTCCCACCCTGCCCCGCCGGCTCCGTTATCCGCCTCCCGGTCCCGTTATCCCGCAGCCACGGCCCCGTTATCCGCCCTGGCGCTGGGCCGGGAGCCCTCGCGCGTCGCGGGGCCGCCGTCGGCCCCTCCCCCGCTCCCCCGCTGGAATCATAAGTCCACGCGTTAGGTTTTGCTCACCCCCAACCTCCATGGCATCCCGTGCCCGGACCATCGAGGGGGGGAGGGGGGGAAGGATGACTCACTATACCCTATATCTGGTGTTTCGATAAAAAAAAAAATTCTTTTATTAAGAACACCACCCCCTCGGAGGGCAGAGAAGAGAGAAAACACAACCCCACCTCATCAATGGGGGTTCCTCCCCAAAAAAAATATTTTTTGGGGGGTAGACCCCCCCTGGGGGGGGAGGGGGGAGAGAAAAATTTTTCTACTACCTCTTCTTTTGCGGTTCCCCCATAAAAAATATCTTCTTAAGTTTATTTCTCTCCTCCCCTTTTGTAGGGGGGAGAAGGGAAAAAAAAGAACAAACAACAATCAAAATAAGTAGGT
>NW_005871054.1:16165682-16191548 GCF_000147115.1 Myotis lucifugus | reverse complement strand
TACCCCCTCTTTAAGAGGGAGGCCATCCCATTTTTTTCCGGGGGGGGCCACGCCCCCCAGAGGCAACCCCGCCGTAGACGACGCCTATTTTTTAGGGCCCTGTTCGGGGGGGGGGCAAGGGCTTTAAGGTTTCCCCGGGCCCCCCGGGGGGGGCCGGCTTCTCCCCCCAACGGTTCCCCCGAAGTTGGGCCCCGGCGCCCGGGACCCGGTTTTCCCCCGGGCCCGGGGGCCCCCGCCCTGGGGTTCCGCCCCCCCCGCTCCGCAACGTGTCCGGCGCCCAGTACGTGGGCTCGGGCTACACCAAGGCCGTGTACCGGGTCCGCCTGCCCGGCGGCGCCGCGGTGGCGCTCAAGGCGGTGGACTTCAGCGGCCACGACCTGGGCAGTTGCGTGCGGGAGTTCGGGGCGCGGAGGGGCTGCTATCGGCTGGCGGCCCACAAGCTGCTCAAGGAGATGGTGCTGCTGGAGCGGCTGCGGCACCCCAACGTGCTGCAGGTACGAGGGCGGGCGCGCGGGGGGACGGTGCCGGCTGGACGTGTCAGGCGCGGGCGCTCCGCTGGAAGAGAACCCTTGGTTTTGTAGAGGAAGACCCGGAGCCCCGATAGCTGTGCCCACGTTAAGCCAGGGGCAGAACCTGGACCGTGGCCGCTTCCCAGTACACACCCCAGGTCCCAGTCCTGGGTGGGGGTCCCCTTGCGGAGGGACTCCTGGGTTTCTCCGCTTCCACGCTCTACTTCTTGAAGACAGAGGCCAGTGCAGAGGGCCCCAAGCTTGGGGGGAGGGTCCCAAACTTGAGGCGGAGGTCCGGGAGCTCTTAGGGCCCCGCTTCTGACTGGAGCTAGAGTGTTGAGCACCAGGAAAATGACCCCAAGCCAGGACACGGGACAGCAGTCATCCCTGACTCAGGATCCCAACGGCGGTCATAGGGTCCCCTTTCTTGATGGAATCTGAACCCCACTTCTCTCACGTTCCAAACAGTGGCTTTGAAGATGGGGTGGGACAGCAATGGGGTTGGGTAGGGCTAGAAAGAGACCTTATGTCCAGCTTGATTCTCGGAGACGATCCCCACCCTTTTCCCCATCCAGAAACCACTGGAGGGACTTGAGGGGATTGGGTAGTAGGCCAGAAAGTGCACAGCCCTTCCCCAAAGTGGCCCTGGGATTCTCCAGGCCTTAAAGTGGGCCCTTGAACCATCGGAGAAGCCTCAAGGTCTTAGCTCGGTGCTCAGGGGACAGGCTGAGGGCCGGAAGGTCTGAGGGTCACATTATCTGAGCAAACGTGGCTAAGAGGCTGAAAGATGGAAAAGGCTAGATGCCCAGGTTTCTATTAAATGGGACTCTTTCTCTCCTGTTCACTGGGGCAGGGCGGGGGATGAGAAACCCCCTCCCCTTGTTCCCTCCAGGATAGAGTAAGAGAGTGGGCCTCTCACAGTCCCAGCACTGCCCTAACAGCCACTTCCTCCTCTCCCCCAGGTCTCTGTCCTTGAGTCGGCCCTAGGATTAGACAAACTGTTCCCTTTGCACATGTCTGAGCAGCCTGAGAGGGAAATCCCTGACTGCTCTTGGCCCACTGAACTAGGGTGTGTACAAACTCCACAGTGGAGGAACCTTGCCCACACCTTCCACCTCCTAGCCCGTTCAAACTAACCTTTCTGCACCCGGCAGAACTAATCAGAAACCCAGGATTCCTTCCTCCTTTCCTCAGGAGTGAGATGGACCCCAGGCCTAGATGGGCATTGCAGAATAGGGTAGCCAGGCTCTCGGCTGTGTATAGTCCTGCGGCCTCCCAGCCTCCCCAGGCTTCCCCAGCCCTGATCGGACACTTGTGACCGAGTTCTGGGCTCTGAACTGGTTGCTGGAGGTCAGGCAGAGCCAACAATTGTGGGTGGTTGTGCCTGGTTGCATGGCTGACACTGTGTCTGGAGCCTAAGGGAGTGAGCGGCTGGTTACGTGGCCATTCTAACTGAGAGGATCTTGTTGTCTTTGCTTCTAAGGGGCTCCTGGAAAGCCCCTATTTTTTGGAAACCCTGGGTGTCAGCCAGATTATGAGTCAGTGGAGGTCTTTAGTGACTTAGCAGGACATTAGTGTTAATTGCTCAAGACACAACACACACACACACACACACACACACACACACACACCTTTGGACAGGTTATAAGTTTTATGTGCTTTCCTGTCTCTTAGGGAACTTCTCACTTACCCTCGCAAACTTCCAGACAAGCATCCAACTGACAACCCCCCACCACACATATATCACAGAATGGGTCTCCACTATAATGTCAGGTCCCCAGCCCCAAAACACCAAAGGAAAAAATTAAAACTGAATAGTTTTCACCCATTCCCTTAGGAGACCAAGATTGGTTGTCTGGGGTTGGCTATGTGACTCTCATGGGGTCAAAACTGGGGTTAGTTGCCCTAGGGCACGTGTTATAAGGTGAGTAAGGTCCCAGGTCCTTTCTGTTGATGCATGAAAAACTACTGAAGGAGGCAGGGGGCCCGTCGTGTGAGCTGAGGGACTGCTTTGGGAGTGGATCTCCTGCTTTATCCCCCAAGCCCCAGGCCAGTGTCCCTCTGGCTTCTTCAGCAATGCCACCTCTGCTTCCAGGGAGCCTGCGTGGGGTCTTCTTGCTCAGGAGGCTTCAGTGAGGGTGTGCAGGGAACTGGAAATAATGCTGTTGTAATACCTCTTAATCATTTAAAATTTCAAAACCATTTGTTTGCTGAACTGGGGAGGAGCCAGAGAAGGTTTCTTAGATTTCCCGCTCCCCCAGACCTCCAGAAGCCCCCTCCCCGTCTCTGGCAGCCCCCGAGTTGGTGCAGTGTGTTCTTTTTTAAAAAACTTTTTTATTGATTGGTTGCTTTTTTTATAGAGAGAGGGAGAGACAGACAGACAGCCATTGACTTGTTGTTCCACCCATTCACTGATTGATTCTTGTATGTGCCCAGACCAGGGATCGAACCCAAAATACTGGTGCATCCAGACAAAGCTCCAACCAACTGAACCACCCAGCCAGGTCATTAAATGCGCTGTTAACGAGGTATTAATCAACACCCCTAAGGAAAAAATAAAAATTCTAATAGAAAATGCCCAGGATAGCCCTAACCAGTTTGGCTCAGTGGATAGAGCATCGGCCTGCGGACTGAAAGGTCCCAGGTTTGATTCTGGTCAGGGGCATGTACCTTGGTTGCGGGCACATCCCCATTAGGGAGTGTGCAGGAGGCAGCTGATCGATGTTTCTCTCTCATTGATGTTTCTAACTCTCTATCCCTCTCCCTTCCTCTCTGTAAAAAAATCAATAAAATATATTTTTTTAAAAAAAAGAAAGAAAAGAAAATGCCCAGGATAGCATGTTCCACAGGGCACCTTCCAGTGCCTTGCTCTGGTCTCCAGGGACTGCTTGAGCGAGAATTCTCTATCCACCTTCTGTGACCCCCCTCCCCAACCAACCCCGATACACACACACACACACACACACACTCCCTCACGTGATAGATGCCTCTGTAGCCCAGGGTCAAAGGGCACAAGGGTCTTCCCTCCAACCCCCCTCCGTTGTCCCGGGAGGCCCCAGGCCTGCCTGAGCCCAGATTCTGGCCCTGCTAGAGTATACTTCTTCTCCCAAACGAACAAAAGATACGGCTGAAATGCTCAGCCTCACGCTTCCTGGGGGGGTTAATGGTGTCTTTTTATTTTTTCCTGAGGGGTGTTGATTAATACCTCGTTAACAGCGCATTTAATGACCTCCGGGTGTTTAATAACCTTCAGAAGTTTCCCACAAAGGCTCAGACTCTGGGCAAGAAAATGAGAACCAGGCCCCAGGGCTGCTCCCCTTACCTTCCCCCGCCCCACCAGGGTCTGGGGCCTCCCTGAGCTGATTGAGGAGGGGGTGGGGTGGAGAGAGAAGGAAGAAGAGGGTGCCTGGGACTGGCCCCAGATCCCCCAAGTTGCACGCAGCCCTAGTGATCTGATACTGAGCGGTGCCTTCCCTCATGCCAGCAGGACTGGGACAGCTGGCTCCGGGGTCAGGGAGCTGAAGGGCACCCTTGGGATGGAAGGGAGTCTGCGAGGGCCTGGAGTGGAGCTGGGAGGGGTGTGAATCATGGCATGAAGGGTGACAATATGCAGGGACATCTAGCTTGTGGACTTGGCTCCCCCTGCCACCCCTCCCCCCACTCCCCCCATCGTGCTGCTGTCTTCTCCCTACTCTGGCCCGGACAACTCCAACTCGGCCTTCCTACTCCACAGGGTACTGATTGTTTTGAGCACAGTCTGACCCCAGCTGATGTGCCGTGTGGTGGGAGAGGCCAGGAGAAGCAGAGTTCTCTCTGGATGCTGGTTTAGGTGTTAGTGACAAAGTCAGGCTGGGCTTCCCAGAAGCCCCTGACCAGCTGAGCTATACCAAGCTCCTCCCCAGATCATATGGAGTGGGCAGGCCTTTGTGATCATGCCCCCAAAGGACTGACCTTTCCCAGGAGCCATCTCTTACTACCACCCCCACTGATGTGTGTGGCCCCCGCCCACCAACATATGCAGAGAATACCCAAGGACGTGCCCCTTCGAGTCTTTGTTCTTAATGCTTGTTACCAATGCTGAAGGAGCTTGCTTCTCCTCCCACAAGACCTGAGCAGAAGGGGAAAAATGAAACTGCCAAAAAGTGGAAATAATGAGAAATAAACAGGGATTGGAGCAGGGAAAGAGATATAGTAACTATTTGCTGGCTTGTCGATTAGCAGACGGTATTCTCAGTGTTATAAATGTGAATTCTAGCTCCTGAATTCATTAGCTGTGTGACTTCGTGTAAGTAACTTAAACTCTCTGAGTTGATTTCCTTACCTGTAAACTAGAGATAATAATAGTACCTACTATACTATTTGAGGTTATTATAAGACTTGCGTTGTGCCTGTAAAACATTTAGCACAATGCCTGGCTCACAGTTAACACATGGTGGCCAGACCAGCCCATGTGCCTGAGCGGCGAGAGGTAAGGGGCTGATGTAGTCAGGAGGAACTGGCTACAGGGACAGAGGGCAGGCTTCCCAGGCAATGCTGCTATTCTCTTCTGGCTCCAGCTGAAGCAAAGGCCTAGGGAAGGCCAAGGAGGGGGGCTGGTAGCAGAGGAAGAGGGCATAATAGCCATCCCTTCTCTGTCCTCACTCCCACCCTGGGACCTAATGACCCACCCTGGGCCTCCCCCAGCTCTATGGCTACTGCTACCAGGACAGCGAGGACATCCCGGACACCCTGACCACCATCACGGAGCTGGGCGCCCCTGTGGAGATGATCCAGCTGCTACAGACGTCCTGGGAGGATCGATTCCGAGTGAGCAGGGAGGAGGGCCGGCCCTGGGCTCTTGGCTGGGATGGTTCTCCCTTAGAAGGCCAGCCCACCAGAGCAGCTTCCACCCTCCTCAGCACTGGGGCGGGGGTGGGGGGGGGGGGGGGGAGGGGGGGGGGAAGAAAAAAAACGGACTCCGCCCTCCACCAAAGGGTTAAAAAAAAGAGGCCGACATTGGGGACCCCGACCCTTTTTTGGGCTCCAGCTACACACACTCTTCCCCCACGTACACTCTCAGCCTGGTTGCAGAAAGGTCAGTGTCCTCCTCCTCTTGCCACACACTGGGCTAAAACCACACGCAAGATGCAACTTCAGGGAGGAGATCCATTATTCCAGACATCCCTGCGGCCCACTTCCCACTTACTCTGTGTTACTTTCAGGGTCAGGTCAGCCAGGGGTTAATAGAAAATCACTGGCTTGCTCTATGAGGCCCCTGGCCTCAGCCCTTAGTGAGCACGAGGCTTTTAAAGTAAAGGTCAGCCCCCCCCCCCCCCCCAGCTAAATCCGGAGTTCCAAAGGAGGGAGCCCCGGAACCCCAGGGAAAAAACAGTGAGCAGCCTTGTGTCTGCCCCTTCAAACTGCCTGGACCTGGGCCGCCTCCTTCACCACCTGGGCCACTCCCCGCTGGGCTCTGTCACTCTGCTGGACTTCCGCCCCCGACAGTTTGTGCTGGTGGATGGGGAGCTGAAGGTGACGGATCTGGATGATGCACGCGTAGAGGAGACACCGTGTGCCAGCAGCGCCAACTGTATACTCGAGTTTCCAGCCAGGAACTTCACCCTGCCCTGCTCAGCCCAGGGCTGGTGTGAGGGCATGAACGAGAAGCGCAACCTCTACAATGCCTACAGGTGACCTCCACCCCCTACTCACTCGGGAGGCCAGCGAGGGAGAGTAGGCCAGGAGGGCATGGCTTGGGGAGAGCCAACAGGAGGCCAGCCAGAGTGGGAGTGGGAGGCTCCGCCTTGACCAGTGGAGTAGCAGGAGGGGAAAGGCTTCCACCCAGTCAAGAAAGGAACATTCAGGCTCCTGAGGGTGAGGCTAAAAATAGCCAGCTCCAAGGAGAATCCGGGTTGGGGGTGGCAGCTGGAGGCTTCTTAAAATAGTGTCCGACTCAGAGCTTAGGGCCATGACACTGACACTGCCCCCCCTCCCACCCACCCCACCCTTCACCTCTGGAAGCTCCTCCCTCAGCCCCAGCCACTGGTCAGTCAGGGTAATGTGGGGCTGAAGGGTGGGGAAGACTGACTCCAGACTTGTTTGCTAGGTCTGTTGTGGCCTTAGCATGTGCCCAGACCCCAACCCTGAGTCTGAGTAGACTCCATGTACAGTCTGGGGAGGTGCCTCATTGGTAGGCCCGGGGAGGCAGGCTCCCTAGAGATAATCAGGATTCTATCCCAAGCTGGCGTAGAGGAAGGATGTGTCTCCAAAGGCTGGACCACTGAGGCCCTGGTTTCTCTCTGCTCCAGGTTTTTCTTCACATACCTCCTTCCCCACAGTGCCCCACCCTCACTCCGGCCTCTGCTGGACAGTATTGTCAATGCCACAGGTGAGCTCTCCAGGGCCCATCTGCTTCCCGTCACCCTGCCCCTCCCCCAGCAGGTGTGGGGACAAGAATGACCCAGGGCAGCCCCCGATCCAGAAACCATCATCTCCCAAAGTGGCATTCTGTGGCGAACCTCCTCCCCAGCCCACCAGCCTCTGGGCCCAGGCTCCAGAGGGAGAGAGGGAAAGGCAGCTGCCTGCCTACCTGGGGAGAAGCAGGAGCCCACGCCCCCTCTCATAGCCACCCTGCACCCTGCAGGAGAACTGACGTGGGGGGTGGACGAGACGCTGGCCCAGCTGGAGAAGGTGCTGCACCTGTACCGGAGCGGGCAGTACCTGCAGAACACCACCGCAGACAGCAGAGCTGGTGAGTAGCCCCGGCAGGGATCCAGGGGCTGGGGAGGTGGGAAACAGGTGGGAGGGGGACCCGTCTCCCTAATTGGACTAAGTAGCTCCTGCCCCCTCTAAGGCTTACTTGGTGTGATATACAGGCTGCTGGCTATGTAGCCTTCACTTGGAGGTCTCATCTCTGGCTGAACTAGAACTGTAACTTGACCTTAAACCAGGGGGGGTTGGCACTGACACCCCTTCTCTGGGTGGCTCCAAACTGCGCTGTGTACTGTCTGTGTGACTGTGGGCAAGTTACACTTGAGCTCCACTTTCCTCATCTACGAATTGGGTTCAGTATTACCTGCCTCACAAAATTCTTACGGGCGTAAATACCAGGTGAAGTGTGTGAAAGCAATTAACCCAGTTCCTATTCCACAGCTGGAAGACGGCATATGTTTGCTTCTCTTTCCTTCCTCTACACTTCTGGGGCTAGGAGGGCGGCTGGAGCGGGGGGCGGGGTGTGGGAGGGGACCCACACTGAAACCAGTCAAGAAGCCCTGGAGCAGGGGGAGGATTGAGTCACTGCTTAGGGCAGCGGTCCCTCCGCTGAGGCCCTGGGGTTTAGCGTGGTTAGCAGGGGAGCGAGGGGTGGGCAGCCTTCGTATTCAAGGAGCTCCGGCCAGTCTTAGGGGTTGGGGAGCCCTCGTTAGCCCTGTAAATAAAGTTTAACGAGGTGAACAATGGCTGGCTCTGTCCCTGAGGACGCCGTTTATGGGGCTGTAAATCACAGCCGCCTGGACTTTGGTCTGGTCCCTGGTAGAAGGAGGCAGGAGGGCGGGGTGACCAGAGGCCCAGGGCTTCTGCATTATCAGTCCCGAGCTGGGCTCCCCAGGCAGTGGGAGAGACGGTGACCCGGAGGTCTGCTGCCGAGCCAAGCCTGCTTCCCGGCTGAGCAGATTTCAGAAGCTCTTTCTGTGTAATGGGGAGATCTCAGATTCTTCCCCCAGCCTCCTCCCCATACACTCCAGTTGTGGATTCCCACATGGTAATTTTTGTGTTTTACATTCACTTGCATGCCTCTTAACTTCAAAAATCCCTGACTGCCCCCTTACCTGAGGGGCTTGCCTAACCTCTCTCCCCAAGACCAGGAGGAAGGCCACCCTAGGCCTTGTGCATCAGAATCTGCACTTTAACCAGATTCCCTGAAATTGATATGCACAGGGACGTTTGAGAAGCCCGCTCTCAATCAATGTCCAAAAGGTTCTGACTTCAGCAACCAGCCTGGACAGCCAGTGACTCTGGGTCCGCATTTATCTCACACATGTGCCCGTCACCGTGTGCTCCCTGAGCCAGCTGCCTGTTCTTGGATTTGGGGGACGTGTGTCTCCCCAAAACTTAATCTGAGCCTTGCCTTTACAGAGGAGTCAGCCCCATTTCAGAGTGCTGGCTACATTCATCTCCATGCTACGGGGACTGGGCTGGATTTCAGCCTTCTCCTAGGAAGTGAATCTTCCTGTCCTTTTCAGAAAGCGACCAAGCCCTCACGCACACAAAGTTCTCATTTGTGCTCCATCCCCAACCCAGAGTACCAGCGCCTGCCAGACAGCACCATCCCCCAGGAGGACTACCGCTGCTGGCCATCCTACCACCACGGAAGCTGCCTCCTCTCCGTGTTCAACCTGGCTGAGGCTGTGGACGTCTGTGAGAGCCATGCCCAGTGCCGGGCCTTTGTGGTCACCAACCAGACCACCTGGACAGGTGAGCCAGTGGGAAAGGACATTATGAGGGATGTGACTAGACTTCCCAGAAGAGGTTGATAGGTAATGTTTCCCCATCAGCAGCCAGAGATGATGAGAAGACAAGAAGGCTGAGATGATAAGAGACAAGTATATGTGTCCTCAAGGCCAGTCACATTAGGGAGAGTGGCCCTGCCTCCAGGGAGAGAAACATCCAGACCAATTTACCTCTCGCCTCTGCCCCCAGGTCGGCAGCTGGTCTTTTTCAAGACGGGATGGAGCCACGTAGTCCCTGATCTCAACAAGACCACATATGTGAAGGCCTCTGGCTGACCTGTCTGAGGGCTCAGCTGACCATCCCCGCCCGCTGGGCTTGCCTGCGAAGGGAGTGACTTGCACTGGCAGCATTGCATGTCACCCGGAACCGCTACAGACAAGGCTGACATCCCAGACAGACGAAGGTGACCAGGACAATGTGCAATAATGCCAAATGTTAAAATGTGAGTTTACCGGTCTAGGTATGGGACTGCTGGCTCCAGGGCTAGAAATCCTGGGGGGCTGGCGGCCTCTGCAACCCTCTGGGCTGCCAGCAAGGCTCAGGCTGGTCTCCCCTTGGGGGCTCTGCCCCTCACTGGGACAATTCCGTGGGCAGCCCCATCACTGTGTTCGTAGTGTGAGAATGTAGCCAAAGCCCCGGCTGCTGCTGCTGCTGCTGCTGTTGCTACAGGTGCCATGGCCTAGCGGGCGCTGCGTGGGGACAATCGGTCACAGAGTGTTCTCTCCGCTGAGCTCCAGACAGGAGACTTGACGGGATGCTCCAGGACGTCAGTGATCCTGTACTGGGGAGGCCACCTCTGGCCACCCGACTGGGGTTTCTCCTGGGCCAGCCCAGGGACAGGGGCAGAGGAGCACACATGGTATGAGCCAAGACGTGGGGTCGAGGAGCAGGTTGCGGTTTGAGCCAGGACCTGGAGTGGGGGTGGGGCCAGGGCCTTTCTGCCTCATTTGCTTTCAGTGAAAGCCGAAAAACAGCCAAAAACAGCCTCTCCCTCCTCCTGGAGTTTGTATATCCAGAAGCTTTTGTACTTCTTGTTCATTAAAATGTTTATTTTTGTAAAAAAAAAATCAATCAATTAATAAAATGACATTTCACACGGTAAGGCCTCTCCCCAAGTCGCAGTTTCTTGGGCTGACTTACTAGTCCTCAGTGATGTCTTCGGTGTGTTTGTGGGGAGGGTAACGTGTCATGAGGGATGACCTTTGAGGGAGTGAAATCCCCATGGCAACCCCTGAAGTGGGCAAAATGTGTTTTCAGGTCCTGCTCTTATGGTGCCCACCTCCCTACCTGGCCATCCACATCCGTATCCGGACAAAGGACATGAGAGACTCCTTCCTTTAAGGAGGTTCACATTTTAACACACATCAGCTCCTCATATGCAGAGCCTGCCCCAAAGGAGTGATGTCCAAATGGTGGGATGTCAACCATCTCAGGGAACCCCAAGCAGCCTCCGGTCAGGTCAGCCTTGCCTGCGTACAGGCTTGGGCCTGGCCATCACCACCACTGCCTTCCACAAGGTAATGGACACTTTTCAGAAAGAGTTTTTCTCTGAGCAAGAAATATATGGAAAGTAAAGAGAAAGGAAGGCCTAGGAAAAGACCAGCCCCATCTTCTGGGTTTTAGGAGGGACAGTGTAGCAGGAGGAAGTCCAAGTGTATGGAAACCCAAAGCAAAAAGATGACTAAGGGTTCAAGATCACACTGCGGCCAAAGAGAGCCCCAACATGGATGCAAGTCTTCTAACCTGAAATCCTACCTCTTCTGCTTCTAGAACATTCCTAAAGTGCACAAACCTTTGAGAGTTTTAGAAATAACCAAACTTTAATAACTTAATTTCTTCTCAACAGATGTGGTTGGTGTAATTTCTCAAATGCAAAATGTCCTTGTAGCCCTGGCTGGTTTGGCTCAGTGGATAGAGCATTGGACTGGGGACTGGAAGGTCCTGGGTTCGATCCTGGTCAAGGGCACATGCTCGGGTTGTGGAATCAATCCCCAGTAGGGGGCGTGCAGGAGGCAGCCAATCAATGATTCTCTCTCATCATTGATGTTTCTCTCTCTCCCTCTCCCCCCCTCTCTGAAATCAATTTTTTAAAAAAATGTCCTTGTAGTCCTAAGTGACGGAGGAGCCGCTGTTAGCTCTGGAGTCCTCATCATGGACGTCACTTGGACCCTCAAGTTGTACCTCACCACCACTATGCCTGACCCACACCCCCACATCTTGCCTCTGGCTACTTGGGCTTGGTGATTGTGGTTGGGGGGCGGGAAGTCAGAGCCTTCACAGACCCTCACACCGTGACTCAGCCAAGTCATATCCCGCCATGCTCACCACCCTCAGTCGCCACCTCTCCAAGGAGGCCTCGGCTTTCCTCAGCCCCCAGACCTCTTTCCTCAGCTGAATTCACGCACAACGCGTGTAGCCTGCCCCGGGCCCTCTGTTTTTCTCCAACTGCCAAGCAGTCAGTGGGGCTCTGAGAGCAGGAGGAAACATGGCGCCACCCTGGGCCTCAGGAGATGCCACGGGGAAGGGGTAGGAAGGGCTGTGGGGTCTGAACATGCTAAGGGAAACGAGAACTGGTTACAGTCAGCAGAGAGGGTCACAGGGCTCAGGGACTCTGAGACCCGGTGAGAAAAGAGAAAGCTGAAGATGAACCTAGCACTGCCTTCTGAGATTCTAGAAGTTTCCAGACAGTGGGTTCACTGGCAGTCTCTGGCCTCCATGAGGAATGGTTATCATTCTGATTTTACATTCCTGAAGACTGAAGCCCAGGTCTCAGCTGAGCATTAAAATCCAGCCCTAACTTCCAAGCCTGTCCCCGAGGGGGGATTGTGGCACGAGGAATCTAAGTTAGAGTTAGGGAGCCCCTGATTACTTTGAGTGTGTAACAAACTAAAATGGAGGGCCCTGGCCTGTTTGCTCAAGCAGTGGTTAGAGCGTCGGCCTGCAGACCAAAGGGTCACCAGTTCAATTCCCGTTCAGGTTCCTCAGCCCCAGTAGAGGTAGGGGTTCCTGTGGGAAGGGGAAGCAGCCAGTGCGTGAATGTTTCTCTCTCTCTCTCCCACTCCACCCTCCCTCCCACTCTCTCTGGAAATCAATGGAAAAAATATCCTCAGGTGAGTATTGAAAAAAAAATGGAGGTGCAAAGCACAAAACACCTTTTTAGAAAGATGTACCCACAGGAGGCTGAAGGGATGGTGCATAGCTCCTTCCTCTAGGAGAGTCTTGCCTCAGAACCTAGGGCAGAATTGGCCGGGGTCAGTCCTGCAGAGTAGAGAGAAGGACATTTGCAGCTGGGAATGAAGGGGATAGTGAGTGAAAGCCTGAGGCTAAATAATTACGCCACCCCCCCCCCCAAGATGGCCATTTACATGAAACCACCTGCCCAATTCCTGGGTACCTTGTCCCCTTCCTGTGGGAGCCAGAACCACCCCCCTGTCCCCAACGTCCAGGTCCTTTCCACTCCACTGCACAGCCATACCCAGGTGTAGTGCGCGGAAGTAACGTATTCACCCAACTGAAGCCTCAGGTGAGGGTGCCAGGGGAGGGAAGCCGGAGGTGGGTCCTTTCCAGGGCTGCACACGAGAGGCCACGTTGCTACTGGTCCCCCACGAGACTGGAGGAATTTTGGCCGGTCTTGCTTTTTGCTCACTGTGTGATCTGGGCTGTAGCAAATCCCCGAGCCTCCGTGTCCTCGTCTGCAAATTTGAGATTAATAGTATCTGTTTCACAGGAGTGTTCCAGTAATTGAATGAAATCATGATGCAAAGGTCTTAGCCAGTGTCCACAAACAGTGAGTGCTTAGGAAATACTGGCTGGCACTGTCCTTGTTCTTGTTACGAGCGAGCTGAGCCCTTAACACCCATCCACCGCCTGGCCTGGAAGAGGACCCAGGTTGGCTGAGGAGAACCGAAGCACAGCCAGACCGACCCCAGACCCCACCTCTCGCCGGCCCAGCAGGGAACACTGCCACCGCCTGGAGGAGGTGGAGTCCAGCTCTCCGGGTCAGTGCCCTGGGAGTGGAGTGCGAGGCAGACAGAAGGGGGAAGAGGATTAACATGAAAGCAGAAAATGGGATTAGGAGGCCTCAGGATAATGTGCTCACCCACCCCCCAGCCATGACAACGGCTTCTTGCTTTCACTTTATGGCTTCTGAGTCCAGAGCAGAGCATGTAAGGCTGGGTCTCCCCCTGCTCCCAGGGGCAGAGCCGGGAAGAGGCGTGGTAGACTCAGAGCATGAGACTACTCAGGCTGCTAGGAAGAGGGGCGGGGATGCCACACTTTCTCGTTTAATCCTCATGGCAGCAGGGTGAGGGGTGAGAGCCCAGAGAGGTGAGGAGCAGGATTCAAGCCGAGGCGATTGCCTCTGAAAGCCTGTGTTCCTTCCGCTCTAGCCACTGTCTCACGCAGGAGCACAGTGTCCCCCTCGGCCCAGAAGACCAATGACCCACTCAAGCCTGCCCCTTCCCTTGGGAAGGATTCGGACTCGCAGCCTGCCTTGACAGGAAGCCCAAAGGCCAATTAAAGGAGACCGGCCTGCCTCTCCAGCATCATCCTATAAGGGTGAGGGTGTCCTGAGAGCCTGACCTTTTTTAAAAAAATATGTTTTCATCATCCTGCTTTTGTTTTTGTTTTTTAGAGAGAGAGGAAGGGAAAGAGAGAGAGATAGAAGCATTGATCAGTTGCCTCCTGCAGGTCCCATACTGAGGAATGAGCCGGAAAGCTGGGCATAAGTCCTAACCTAGAATTGAACCAGTGACCTCTTGGTACATGGGTCAATGCTCAACCACTGAGCCACACTGGTCAGCGAGCCTGACCTTTATTAAAGGATCCCTTTGAGGTGTGTCGTGCAGGACTTTTTTATTTCCCCTGTTCACCTCTCTGCGACTCCAGGCTGCCCCCTTGGGTGGAAAAAGCACTTCATCCGCCCAACTATGAAGAGCTCCACAGGAGATGGGGGTTGGGGGAGGGGGAGAGGGCGGTGAGAGTACATGTCTTCTGGCTCCCTCCTTGTGAGATCACCCTGCCTGGCTGTGTCCTTTGGCATTTGACTCCTTCTGAGTTTGGGGCAAACCTACCTTGAAGCCCGAGGGAGCTGCATGTGAGGTCTGTAATTGTCAGGCCACCAAGACAGAGAGCAGGGGAAGAAGAGGAGAGACCCAGCACACCACCCCACTTCTCATTTGAGCTGGAGGGGAAGGCAAGAGAAGAATTTCCGTTTTTGTGCCCAGTTTCATTCTTAGCTGTTCAGCTGCTTGTTCTGTTTGAATGAAGGACCACATTGGGTCCAAACTTTCAGGGAGTCCTCTACAGCAGCGGTTTCCAACCGGTGGTCTGAGGACCACTGGTGGTCCATGAGGTCGGAAAGGTTGGCGACCGCTGCTCTACAGCAGACATTCTCATCCGGGGCATGGTCATCCCCAAGGAGACAAAACTTGGTTCTTGGGAGATGAAACGTTTTGGCAATCACAATGGTTTCTGGCCCTCCCAAGGGCCGCAGTACATAAACAGGTGTTCAGTGTGTCCGTGCTATTAAAATCACATGAAGGTGGCAGCACTTGGGAAGAAAAAAAAATCCACAATAGTACTTGGCAGGGGACGGGGCAACAGTGAAAAACAGAAGCACTGGATTATAGTGACTCATAACTCTTTCTTGGGCTGTCACTGAGAGCTTTGAACCTGTCACCCTCAAAAATGTGGGTTCTACAATAATTTTCTGAACTAGTCCCCTAAGATATGCATGTTTTGAAGCACTCTCTGAGCCGTTCATAATAAAAATAAAATGCAATTGGAGTTATTTTTCACTTAGTGCTTTACTCCATTACCCTAGCCCAGTGGTCGGCAAACCATGGCTCGGGAGCGACCTGCGGCTCTTTGGCCCCGTGGCATGGGCCAGGAAATTTCAATCGCACTGTACGTGCGCGCCCGCACGTGGTATTTTGGGGAAGAGCCACACTCAAGGGGCCAGTTTGCTGACCACTGCCCTAGCCCATGGTGAACATCTCCCTGCAGCTTACAGCCTTCACTTGTTACTTTCCTCCACAGAAGAGCTCGGGGCCATTGGCCAGCCCGGGGAATCCAATGTGCACTCACTCCTCTCTCAACTGATCAAGCCACAGAATATCTGAGTGCTAGTCACTGTCATGAATACCGAAATATCAGACGTGCCCTGCCTTTCAGGAGCTCACCATGTCACTGGAGAGGTCACAACATGGACAAATTCAACAAGGCAACATATGAGCTGTGACTACAGGGCAATGAGGCCCATTTCCACATGTGGCTTGTGAAAGCAAAGGGCTTGTTGGGCACATCTCACATCACTAAGGGTCAGTTAAACTGGTCCCCTAAGAGCCTCAGTTCCCCACCAGGCACCCCCCGGTTAACTCTTTTCCATCCAGAGAGGGGCTGATTTATCCTTACTCTGTGTTTCTTATCTGTAAGCCAGTTCCCTATTGTCCCTAAACATTCCCTCCATTTCCATGGTGACGCCACAGGCTTTGGTGTGGAGCCCGTCAGAGACTTCTTGAAAGTGTAAATAGAGTGTGTCTACTGTTTCCCTCCTTATCCATACACTTATTTGGCCCTTCAAAGAGCTCTAGTAGATTAAGGAGGCACAATTTCTCCTTTCCAAAGACAGGCTGCCTTTCCACCAGAGGCGGCGTTTGCTCAAGTGCTCGGTAATCCTGCCCTTAGAGGTTCTGCTGACTTGCCTGGCGTGGAAACAAAACCTGTGGGCCATGTCCCAGAAGCCCCCGGCGCCCTTCCGTTCTTCAGCACAGAGGTCAGTCTCAAGAAAAAGCTCTCATTTGGTCCTGTCCTTCCATAATATCCATCTTCCAATTTATTTAAGGAAAGACATGCAGGCAAAATAAAAATGAAATGCACAGTATGCTTTGCTTTCCATTGCCTGGAGATTTAAGGCACTGTTATTCATCTGAACTCATACGGAATATAATAGTGAGGTTATCTGTATCACATTTCATTTTATGACATATCACCTTGTTTACACTGCTCTTTAGATTGTTTATGGAATATAGATTACCTTTAAATCCTGCGGTCTTGTTTAGCCATTTTTTTTCCCCTCCTGTCAATAAAAAATTTTAAAGGCAGCCATTGTTCTAAGAAATGACTGTTGTACTTAGGGCACAAAGATGCTTTAATCGGGAAAGACAGCTTGTCTTGTATCTTGGCCTCCCATATCTTTCTGAACTGGGCTTTGATGCTCTGTGGAGGTTTCTGACTCCATCGTTGAACTATGCAGCATTTTGCAGTTATTAAGAGCAAATGAGTTTCTTCTTTAAACATAGGCCTCTGCTTAGCACATTTAGTACTATTTGACTTGGGTCTCAAGATAGTGCTATTCCTGGAATGGACTTCACATGCTGAAAAAAAATTACTTTTAATTACCCACAATCCTATCACATATGCTAAAATGACCTTTTCTTTCCTATAGCCTCTCCAACAATTTGCTGAGGTGAAGAGATTTATACAGGGCACTTTTGGGTTAGGAATTTACAGTTTAACTCTTTAACACACAAGTCTGTTTATAAACCATTTGTGCTACTTCTGGAAATGTATTCTGAGCAAGTAATTCAAAATATGGAAAGATTCAAATGCACACAGATGTTCCTTGAAACAGTATTTAGGGTAACAAAAAGTGAGGATTATATATCCATATGATAAAATATATAAATTAGAATGTTAAATGAAAAAAGCAGGGTGCAAACCCATGTATGCAACTATGTAAAAATGTATGTGAGAAAAAGACTACAAGGGATACACAGGACTAATTTGGCAAGGATGCCAAACTAATTAGGTTTTTTTTTTAATTTTCTAAACTTTTCTTGTATGTTGTAATGTTGCCTGATTTTAATTTTTAAAATTATTTTATTTATTTATTTATTTATTTATTTATTTTTAATCCTCACCTGAGGGTATGTTTCTATTGATTTTAGAGACAGAAGAAGGGAGAGGGAGAGAAAAACATCAATCAGTTTCTTCCCTTACGTACCCTGAATGGGGATCAAACCTGCAACCTGAGCATGTGCCCCAACCAGAATCGATCCCGCGACCTTTCAGTGCATGGACTATGTCCAACCCACTGAACCACACCAGCCAGGGCTAAAATGATTTTAATTTGATCATTTTTCAATAGATTAAAGGAGCTCAATCATTTTACCTAAAGTGGAACTAAAATCTCTCTCCCATTTTTAATATAACCTTTATTTAAATTGGACTTTTGGAAAGTCAGTCCCCTTTCCCCCTGATCCATAAAAAGTGTCTGATGGCTTAATACAGGAGTTGAAATCACAAATGACTCTAGGAGCCAGCAGGGGAGGCGGCCGCGCTGCCTGCTGCCATCTGGAGAACTTAGGCCTGAGTGCATAGGTATTTCAAGGGAATCAAGAGTTTTTTTGTGATTCTCCTAATTTATGCATTTTTTGCCACTAATTCAAATTCAAAAATAAAATAAAGACATTTGTGAGCCAAACAGAAAATGTCTCAAGCTGGATTCAGCCAGCTGGCGGCCAGTTTGCGACTTCTAGCCTAAAACCCATTTCTGACATTACAGCCAACTGTCTGAGCGCTCAGGCAGCCCAACCTTCCCCGTGTTCTCCCATTGGTTCTTCCTCAGCGAGCCTGGCACCACTTCCGGCTGTTTGATAGGGTGATGAGGATATTAGCCCTCAGAATTATGAAGGCTTATAAATCTGTCCCTAGTTGGATGCATTGCTCTTGCCAGAACGTGAAAGCTGGCGACATTTTTAATATTAATTTGTTTCTTCATCTGTCGCTTACATTTAATGTGTCTGTGAGGAACAGATTTGATGCTATTTAAATATGTTCAGTTTCATCTTTGAGCCTCTTCATAGTTGTCAGATGGTGCCAGCTGGGCCCAGGCTCTGTTTCCAGCTTGTTGTCAACCGGACACGAGCCGTCAATGTGTTCATCATGTTTCTTTCAATGCCACTGGCCTGGCACCACTTACCGCCTTGCAGGGCTGACCTCATGCTGTGGCCACTTCTTCTGCTTCCTCTCTACTCTCTCTCCGTCTCCCTCTCCCTCTCATCCCCGGAAGCTCCTTGGGTACCACATCCAACCACTGAGGGATCCTACCTGCTTCCACACTGGCAACCTCCTCCTCTGGAAATGAGCCTTTTCCCCGCAGTGACCCCACTGGCTTTGCCACACAGATCTTCCCACTGCTCTCAGGCCCTTGGATATCTGACCCTGAACTTGCTGCAAGGTGCAGCTTGACACGCCAGGACTGACCATCATTCCCTTTCCCTATTATCCCACGGATGAGCTGGCTCCACAAGTTCAGTGTGATGGCCATGCTGCCCCGGGACCATGGCAAACTGCACCCCCAGGATAGGAGCTTGTGCATTGATCAATTAACCACCCATCAATAAACAAGTGAATTGAGGCTCCCTGAGTAGCAAGCTTTAGCTTCTACAGAGCGAACCGCCCCTTCTTTTCCTATCCAGGACCTACTGTGGGTACAAACGCCTCCTATTAGTTCTTGGTTTGTCTGGGGCAGTGCAGATGCTGCCAGATGTCTACTTTTAACGTGAGGAGAGTTATACTGCTTTTGTGGTTGGGGATAAAGGGGGAGGGGGCTCAGGGCTACAGGCAGAGCTGGCAAGCCCCTCCACATCCCAGTCACTGGGGGCTCCTTCCCTCTCCCCTCCAGATGTGGATCGCCTCCCCACCCCCACTCCCCCACCCACGCCCCATTTTGCTAAGTCAGCAGATCCAGACTATTCCAAGCATGGAGGGCCCTGCAGGCTGCAGAGCCCAGGCGGCAGCACACATGGCCCGCCATGTGGGGCGCACGTGTGTAACCGAGGTCAAGCCTGGGCTCCACGAGCCCTCGTGGCACTCTCAGAGTGGGACTCCCCAGCCCTTCTCACCCTGACTCCCCTTTGAAACAGCTCCCTCCTGACAAGATCAAAAGGCAGAATTCCCTTTTGAGCGATTTGGACTATATAAACATGACACTTGGGGCAGTTATGGCCATGGTTGGACCCCAAAGACTAACCTTGGAACCCCACAAATCTTGATTCATTTTGTAACTACAACCCTGTTGCCTGATCCCATCCCAGTTGGTGGTGTCCAGTAGGATCTGTGAGGTCTTGTGGTCCTAAGGGAGATGAGGCTAACGGCAAAAGCCCAGCACAAATACAGTGCTTTCCCAGCAGGTTCCAAAGTCTTCCAAAGACATGGCAGGCAGTTACCTACAATCCATGCCCTTGGAAGGGAAGTTCCCACCATTATCTCTGCTGCTAGACAACGAGGGTTAGTCTCCTCCTTTGTCTGTCCATCAACATGTCAGGCCATCCTCCTTCTCCCTTCCATCTTCTAATAACCTAGAGCAGGGATCCTCAAACTACGGCCCGCGGGCCACATGCAAATACAAATATTGTATTTGTTCCCGTTTTGTTTTTTTACTTCAAAATAAGAGCTCATACTAGCTGTGCTCCCAAAACAGAAACGGACCTAGGAGGAGAGAGGAGCGAGCAGCAGCTCCCAGCCCAGAGAGGCTAGAGGAGCCACACAGAGGAGAGGCCCAGGGTCAAGCCACACATTTTTATTGAGGACTTACTATGTGCCATCATACAAGTAGGAGTGTGACTGAGTGGGCTACCACCTACATGCTGGATTCCTCTTAGAATTCCTAGGAACCATACTTCTCCCATATTTGAGCATTTGTCCCAAACTCAGCAATGATTGGCAGGAGAGGGGAGGCTGCCTTGTTAGCTTTCCCAAGAACTTGTTTTTCCAAGAATAAATGGGAGGTAGAATCACAAAGTGATGTTTTAATGGGAAACTATGAGCTTATTCAATTCCTACCTATATCCTGCCCCCCACCCCCGATGCCCATCCTGCACCCCTCCACAGTATGTAATTACTCAAGTGGTAATAGAAGTGCTCCTAGTCCAGTGCTCATCCTTCCTTCTCCTCTCCCCAAATCTACTCTGGGGAAAACTAAAGCCATAGTGAGGCCCCTCTATCTTTGTCTTCAAAGACTCCTGCACCCTCATGGCATGCTTTCCTTTCCTGCTTGTCCTCATGGGGCCTCTGACCCTTCTGAAGAGATAGATATATCAACTAACAATTGTTTAACAATACTGCTATCAGGTGACTGCCTCTAAAAACTTTAAGGAGCCCAAGGGAGGAGGCAAAAGGGAAGAAGGGCTTGAGGGGACCGGGGACTGTGTGACTCTGGTGGCCCACTCCTGAAGGCGACAGGAGTGAAGCTATTCTATCATTCTTTTTTTTAAAGTATATTTTATTGATTTTTTACAGAGAGAAAGGGAAAGGGATAGAGAGTTGGAAACATTGACGAGAGAGAAACATCAATCAGCTGCCTCCTGCACACCTCCTTCTGGGGATGTGCCCGCAACCAAGGTACATGCCCTTGACTGGAATCAAACCCGGGACCTTTCAGTCCGCAGGCCGATGCTCTATCCACTGAGCCAAACCGGTGAGGGCTATTCTATTATTCTTGAAGAGTAGCAGGCAGTATCCAAAGGCTTGACTGAGACTGTAGCTTTAACCTCAACCCTATGCCTGTGGGTCAGTTGACCTCAGAGCAGGGAGACATAGTTGGAGAATGTTGCTGGGGTCTTTGGAAAGAGGTCAGGGGTCACCAAGGAGGCACTTTGGTCTAGTGGTTATGAACTGAGCTCCGAAGTCAAGCACCTGATTCTGAATCCTAGCTCCATAAATTATGCCTTGTGGAACCTTATGCAGATTTATTTATATCATTTAGCTTTGGGTTCGTAAGCTATGAAAAGGGGATATAACAGTATTTACCTTGTAGGGTAATTGTGAGGCACACGTGGAGAAATGTTGGTAAACCATGGAGGCTGTCACATGATAAATCATCAATAAACATTAAGGATTATTATCATTATTGTCTTATTATTGGGTTCCTGGCCCTCTCCAAGAGGTCCTGAGGGAACATGACCATCTTTCTGGGGGTCAATGTGTCAGAGTCCCATCCAGGCTGTCCCAGCTCAGTATTCAGCCAGATGTGGCTCAGTATGTGCATCGGATGAGGTGGGCTGGGGGGCCTGGGACCGAACAGGACCACCCATCGAGATGGGGAAGGTGCTGGCAGGACAGCCTCAGCTGCAGCTGCTAGGCAGCCATCCAGGGTGACAGGCAGAATGCAGTGTGCAAGGGTGTGGAAACAGACAACAGGTGGCAGCTCAGCAACAGTCGGCAGCACAGTGAGCAGGGGAGTGGCAGACCTTCTAGCATTTGGTGACAGGGTATCCCCACCAGCAGGCGGGCCCCTGCAATGGGCAATTCCAGAGTGGTGTTCTCAATACAAGCGGGCAGGCAGCATCAGGAAGGTCTGCCGGCAGATCTCAGCATCCAGCAAAGGCTGGATCTAGTGGAGAGAGGCCACAGAGAGCAAAACAGGGCCCCAGGCCTAGAAGGAGACATGTCATCAAGACAAGGCTGCAGGCCCAGGACATAGGGAGAAGTGGCATTGCCAGAACACATCCTCCAACCGCAGGAGGGGCTGACAGGGGTCAGATCCTGACGTGGTCCAGCTTGACCGCCCCCTGGGCCCAGGCCAGGCTAATTGCCAGGGCAATTGGGACAGGCCTGTGACTGTGCTGTCCCCACGATGAGGGTGCAGGAAAGGGAAGCGGGAGGTCATCGTGAGACAACTCTCCTCTCTCTCTCTCTCTCTCTCTCTCTCTCACACACACACACACACACACACACACACACACACTCTCCAGCAACTACTCCACTTTTCCTGATTCTTGCCCTTTGGCATAGTTTTCCCCCTAGATCCTACTTATTGGTAAGGAAGAACCAAAATAGGTAGGATCAACTTTTTTTTAATGAAAAGCCCAGTCTATCAGGCTTGTAATAGTCTCCCTGATGGTCATTTGGCAAGTGACATGTCACTAGGCTTCTGCTCTGTGCCTCATTGGAAGAAGCATTCTGTAGGAATATACACAGCTGGAGGGAGCTGGACCCCAATTAAGGCTAAGGTCCCCATAGCTCCCACATGTTTCTTTCTTAGGCTCAGCTAGCCCCTCAGGGAGCAGCATCCTCCCTAATCCTCTGCCTCTGATGCCCTATTAACGTGCACCATCAGAAGGTTATTTTTGCACATTCATCACAGCAGGAAGATATTCCTAAAGGAACCCGGACACTGTTTGTAAAGAAGTGGTGCCCACCCTCAGGGGCTTTCTGGTTTTGCGCCCTAGTTAGGGCTGGGCTAGATCCAGGCACTAGGGGGCCCTTGGAGCCATTTGGAAGAAGGCATGCCCTGCGCTTCTGGGAGTGGTGAGGTATCTGGCTGGGGTCTAGGAGGGAGGCATTGACCAGGGCACCAGAGCACTCAGCATGCTCCTTAGAGGAGATCAGAGAGCCCCCTCCTTACTCCCTCTACCTTCTCCCCCAAACCCAGACCATATTTGGTCCAGCTTCAGAACTCTTCCAGTGGCCCACCCAAGATCTTCAGCCTGAGCTGGGCCTTAGGCACATGTACCTCTGCATCCCTTTCCCCCCATACCCATCCCAAGAACAGTCCTGATATGGGATCCCCCTCCCTGCAAGACCTTAGGTACAAGGGTCCCGGGAATAAGGGTAAGAGTGCAGGTAGGGTGAGGAGAGGAAAGGAACATTGCTATGATCTCTGGAGGCTTTTCTGGCTTCCAGAAGGAAGGTTTGCCCAGCATGGGTTGTGAGTCTGAATGTGAGACCGAGACAACATGCAAAAAGAGACTCTTCCCCGCCCCACCTTGGCCTTCCTTTGCAATCGCAGCCTGACTTCTGCTCAGACATTGTCATTTACTAGCTTCGGTGTCTGCCATAAGTCTTGTGTCCTCAGCTGGTCTGCCAGTTCTCCAGAGGCAGGAGGTTCATCTGCACAGCACAGAGTCCAGCAGGAGCCCCAACCCTCACCACTCTGCACAAATCCTTCACAGGGGGCCCTGTGCAGGACCAGTTACAGAATTTGCAAAGCCCAGTGCAAAAATGAAACTATGGGATACTTGTTAAAAAGTATTAAACATTTCAAGATGAAGACAACAGAGCATTCAAGCAAGCACAGGCCCCTTCTAAGCGCGGGGCCCTGCAGGACTGCACCGTTCGCACACCCATGGAGCCCCCTGGTCCTGGGTGGGGTGAGTGGTAGCTTATCTCCAAAGATGCCACCATCCATTTCTTACCTCTCTGTGCCCACAAGCCACTCCCACATCACGAGGTGGAATGTAATTCCCCCCCATTGAGCCTGGACTTGACCAATGGGACACAATGGAGATGACATTCTATACCTCCAAGACTAGGTCATAAGAAGCCTCGCAGGTTCTGCCTGGGCCTTGCGAATGCTTACTCTTGGGACACGCCCTCTCGGACGAAGCCACCATGCTGTGAGAAACCCAAACCACCTGGAGAAACCACCAGTAAGTCAATGGCCCAGCCGAGCCCCAAGGGGGCAGCCAGTCATGTGAGTGAGCCACCTTCATCATCAGCCCCATTAAGCCTTCATGTGACTGCAGCCCAGTGACATCTTACTGCAACCATATTAAAAGCCCCAAGCAAGAACCACCTAGGCAACCACAGAACTATAAAAAATAACCATAAATTGTTGTTTTAAACCACTAAGTTTTGTAGTGGTTTGTCATGCAACAATAGATACCTGGAACATGCTCCAAGGAGTGACAATGTGAATGGCCTGGGTTGTATGTCATGACAGTACTGGCTGAGCACACCGTAGGAGCGCAAGATAGGCTGACTGCCATTCCTGACCACCGGTGTGCTGGCACCAGACATGCGGACCTCCTGAACCAGGACGTGCCCTCCAACTGATGGGTGCCTTTTGCGATAAAATATTTGCCATCTGGTTTCAACCTGACATCTCCCTGGCTGACGAGGATACGGATACTGCTGTCTCCAGAGATTCATGACCACTTCCTCCCACCCCATTCCTACCCTTTCTATCTCAGGAAATGAAAAGCAATTTTTCCCTGGGGCCTGTTTACCCATAGCAACATAGCAGGGTTTCCAAAACCAATCTCACAGCCAGTTCCAGTATCTGTCTTCACTCTAATAATAATACAGATGCTGCACCTGCCTCCAGATTCCGTCTTCTGCTCTGTGTTTGTTCATTTGTTTCTCCGGGATCTTTAAACATCTGATTAAATGTCATGCTTCAAATGAAAAGTTCTGAAGAAGAAAGATTATCAGACTTTGTAACTTTCATCAGCCCTCCTCTCTGCTCGGCGGCTTTTGGCAACCCCTGTTTTCTCTCTCCGCACCCCCTGCCTCCCAGAAGTCCTCTGTGCCCCGTGAGTTCCTCTCCCAGAGAACCCTGGCGTGGGCAGCAGCCAGAGAAGGATCTCACATCACCGTGCAGCCTGAGGCTGACCAAAGGTGCAGGGGACAGAGTTCCCTCTATGTCAGCTGGACAAAGAAGGCTCTGAGATTGCAGGCTAACATGACACTTCCTCCCTCTGATGCTCCTGACCACATGGCCCCACTCCTTATAACACCAACTCCCCCCAAATTCACCCCTCCCTGAAGTGGACAGACAGTGCAGGCAAAACCAAGTGACCAGAGACCCAAGACCCTGAGGCTGGGATGTGTAACTACTGGGGGTCCTGAGCCCAAGTCTCCCACCAACTGTCCCCACGGTCCTTTAGGAAAAGGAAAGCACACAGTGGGACCCAGGCCATGCACAGCCTGCACAGCTTGATCCTTACTTTCATATTGTGAACGACACTTTAGAGATCTCGGTTGCCAAGCTAGGTCCCCAAGTAGTTCTCACGTACGACATTACTTGCAAGTAGCATGTTCACCTACCAGGTGATGGTGGTCTCGCGGCCAACAACTATATTGCAGCAGGAAACATGTTGAGATAATGGCCAATTTCTTTCCTCCCTTCTGTCCTCCCACCCCTCCACCCAAGCCCAAGCCATATTCAAACAACGAGACGGTTTTATGCTTTCAGCCTCAAGGGAAGGGTGTGTTGGGGACAAAAAGGAAAATATAAGCTTTGATGTCTGTGCAAGACTAAGATATTTAAGAAAAACGTCTTGACTGAGAGCAGGGCCTCTCTCCACCTGTCCTCTATGCTCCCCCAAAATAAACATTGAAGATTCCTCTGAAATAGTGAGGAGAGGGCAGACGGAGGGAAGACAATGTGAACAGAGAGGCTGGTGGGCCCCTGACCTGTAGGGTGCACACAGATGGGACGAAGAACATGCCAGCAAAGGGCTTCTGTGAGGGATACCGCTGGCACCCAGAACCTGGGCAATGCCCATCACCAGCACCCAGGGACCCTGTGGCTGTCCTTCCCGATGGGCCCACCAGTAACTCTTCTGTCCACAGTAGCCAACAAGGATGGGAGCCATACTTTGCTGTCTCCCCATCCACCCAGCCCCACAATGTCCCAGGACATCTGAATTCTCAAGAAAAGAAAGTTAGATCCTCAACCGTCAGTACTATTCCCATCCCACATATATCTCACCAACCACGAGCTGGAAGAGGCCCAAACGCTACCTCAATTACAACACAGACTGACCCCTTGCTAGGTGGCAGGCATCTACATAAGGCTTTTCAGGCCTTAACTTACGTTGTGATAGAACAGGCCTGCAAATTCCTCCCACCCACCCTCAAAACCTGGACTCACACTTAGCCTCCCTGCCAAGCCTTTCCTGACAGCCCTGCGCAGCCTCATAGAGCAGTTCATCTTTCCTCCATGTTACATCTGCAACCTTTTCTTCTTCCTACCATCCCCCTATTACACTGCCTTGTCGTTACTGACTAGCAGGTCTACATCTATTTCTCGACTGGAGCATCTAGGGATCAGGGCCCAAGTCTTACTCATTTCTGCATG
>NW_005871054.1:16146225-16165235 GCF_000147115.1 Myotis lucifugus | reverse complement strand
TTTCGGCTACTCTGGCTTTCTTTCAGTTTCTCTTTCTTCTCCCTTTTTCTCTAATATCCCAAATGTCCCCACATCCCACCTGAAAGTCCCCTCATCCGTGTCTCTTGCCCCATTCCAATGTCTTCAATCTCCTTCAGACTCTCCATAAGCCGCAGAGAGACTGTCGAACTGGCCGCCTTGAAGAGAGAGCATCCTTGTGAAGGGCACAGAGTAGGGAAGGACCACTCCAGGGGCCAGTGAAGAGCAGCTTAGGCAGGCTGCTGGATCCTGGCCCCCGGGCCTCTCTACCTCCAGCTCTGGCTATCCCATTCAGCCTAAGCCCAGGCAAAATTCTTTTCTCCGGAGTTCATGTAAAACAGATTGGAAATTTTCAAAAGGAACTTTAGTGGGCTTTTTTTTTTTAAAGAGGAAAGGAGATAAATTCTGATATATGAAACATTAGAAGGAAGGAGGGAAGGGAGGGAGGGAGGGAGGGAGGGAGGGAGGGAGGGAGGGAGGGAGGGAGGGAGGAAGGAAGGAAGGAAGGAAGGAAGGAAGGAAGGAAGGAAGGAAGGAAGGAAGGGGGCAAGGAAGGAAGGAAGGAAGGAAGGAAGGGGGCAAGGAAGAAGAAGGAAATGAGTTTGTGCATTTCCTATCTTAAAATAATGACCACCTGGCCTGGCCAGCATGGCTCAGCGGTTGAGCATTGACCTATGAACCAGGAGGTCACAGTTTGATTCCCAGCCAGGGTACATGCCCAGGATCCCCAGTGTGGGGTGTGCACTAAGCAGCTGATCAACGATTCTCTCTCATCATTGATGTTTCTCTCTCTCTCTCTGAAATCAATAAAATTATATTGTTTTTTAAAAATAATGACTACCTGGCAAGATATCTCTCCCCTGGTAAAGCTCAGGAAACACCCAGGCCATGGCTCGCTGCCCTCAGCTCTGGGCACAGCCACTTCTCTTTCCTTCTGGGACAAGTGGTCACCTTGGGCGAATAATGGAAAGCACACCTTTCTTTATGATTGTTGTTCCGAGTAATGCTATATTTTGTTTTATTGTAAATTTTCACTTTTGAAAAGTTAATCCCTGATCAGGTTTTTTAAATGTTTTTCAATGATACCGAAGCATATATAGTGAAAAACTTGCACCCTCTCATCCCGAACCCAGGCACCCTGTTATCTTTGCCAGGGACAGACACTGCTTCCTGGCCAGTATATATGGAGATGGGCATGTGGTAGCACACTGTTCCCCTCCTTGCCTTTTTCATTTAATAATATATCTTAGAGATTGTTCTATAACATAAGAGTAGATTGCCCTTCTTCTTCTTATGTTTATGGATGTGCCATAATCCATACACCAAGTCTCCTGTTGGTGGACATTTAGCTGGTTTCTAGTCTTTTGCTATTATGAGTATGCTGCAATAAATATCTCTGTATGTTTCCCTTTGTATATCTGTTAGGGGGAAAAAATGCTACAAATGGAATTTCTGGGCCAAAGCACATGTGTATTAAAAACATTTTTAAAATATGTTTTTATTGATTTCAGAGAGAGGAAGTGGGAAGGAGAGAGGGATAGAAACATCAATGATGAGAGAGAATCATTGATCGGCTGCCTCCTGCACGCCCCCTACTGGGGAGGAAGCCCACAAGCTGGGCATGTGCCCTGACAGGGAATTGAACCATGACCTCCTGATTCATGGTCAATGCTCAATCACTGAGCCACACAGGCCAGGCTGTATCTAAAATTTTTATAGTTATTGCCACGTTGCCTCCAAAATGGTTGTTCTAGTTTACACTTCCACCAACAATATGCAATACAATTGTTCTCCTCCCAGTTTTGCCAATATCTACCAAACTTCCTTATTTTTGCCTATAAAGAATGATGTTTTGGTGTAGTTTTAATTTGAAATTTTTTTTAGAATAGGTGATGTTGAGCAGGAGGTGTAGTATAAGGCATGAGAGGACAAACTCTGGTCTCTGATTACTTGGGTTCAAATCCTAACCCAATTTTTTATTAATTGGGCAACTTTGGGTAATTTACTTAACCTATGCATTTGGTTACTCATCAGTAAAATAGTTATCATAATAATAACACACTACTCACATAGTTACTGTGAAAATTAAATGCATAAAAATAAATTTCTGTGTGTTATCATTATTATATTTTCATGCTTAACAACCATTGTATTTTTTCCTGTGAACTGTCTATTCCTATCTTTTGCCCATTTTTTCATTTTTTTCTGAACTATAAAGGCTCTTTATATGTTTAGGAAATTAACCCTTTGTCCTTTATGTAGCAAATACTTTCCCTAGTTTGTCCTTGCCTTTTGACTCTATTTATGGCATTTTTTGCCATGTAGGCATTTTTAATTTTTATGTAGTTAAATATGTCAACTTTTTCTTTTATGACTTTTGCACTTTCAGCTAGGCTCCAGAAACATCACACTTCTTGAAGTATGAATGAATCAAACCTAGAACTACTCCTGTTTCCATTCTCTGCCTTTCCTCCCCTTGCTCCCTCCCTGTCCTGTGAATAAGTCGAGGTTACCTCCAATACCTCCTCAGTGGCTTTTCCACACTCAGTCTCTCCTTGCATTCATCTAAAGTCCCTCAAGAGTAACTCCAATCAGGGCACTTCCCTGCTCAAGAGTGTTCAATAGCTTCTCATTTTGGCTGGAACTAAGGGCAAGTTTCTCTTTGGAGGCATCTGCCCAGATGACACCAACCTACTCTGCCAGCTGGTGATTCCTCTAATGCAGTGGTTCTCAACCTGTGGGTCGCGACCCCTTTGGCGGTCAAATGACCCTTTCACAGGGGTCACCTAAGACCATCCTGCATATCAGATATTTACATTACGATTCATAACAGTAGCAACATTACAGTTATGAAGTAGCAACGAAAATAATTTTATGGTTGGGTCACAACATGAGGAACTGTATTTAAAGGGCCAGAAGGTTGAGAACCACTGCATAATGTCTCTTATCCTCCACTCTTCAATATTCCCCAAATATTCTTTCCCTTCCCCCAGCCCCGACTTTCATCACACTATGTCCTCTACCCGGAACACCTTCTGCCCATCTCAGTCTATCCCAATTCTCCTCATCTTCCAAAACTCACCGCCCACAACCCCTCTCCATGAAGTCTCCACTGGTCCCCAGCAATCCGATGTGAGCGCCTCTTCCCTTGCACACTCCAAGCACCTTGTGTGTTCTTTTCTGAGCATGCACCTCCAGCTGCCTTACGTAAACCAAGAAATCTCAGGGAAAAGATATGAATAAAGCTCATGTGGAAATAAATTGCAGACACACGTAACCAGAGTGATAGGGACGGGGGTTGTGAGAAAGTTACTATTCTCTGGCTAAACCATCACATCCATACACCTGGGCCAGAGCTGCAGGAGCTGCCTTCCCGGTCTGTCTCCCCTGCTGTGTCCGATGGTGGGTATTGGCTAACCTTCCAGCTGCAAGTGGAAGAATACCCAACCCTTCAACAAAAAGGGAACTTGTTGGATAGATTCAGGGGCTGTGGTGCCACCAGGGGCCAGTTTCTCTTGCCAGCCCTCAGCGTCACTCCCTGTGTATTGACTGGCTCCATGGCCAGACAGGCTGTCCCCGGTGGAGGCAAGATGGTGGTAACAGCTGGAGTGATCAATTGTACTCCCACTTCATCCCAAATTCAAGTTCAGAGGGAAAAGGCAACTGCCTACTTCTTAGCAGGCCCAGCAAAGATCTTATTGCCTTTCTCTGTCTCCCCATTAGGTTAGATGCCCACCTCTGAGCCAATCACCAGAACCATGAGAATGTATTGCTCTGATTGGTCAGCTCTGAGCACATGTCCACTCTGTGAGCCAAGGGTCCAGTGGATTCTACGAGCATATGAGAGCAGCGTTCCACAGAAGGAAATTGACCAAAAGAAGGAAAAATAGATGCTATTGACCAAAACCACCAAAGAGCCACCACACAGAAAGCAGACCACTACTGCCCTCCTGGAGGAGGGAGATGGGCCCAAAGCCCTCACGCTGAGTTGTTTCTCTCCTGCCTGCCACTCTCTCCTGCCCTGGAGGCAATGGCTCGAGCTTCCAAACACAACATGGTCCCCCAAGGTTTGTGGCTCAGCCGCAGGACCAGTGTGAACAGATCCTAACCAAACCCCAGACCAGGCGATGGCTGGCGTGGTCCAGCCGGCTCCAAGTTATTAGAACCAGGAGTCCCAGCCCTAGTCCCAACAGTTGTAGGATTGTTTATCTTTGTTGGGGAAAAACTGCAGCCAGAGCCATAAATCACTGCCCAGCTGGATGGCTTCGCTGAAATGTTTGTTTAAACAATGAAATCTCCTGACGGACTGAAAATATAGGATGGATCACCCCGTCCTTCTCGGGCCTAGTCTCACAGGCTGGAGCCTGGGGCCTGCGAGAGGGGCTCGAAATTGGCTCCCCACCCCCTCTCTCCATCCTTCCCACCCCCAATATCAGCCCTAAAGAATGAAGCCACAGCATAGCTAATCTGAAACAGCAGATAATGCAAAAGCCATGTCTATCAATCTTTGAAATGCAATCTCTGGAGTGGTTTGCATTGGACGTGCCTTCCTAATGGAAGTAGCATTTCTTGGCTAATGTGCACGGAGAGGCTGCTTAAGGGGTGGTCTCTGGAAGGACACTGCACGGAGCGAGGAGCGTGGGAGATCTGGCTCTGCCCTGACAGCTCCCTGCGCCTTGGTTCCCTCACTCATTACATGGTCTTTTTTTTTTTTTTTAATTTCAGAGAGGGAGGGAGAGAGAGAGAGAGAGAGAGAAATCATTGATGAGAGAATCATTGATTGGCTGCCTCCTGCACCCGCCCCCCCCCCCCCCCACTGGGGATCAAGCCTGCAACCCAGACACGTG
This sequence comes from Myotis lucifugus, assembly GCF_000147115.1. Taxonomy (NCBI): domain Eukaryota; kingdom Metazoa; phylum Chordata; class Mammalia; order Chiroptera; family Vespertilionidae; genus Myotis; species Myotis lucifugus. The sequence goes on along the minus strand of NW_005871054.1, from coordinate 16,160,370 downwards.
CCCTTGACCCTTCAGTCCGCAGGCCAACGCTCTATCCACTGAGCCAAACCAGCTAGGGCTCGTTACATGGTCTTTATGTTTCTTCAGTTCTTGCCTGCTACGTGGGTTTGCATTCCCAAAAGAAAGACTAGATGAGAGGAGGAGGCAGGGAAAGGAGAGGGAGAAGAGGAAGAGGAAGGTGCTGATCTCCATGATTCCCTGAGGTCCCTCCCAGCCCTGAAGTCCCTTTTGTGATCTCTGGCCCTTCAGAGGAGAGAGGGGAAGCCCCTAAGGGCTTCCTAGGGGCCCAGCTGACAGGCCTGTAGTTAAAAGCCTGGTGCACTCTGAACAGGAGGTAAAAGAGTGACCACCAATGGGTGTGGGTGACACGCACCAAGTCAGATCGCAAGACTGTGGCCTGTGCCCCAGCAGAGCCTCGCTTGTAGAGGAAGGGAGGGGGCCTGTCTGGGCTGATGGGGCTTGATGGGGGGAGGGGAGCATCCAGAGGAGAGCAACTTCCTTCTCAGCCCTTTGGTTGAAAAAAAAAAAAAAAAGGTAGCAGAGACCTGAGCCTTTCCAGTCTGGGGCTGTAACCCTGGCTCCGTGATGGGAGCCATGACAGGCCCGTGATAGAGTATGTGATGCGGGATATTGAGTGGTCTGGTCGTTGGTTTGCCAAATATTTTCAAGAATGTATTACTTGTCGGGTACTGTGGGAGGCTTTGGGAATGCAACGATGAATACAACTGGGGTCCTTTGAGAGTTGTGATGGGATATTCCAAAGGGGTGAGTGATAGGATTTACAAGGATTGGGTAGGAGACTGGGAAAGAATTGCAAAGGGACTTGTTAATGGTTATGTGAGGGAGGTGTAGGGGGTGGAATAGGGCCTGTAATTAAGGTCCCCAGTGGCCTCTGTGTGATGGGGAGTGTGATGGATGCTGGGGGGCCCGTCAGCTATACAATGGGAATATAATGAGGTGTGTGATGGAAGGTGTAACAGGGTATGTGAAGGAGTGGGGGTTGTTAGGATATGTGATGGTTTATTAACAAAGCAGCCATCCCTGACAGCCCAGATGAGATCGAATTCTTCTTCTTAATATGGTCTCAACAGCCCTTTATATTTATCATTTATAACACTTACCACAATTGAAATGAGTTCATTGTTTTATAATTATTTGCCTAATTCTTGTCTCCCTTACTAGTCTGTAAGAGCCGTGGAAGGTGTAGCCTTGTAGGAGGATCTTGAATCTTGCTCACTGTTATACCTCTCCCTTTACCCCGCCCCAACACAGAGCCCAGGGCTGGGCACATAGTAAGCTTTCAATAAATGTTAAGTGAACACATAGCTGCATGAAAATCGGGGTGATCAAACCCTTCCCCAAATCCTGCAGGGCAGCTGAATGTCCTCAGAATAAGTAACTTTTTTGGGGGGGAGGGGGGGGGAGGGTTGACTTTGGTTCTGTTTGAAGGGAGGTGTTGCCATCTGGTGGCCAAAGGGAAAAATACACTGAGAGGAAGCTTGCATCCTGCCCCAGTTCTAGCTTTCATTGCCTAAGGGGCCTGCAGCTAGCAGCCATCCCTCAGCTTGAGGCCCAGCCCCAGCCACACAGAAAGCAACCCCATCGGGTCCAGCTTCCCCCACTGCCTCAGGAGAGGAGCAAGAGGAGGCTAGAAAGTGGAGGTGGTGTGGGCCCTGTGCTGGACTGCTCCTGGGTCAATCCGTGGATCCCTCCATCAACTCTCAGGTCTGTGCATCATGGCCCCTCAGCCCTGTGTGCCTCAGGCTGGGCTCAGCCCCCTTCCTCCTAACTTTGAACTTAACCTTTCATGCTGGGAAGCAACTAGCTGAGGAAAGGGCGTGGGGGGTGCAAATAAAGCTTTGTTTCAATGGCTTCCCTATGAAAACTTATCTGAGATTTCACTCAGGACTCGGACTAAAACTTGTACAGAAGTAGGATGGAGGGAGGCAGTTTTAATCAGGACTCACTCGCCATCACATGAGCACAGATGCTGCCATTTTTGTGTGAAACTGGGTTGACCCATTCTAGACAGTGGGTGCTGGTGAGGTTGTTTGCAGGTAGAGGACTTGTTTCTATGTCCTCTCACTGACCGATGAGCGCACTCGACACTTACCCTCCTCCTCTCCTCTATCCATCCCTTGATACCAAACATCCCTGGGCTCACATTCAACCGGACCCAGACTATATATATCTATATATATAGTTGATTTCAGAGAGGAAGGGAGAGGGAGAGATAGAAACAACATAATGATGAGAGAGAATCATTGCTCGCCCCCTACTGGGGATTGAGCCCACAACCTGGGCATGTGCCCTTGACCATAATCGAACCTGGGACCCTTCAGTCCACAGGCCCACACTCTATCCACTGAGCCAAAGCGGCCAAGGCTCACAACCCAGACTTTTTAAAAGTCCAAAATTTAGACCAAGCTTATGAAACAGGAAACGAATGTTTCTCTAAGGACATGGGAGCATCTCAGAGCATCTTCCATCAGAATCATGCTCCCCAGTGGACAGGCAGCATCCCAGACAGCTCCCAAATAATGAAAGACTTCCCTCTCTCTGACAATACCACTCGGCTGGCCCAGGTGGCCCAAGTCAGCACTGCTTCCAACGCTATAGTTCTCACCACAGTGGGAAAAACTGTCCCCCAGCACATACAGTTTTTTGCATTAATTTTCCAATATGTGGCCCGATTTCTTCCATTTTACCAGAGCTCCTCCTTTTCATGAACTTTAAACTGTTCCCCTATGGCAAGGTTGAAGGACACAGACTGCAACCCACTAATGCCACCTGACAGCATCCTGGTGGAGCAAGCTTGAATTTCAATCCTTCCCAACCTCGGGGTACCTCCTCCTCCCCCCACCACCTCCCCCCTGCCCCCAGCAGTCAGGACCAATCGTGTCCCTCACCTTCTTCATTTAATTAGGTCCTGAGCGTTGTCCCAAATGTTTCTTCACCATTTCTCTCAAGAGGCCCACAATATCCCACCCACGTGTCCTCCAGTTCTTATCACAGGTGTGTAGCATCAGCCTTCACAGGAGACAGTTATAGTAAATACATAGGTTAGACAAGTGGAAAGAACTTTAAATTATTAACACAAATAAACAAAATAAATCAGAGTAAAACTGATAGAACTGAAGGAAGAAATAGATAAATCCACAATTAAAATTAGAGGCTATAAACATCTATATATATAAAAGTCTAAGCGACCATTAGGACTAAATGACTGGAACGACCAGAATGACCAGTCAAGCAGTTGCTATGATGCGCACTGACCACCAGGGGTCAGATGCTTAACGCAGGAGCTGCCCCCTGGTGGTCAGTATGCTCCCACAGGGGGAACTCCGCTCAGCCACAAGCCGGGCTGATGGCTGGCAAGCGCAGCGGCCCACCTCCGCCGCAGCGCTAAGGATGTCCGACTGTGGCTTAGGTAGTGGGTCCTGCCTGTGCAATGTGGCACCTTGCACCTCGGGGACATTCCCCGAGGGCTCCTGGCCTGCGAGAGGGTGCAAGCTGGGCTGAGGGACCCCTGCCCCCCACCCAAGTGCACGAATGTCGTGCACCAGGCCTCTAGTTAAGCTATAAAATAAATAGGCTTGAGATTATACAAAGTATGTTCTCTGACCAAAATGAAGTTAAACTAGTAATTAATAACAAAAACCTACTTGAAAAATCCCAAAGATCTGAAAATTAAATGCCTGATGGGAGTATTTACTAGGTTATTGCTGTTTGGTATGAGATATGACTCTTCACTACCACCTCACAAAAAACCCTTAGTAAGATCTGCATAGCTTACTAATGCTTTAGCCCTGGGGGTGACAACCTATGGCACACAGAAAAAATATGGCCCTTGGCCAGTTATTGTCTGGCCTGCAAGCTAAGAATGGCTTTTACCATTGTAAAGGGTTATGAAGGAGGAAAAGAGGGAGAAGGAAAAGAAGGAGGAGAAAGAGGAGGGAGAGAAGGAAGAGCAGCTGCAGCAGCAGCCTAAAACAGTCTAAATTATTTACCAACCATTTCCTTTAATCTTATAAAATGAGTTGGTAAGTATTTCCTCCTCTATTTTCTGAAAAAGTTCGTGACATATTGGTATTATTTTTTTGACTGTTCACCAGAGAAGCCTGGTGTTTAGGGTCTCTTTGTGGGAAGGCTTTAAATTATAAATGCAATTTCTTTACCAGATATAAAGCTATTCAGGTTTTTTATTTTTTATTTTGTCAGCTTTAGTTATTCATCCCTTTGTGTTGATTAAAGTTTTCATCTGGTATAATTTCCCTTCAACTGAAGGATTTTCTTTAACATTTCATATAATGCATTTTGCCAGTATTGAGTTCTCTCAGCTTTTGTTGTTGTTGTTGTTGTTTTGTTTGTGTGTGTGTTTTTAATATTTTTATTGATTTCAGAGAGGAAGGGAGAGGGAGAGAGAGAGAGAGAAACATTAATAATGAGAGAGAATCACTGATCGGCTGCCTCCTGCACGCCTCCAACTGGGGATCGAGCCCACAACTCAGGCATGTGCCCTTGACTGGAATTGAACCTGGGACCCTTCAGTTCATAAGTCGACACTCTATCCACTGAGCCAAACTGGCCAGGGATCAACTTTTGTTTTTTTGAAAATTCCTCTATTTCACTTTCATTTTGAAGGTTTCTTTTGTTTTGTTTTGTTGGTGTGTTTTTTGTTTTGTTCTGTTTTGCTGGATATAGAATTCTAGGTTGACATCTTTTTTTCTTACAGAACTTTAAAAGATAACATTCTCCTATCTTCTGGCTTTCATTGTTTTGGAGAAGTCAGTGTTCATTCTTTGTTTTCTGTATATGATGTGTCTTTTTCTTCTGGCTGCTTTTGCAGTTTTTCTCTTCATTTTTCGATTGTATCAATTTGATATAATGTATCTTGGTGTGGTTTTCTTTGTGTTTATCCAGCTTGGGGTTTGTTGAGATTCTTGGACATTTAAGTTTATAGCTCCTATCAAATTTAAAAATTTTCAGACATTATTTTCCAATATATTTCTGCCACATTCACTCTTTTTTCTCTTTCTGGAACTCTAATCACATGTTTATTAGACTGCTGATATTATCCCACAGGTCACTGAGTTTCTAGGGGCTGCAGTATGGATAGTTACTATGTTTGCACATTCATAGATATTTTCCTCTGCAGTGTCTAATCAATGTGCTATTGAGCTCATTCAGTGAAGTTTTCACTCTAGATATTGTATTTTTCAGTTCTCAAAAAGAGAACTATTAAGCCTCTAGTTTAATAAAAACTCCAAAGGAACCCATGCAAATTGCTGGCGCTCTTTCTCTGCATACCTTCCTCCTCTCCATTACTGTGTCACACAAATTCCAGTTCATTTTTAGATTTCTCTTCTCATTCTATTCATGTTTTCCTTTAAATCCCTGAACATCTTTATAACAGCTTCTTTAAAGTCTTTGTATGCTAATTCAATCATCTCTGCCATTTATAGATGTTGTTCTCATAATTGATTTTCTCCTGCTTATGAGTCATGTTTTCCTGCTTCTTAGTATGCCTAGTAATGTTTCGTTGGATTCTGCTGGACATCGTGACTATTACATTGTTGAATGTCTGAATTTTGCGTCATTCTCTGAAGAGCGTTGAGATGAGGGGGAGGGTCAGAGAGCTGAGTCACTTACAGATAAGCTAAATGCTTTCAAGGCTTGTTTTTGTGCTTTGTTAGGGTAGGGTAGGTTGGGTGAAATTTTCCCCTCACCTTCACCCCCGGGATAGTCAACCTGAAAATATATTTGGTTGCCACAACCAGAAGGGTGCTACTTGCATCTGGTGGTTAGAGGCCAGGAATGCTGCTCAGTAACCTGCAATGTACAGGAAAGCCCCCAAAACAAAGAATTGTCCTTCCCCCAAGTATTGATCATGCCAAGATTGATAAACCCTTGTCCAGAGAACATTAACCCTAGGGCCAGTGTTACCTTACTACTAAGTCTATTTGATGTCCTAGATACTCAGCACTATCTCTCCACTCTCCAGTCTAGCTAGTTGGAACACCAACGTCTCCCAACCTGGTGTGAGCTCTGGAAATTGTTCAGCTTGCAGAATCCTGGCAGTTGTTCTTCCAGTAGTTGCACTTTGCCTGGCTTAGTAGAATCTTACCCCACACCTAAACAGCTTAGTATCTCTCTATATAAAAGGCTAATATGCAAAGTGTCCCCTCGGGAGTTTGACCGGGAGACCAGGAATTCAATCGCTCGCGATGATGTGCACTGACCACCAGAGGGTGGTGCAAAATGAAGGAAGGCCCCAGCCAGCAGCTGGCAGCTGGGGAAGGAAGGCCCTGGCCAGCCTAAGGACCCTACCCGTGCATGAATTATGTGCACCAGGCCTCTAGTTTAATAAAAACTCAAAGGAACCCATGCAAATTGCTGGAGCTCTTTCTCTGCATACCTCCCTCCTCTCCATTATTGTGTCACACAAATTCCGGCTACCTGAGCCTTCCTGACCTCTAATCTCTAACATCTCAAATAAATGAAATCTCTAGGCTATGTTTGGGTTGCCCCTTCCCTGTACTTGGCCTATACAGTGCCTCCAAGCAGAAAGCTTGAGTCATCGAAGAATTCTCCATGTGTCTCTCCCATTTTTGCAGGTCTTGCAAGCCAAGGCACTAACTGTCTTTGTTTCTGACTATCTTCTCAAGAATGTTGGTATAGTGAACAGCCTTGAAAGATAGAGATAGTGTCTTACTCTGGAGCAAAGTGCAGGTTATAAAGATAAGGTCTCCCTGCAGGGCGAAGGTCAAGTAGGCTTGCTCTTCATTGTAAATGATTCTGGTTCCCTAAACTCAGGGTTCCTCTTCTGTAATGCAGCCATTGCATGTGCTTGTGTCACCTGGACCTCTTTGCATCGCCCCATGAGAATTGGGACCTGAGGAACCAGTGCAAATGCTGAGACTCTGGCCATTTCTATTGCTATGAGTAATAAAGTCCTTTGTCGGGGACCTAGGACTCTTGTGTCTTCCACCAGCATCCATGGAACAGTATCAAGATAACTTGTTAACTTGTAAGTAGGGTAAAGTCTCAACTCCTTCACAGTTCTTGACACGCCTATTTTGTACTAAGCACTGTGCTGGGCTCTCAATGTAAGAGGTGAACCACACACCAGAAAAGACATAATCTGGTCTTCTGCAGTCTGTAGTCTATTGAGAGAGACAAAGATTTAAAAGGACAAGCAAATATATAATTTTTAAATGGCAAGAAGTATTTAGAAGGAAATTACAAGAAAATGACAAGGAAGACGATTTTAGATTAAGTGGTTAGGGGAGGCCTCTCTGAACAGGAGACATTGAAATGGAGCCTGAGGATAAGAAAGAAAACAAATAGAATGAGCAAGGGGAAGCTCTTTCCAGACAAAATAAATAGCATCTACAAAGGTCCTCAGGCAGAAAGGAGCTTGCACACTTGAAGAATTGAAAGAAGACAATACAGTGAAAGCACAGTGAGCCACAGTCATGGTGGTGCTCTGTGAGGATGGAAAAACAGGCAAGGTCTCAATCAGAGGTCCTCAACTCTGGCGATACTTTCACATCTACTCCAGGAACTTATTAAAAAATCAGTGCCCCAGATCTCATCCCAGACCAGTTAAATCAGAATGCTTAAGAGTGGAGCTCATGCCCTAACCAGCTTGGCTCAGAGGATAGAGCGTCAGCCTGCGGACTCAAGGGTCCCAGGTTCGATTCTGGTCAAGGGCATGTACCTTGGTTGCGGGCACAACCCCAGTAGGGGGTGTGTAGGAGGCAGCTGATCGATGTTTGTCTCTCATCGATGTTTCTAACTATCCCTCTCCCTTCCTCTCTGTAAAAAAATCAATAAAATATATTTTTTTAAAAGAGTGGAGCTCAGTCCTGGCTGGTGTGGCTCAGCTGGTTGGGTGTCATCCTGTGCACTGAAAGGTCTCCAGTTCAATTTCCCAGTCAGAGCACATGCCCAGATTGCGGATTTGGTACCTGGTTGGGGTGCATGCAGGAGGCAGCTGATCAATGTTTTACTCTCGTGTCAGTGTTTCTCTCTCTCCCTCTCCCTTCCTCTCTCTCTCTAAAATTCAATTTTTTAAAAAAAATTTTTTTTTAAGAGTAAAGTTCAGCCACTTGATCATTTTTAAAATATTCCAAGTGATTCCAGCGTGAGACGGGTTGAGGACCACTGATCTTGACCCTGCAGAAGTTTGGGTTTTATTGAGGAGTTTGGTTTTGAATCAAAGCATAATAAAAATCCATTGGAGGGATTTAAGCATTTTAAAAAAGGGCATTTGTTTTTATTTTTATAAAATAAAAAAATTCTTATTTTTTTAAGAATCTCTGGCTGCTGTGAGAAGAATAGATTAAAGAAGGTCTATAGTGGGAGCAAGGAGAAAATGTGGGAAGCTATTGAAATTGTCCAGGCAAGAGATGATGAAGGCTTGGTCATAAAAAGAATATTGGGAGTCCTGGGATTGGAGGACGGATGAGTAGAATGAGACCAGATCATGAGTGCTCTGCCGCAGGCCCTTTGTACATGCTGCCCCTTCTGTCTGGAAAGCTCTTTCCCTTGCTCATCCTATGCTTTTTCTCATCCTTCAGGCTCAGTTTTTAAAATACCATGTTAAGGAAATTAGACTTTATCCTGTGGGTATTGGAGGAAGGAGGATATTTAAAAATCCTAAGTTTGGATTAGATCCAGATGAATATAACAAAAAACATGACTTGAGACTTAAACAAACAAAGGTTTATTTTCTCATGGAAACAAGGGATCTAAAAGCAGTAGCATTTGCTCAACTGCTCGGTGAGGTCAGGAGCCAACAGCCTGGTCTTCCCCTCAGGGTTGCAACATGGCTGCTGCAGCTCCTTTGCAACCACATTGAGGCAGTAAGGAAGGAGAATGAGGTGCACTAGCCACAGGGGTCTCTTTTCACAGGCAAGGACAAAGTTTCCCAGAGACCACTTCCACTTACTTCTCACTCGCTATCACTGTAATTCCTTTCCCTAAAGGGAAAGTGGGAAAGAAAAGATGTTAGCTTTTTCCAGACGTTATCATGCAAGGCAGCCAGAACTGCTGGAGTTCTTGAGCTAGGGAATATCATCATGGAGGTGTCTGAGATAAGTGCAGCCTGGGGCAATGGAAAGTGGAAAGGCAAGAACTAGAAATAGAGATGCGTTAAGAGGCTATTGCTGTCGGTCAGTGTGCTGAGGACCTGGATTAGAATGAAGACAGCAGAAATAATAAAGGGCTTAATTTAAGGACATGTCTAATCAAATATAAGCATAGATATGTGTGTTTCGGTGCGTGCATATGAATGTGCATCATGTTTTCAGAGACAGAGAAATTTGTGTAAATAGACATCCATTTTCTACACATTATCTTTGTTTTCCTCTGTGTCCATGACTGTGTCATTTATCCATTCGTTCAGCAAACACTAAGCCCCAACTTTGTTCAAGGCAATGTGCCAGGCTCTATGGGGGAACACAAACATGAATCAAACCAAAACCTACTCCTGAGGAGCTTACAGACTTGAAAGGCAGAAAACACATGTCCCCAAATAGCTAAAATGCAGTAAGTAAAATGGTAAATATCATCAAGTTATGAAAGCTCAGAAGAGGATTTCATTACCTTAGCTAGAGAGATAAGGGAGAAGGTGGCATTTGAACTTGGTCTTAAAGAATTAATAGCATGGGGGAAGGAACGTAGGCAGAGACAAGTGACCATGGAGAATTCTTAGCTAACTGGCTAAAAAGGGTGGTGAAAAATACGCCTAAAAGAGAGCTGATCTACAGAATGTGCATTTTATTTTGTAGACTACCAACTATTCATTGCACTCTTACCAAGAGTGAGGTACTAGGCTTAGATCCTGAATGTCTACACATGATTATATCTGTGTTTCCATATGTGTATGCCTGTTTATAAACATGTGTATATTTCATTGTATGTGCATAGCTGTGTCTCCATTTTAATAGTCAATTTCTCTGTGTGTACATTGATATGATATCTATGTGTCTACATGTGGCCAGCAGATGGTGCCACAAAATCATAACTAGCAAGGACGAATCTGCCTCTTCCAGCCACGTTTCATCTCAGACCCTATCAGGCCTTGGAGAGATCTCCTTGTAAGGGCTGGGGATTCATTTGTTTATTTATTTCCATCATCAGCATTGCTCACCATTGTATTCCCAGGCCTAGCAAAGAACCTGGCGAATGGAAATACTCAGTATATATGTATAGTGAATTGATGAAATGCTAACCTGTCCCATGGGAGAAATAGGAGGTGGGGGGAGCCAGGGAAAGGAGAGAAGTACAGAGAAGGCGGCCCACCAGTAAAGACTCCACAGGAAATGCGATTCCAGTCACACCCATAAAAGTCAGAGGGGTTTGCAGGGGGATGTGTAATAAAACAGTGTACTCAGCCATTGCTGTCACCTCTAAGACGTCCCCTTCTCACAATGTGGCATCTGACCCTGATCCTTTCCTTCTGCCTCGTGACTATTAGGACCTGTGGGAAATACCACCTCTGTCTCTAGAAGCTTACCATCTAGAAAGATAAATAAAGTTTTTTGGGGTTTTTAAAAATAGCAACCAATACAATTCTCCCTCTGCCTATTGCTGAGAAAGTTTCTTCCTGTCCCATGTGAGAAGTACACACAGAGCCAGAGGAGGGTCCAGCTGGGTCTATTCAGGGACCTTGTGAACCAGAGACCTCTGCCTAGTACCCCTCTGGCCCCTGGTACCTCTCCCCCAACCCCTCCCCACCCCACCTGCCTCAGGAGACTCTCTCTCTGTCCCCCATCTGGGCTAGGGCAAGGTCTCACCCTTTTCAGAGCCCAAACCTGTGGTCTCTCCCACGCACCTTCCCTCTGCAATCACAGACGCCCCCCATTAGCCTGTCCAGAAAGAGGAAGGCTTCTGCCCACAGTGACTGCGACTCTGCTCATTTGACACAAGAACACAGATACCACCTTCACTTTGCTCCCACAGGAGAAGCGAGGCCCAGCGTTTTGCAGCAAAAAAAACCCTTGACCAACAAAGAACTACTCAATGGGACCAATTTCAAGTCAGCTGCACACAGGAGGGACTGGGAACGTAAAACACTTTAATGGTCTGGCTGCTTCCCCCTTTCTCCCCAGTCCTTCCTATTGCCTCACTCCATTCTCTGAGCTGCAGGCAGCACATGGTGCTGGGTTTGTCATGCCATTGCCGGTCAAGTCCTCCTCGTGGCCCTCTGAGCAATCCCACATACCTCGGTCGGGCACACATGCCCTCTACAAAATGGGCCTCACCTCCAGCCCCAGCCGTTTCTCCCATTACTCTTTTGTACCCACGTGCGCTCCACAGTCTCAGTGCCCTAGATGTGTGTGCACGTTCCCTCCCCTGCACCTTTGCCCTGGGAGGTCCTCCTTCCCCATCTCCACCTGGCAAATGCCAAATCTGCCTTTCAAGGTCCACTTCAAACGCACCTTCTTCATAAGGTCGTTCACACTCCACTCCAACCTGATGTAACCTCTCCCCACTCCCTGTCAGCTTCGCTACATTAATGCTCTCTTTTTTGAAAGCCCATTCCTTCTATTCTCTTTGCAAGGGAAAAATCTGTCTCTTATTCACCCAGCACCCAGCAACGTGTTTGACATGTAGTAGGTGCTCAGTAAATGCAGAGGAGATGATATAGCTAAGGCTGTTATAAGACACAGATCCAAGGAACCATCAGCTCTAAGAGACAGGCAATATAGATATTCTTCCCAGGAGGAGATGAAAATAACTCTGAGCACCTATTAGACGCTTTCTGGCCCTGACCCCTTCCCCATCAGGCTCCTGGCCTTCTCAATCCTCAAGGACACACCACTTCAAAAATATCTCCCCACTCACTGCTCTGTTCTGCCTTTCTCCCTTTCCTTTCCCTTCCCTTCTCTCCCCTCCTATTCCATAAAACCCTGGGGCTGCTGCCCACAAAACAGGGGGGAGAAAAATAGAAGGGCTGAGGGAACCCACCCCCTTCTGAACACACAGATGAGGAAGTGATTATCAGAGGTCACCGTCTTGGTCAGTTCCTGTTTCTGGAGCAAAGATGCCAAAATCTGTTCCCTTTTCTTGTGAAAAAATGTAGGGGTTTTGACTTCCAAATTTCCCAGAAACAATACTGTCACTCTGAGCTGTCTGTGTTTCTGTCTGTCTGTGTGAATGGTCTGCAAAGGCCTTCTGGGACTGCTCCTCATGGGTGAGCACCCAGGGGAAGCCTGGAAATTCTCATTCCCTGCCCCTCCCCACTTACAACCCCCACTCACCCACCCACCCACCCACCCGACCTGTCTGAGGAGGAGCAAATGCACTCGGACAGGCTGCCTCTGGGCTCCTATCTCCTCCTCAGGCCTATATCTGGCTACTCAGAAGCCCCTAGAGAGGGTGGAAATTGAAGCTGGTAACTTGGACTCACTCAGAGGTGATGTGGATCCGTTTGGGAAACCATGTTCCTGTCCTGCTCCTGAGCTTGAAGTCATCCCAACCTGGGAGCAAGCAGCCACCACCATCCTTGCCCCCAGCCTTGGGCCGGGCAGTGGTCGGCAAACTGTGGCCCCTTGAGTGTGGCTCTTCCACAAAATACCAGTGCGGGCGCGCACGTACAGTGCGAATGAAACTTCGTGGCCACACTCAAGGGGCCCAAAGAGCCGCATGTGGCTCGCGAGCCGCAGTTTGCCGACCACTGGGCCAGGGCATCACCTTCTGTGCGCCAGTCTTATGTGGAATGGGTGGATAGCACCCCTTCATGTGGAATCACACCCTCCTGAGCCCTGGGTGGAGAAAGGAGGAGGGCCAGCATAGGAAGTATGGGAGGTGGAGGTGGGAGAGGGTGGTTAGGGAACAGGTACATATAAACTAAACCAAGCTCAGAGACTAACTAAAGCCAGGGTCAGAGTGAGGATGGGCCTTGGAGTCAGGTTAGGAACAAGATGTGAAGGTCCGAGTGTTCTTGGGAAAGCAATGGCGCCCAGCCCTCTGCACTGGGTCAGAGAGGCCTGGACAGGGCCTAGGTAGTAGAGTCTCTGTATATGTAAGAGGCAAAAGTTAGAGCTTTCTAACAGGACCCACATTTGGCCTGCTTTTCTTTTGGTCTCTGTTTCCATTTGGACTGTGCCTACCCAATTCCTTCCTCTTTCTCTTGTTCCTTCATTCAACATTTAATAGAGTCTTTACTATAAAGCAAGCTACTATGTAATCAGTGGTCCACAAAGATACATAAGATTCAGTCAGTCCTCCACGGTGTGAAGCTATTATTGAACTGCAGAAACCAATGTATAAGCAACTATGTGTGACCGAACCGGTGTGAAAGGTGAAATAATGGATGCTGTGGAAGCAGATGGAGGGTGAAGAAGACGGGGGTCAAGGAAGAATTCACAAAGAACAGAAGAGATTTGAGCTGAAAGTGGGACTTACCAGCCAGAGAAGGAAAGGAGGGCCTTCCAGGATGATGAAAAACAAAGGCTGGAGAGTATGCATACAAAAGGCCTCAGTAGCGACGGTTTCTGTTTCGGAGAATGGGACAGAAGGTCAAGGCCCCTCCAATGCTATTCTAGATTGGACCAGGCACCCCAGTGAAGTGGAGACTGGAGGGGAAGAGAGATCTGAGTCAACCAGCTCCTGTTCTAGCCCCACGGGCCACCCTCCTAGCAGAGGTGACATGGGCCCCAACCTAGGGTCCTCCATCCACCTTCCCCACACTCACCCGATCACGTGTTGGTCCTGTCCAGGGTTCCTGAGGGGTGGTTTTCCTACGCTGTGCTGACCCCAAGGAGGTTTCCTATCCCCTCCTCAGGCCCCCACACTCTGGAACAGTGGGAGATGGTCATTACTGGGGCCCAGGTCATCGCTCAGGCTTTGATCTAAGTGGCTTTGTCTCACTACCCTGCACCCCACTCCTAGGTCCTCATACTGTACCACCCAGCTGCAGAGGTGTCAGCCAGATGGAGCAGCAGGAGGGGTCAGCCTCTCCCTCCAAGCAAACTCGCTGCCTTGCTCTCAACGCCTGTAGTAGAGCAAGGCCTGCTCACCAGCCACGAAGGCCAGGCCTGAAACAACGGAAGACCTCAGTGGCCAGAGCTTTCCAAAAGCGTAGGCTGGGACTAGCAGAGCCCTCACTACCTTGAGCCTCTGCGACCTCCT
>NW_005871054.1:16145128-16146033 GCF_000147115.1 Myotis lucifugus | reverse complement strand
GCGCCGCGCGGTATGCAGCCTGCTCGCTGCCGACCGCAGCGCGCGCCTACAGGTGGGGGCCCGGCGGCGCAGGCCAGTCCCCGCCGCATCTGGCAGCTGTCCCGGCCTCGCCGTCCTCCTCGGGATTCCCGGTTCGCCGTCCTCCCCCCACCCCTCGTCCCGGGTGACCAAACCGGCCTTTCCAGCGGCCCCGGGCCGGCCTGGCGCCCCCGGGATCCGTTCCTCCCCGCGCCCACCCTCGGCTTCCTCGGTCCCCGCCGCGGCCCCTCCCGGCCACCGCGGACCCTTGGAAGTCCCCGGAGTCCGAGTGTGAAACTGAAGTTGGCACTTGCTACGTCATATCGGGGCCAGTCCCATAGCCTTTGAAAGCCTCAGTTTCTCCTTTTGTGCAACGGCAACGCCAACAGCAGTGCAACCCCATGTGCGCTTCCCTGGGTAAAAGGAGGAAAGGACCGTGCTGGACCCGGGTCCCGCGGCTTTCTGTCCTCCAGGCATCGCTGCCCTTGGCTTTCCTAGGTCCTCCCGCCCACCCCGCCGTGGCTGGCTCTCCATCCCCTCCGCGGGTGGGGCGGCCCTGGCCGGCTCTGCAGGTAGGCACGGTCGGTGGCTGCCTCCGCGGGGCCTGCTCCAGCCTGCTCTCTCCCTGTCTTAAAGAATGCCTGAACCTTCTTCAGGATCAAGCATTGCCCTCGAGGTTCTTGAAAAGCCTAAAGGGCAGTCATGAACATGTTTACATGATGTCATCGCAGTCTGAGAGCCACCGGACACGTGGTGATGAGGGAAAGTTGGGTTTCGGACCCGGGAGGATGACGGGGCGCGCAAACGTGGACAAAGATCTGAACAGAGGATGGGCCACCACGTGCTCTCTGGCTCCTCTTTCAAAGCGCAGGCCCCCGGGAGAGGGA
>NW_005871054.1:16141563-16144649 GCF_000147115.1 Myotis lucifugus | reverse complement strand
CAGGCCTGGCCTCCGCCTGCTTTGGGACGCAGCACCAGCACGGAAGAGCCGCTCCGCTTCGGTGTTCCCCGCAGAAGGCCCCTGGTTTTGCTTTTGTAACTTCCACTCCAGCCAGAGTCCCAAGGCCAAGAATCAGCCCTCGCGGCAGGAGGGACCCCCCCTCGTTCCCCGCGCCGCTGCAGCCACAGACTGCAGAGATCCAGGTGGAGGCAGGTCCAGAAACACAGGTGCCATAAACATCCCAGCCTAGCCAGAGCCGGCTCCCGGGCCGCCCCTCCCCACCCCCGCCCCCGCCCGCCCCGGAGCCCAGCACTTCCGGCCATCGCCGCGGGCGGGCGGGCCTCTCCGCCTGGGGAGGGGCGGGCTTCATCTGTAACAGAGGCCTGGCTTCCCCTTCCTCAGCGGAGGGCTCCCCCACCCCCCTCAGGGCCCAACCTGAGGCTTTTCCCTCTACTCAGGATACACCTCCCTGACTCCCCTTGCAGGCCGCTCCCTCCCCTTCCTGGTACCTATTTTTAGAAGGCTTCTCCCAGAGACCCCAGTCTACTAGAAAGGCAGGCTCCTCTCTGGAGGTGGAGGAGGGAGGCTGCCTTTGGTTGGAAGGCGACACCGAAATCAGATTTACAATTTGCCATTTGATTCTAACATTTTTTTGTAGCACTCTTTGTTTGGGGCGGGCGGAGGCGGGGGGGCGGCTGGAGACAGAGTGGATCTAAAAGAGGGGAAAGAAAGAAGCTGGGAGTTCATGCAAAGAGGGAACAGAGCACACTAAAAAGAGGCTTTTCCGGCAGGCTGCTGCCCAGGCGCTCAGGGGGGTTTTCTGAGCCTGCGGGCAGCAAGAGACTCCACTGGGGAAAAGGGTTCATGAAGTTCCACTCCCTGGGGCTAAGGGTACAAAAGCTGTCCCCGGGAAACTGGGAGATCTGATGGCTTGGAGCGAGGGGAGAAAGAACAGGTTTGAAGGTGATGAGTGAAACATCTGAATCACCGGTCTTCAATATGTCTGTAAACATAAGCTTTAACGAAATAAATGAATCCCTGTTTTGAAACATAGTGGGTAACCCTAAAAATGAAGTCTGAACTCTCTTCCCATTTGGGAGCTTTCTCTGCAGTCACTGTGCTAGGTAGGGAAGCACTTTGCAACCTCTAGCTGGCCGAATCCTACTTAAAATGTACTACTAATTCCCCATCTTACTCATGAGGAAACTGAGGGCAGAGAGGCTAATTAACGAGCTCAAGGACACCCAGCTGGTAGAGGAGCGGTTTGAACTCAGGGATCTGACTTCAGTGGTTAGTTGTTGAGCCTCTGCTGTGGGATAATCAACTCTGTTGGTCTCTGACCAGAGATGGCAATGACTCCACTATAGTCTCAGCTGCCTTTCACTGTGAGGATGACCTTCCTGTAGCAGACCTGAGTGATTGCAGCCCCATTGAACTTGATGGCTTTCCCGAAGGGCCCTTGCAACCTACCCAAAGGCCCTTATAGGAGCAGGATTCCAAATGGACTGGATGCAAGACACCAAGATCAGAGTCAGCCCTGGACCAGCCCTTCCTGTGTGATTTCAGGACCACAAGGAGCCCCAAGTGGCCTTTTTACTGAAAATCCACCATAAAAGAGCCATTGTGCTTCACACGGAACCAGATGTGTGCTTAACTTTACCCAGGTCACTGGATCTCACCTTGGGCCATGGGCCAAGGTGACCCAAAGGTATGTTTTGTCTCACTTTCCTAATATATATATTTAAAATTTTTATTTATTGATTTGAGAGAGAAACATCGATTTGTTGTTCCACTCGTTTATACATTCATTGGTTGATTCTTGTATGTGCCCTGACTGGGGATCGATCCCACAACCTTAACTGAGCTACCCAGCCAGGGTAGCATACTGACGCTTGGGTTACTGCCAAAAATAAAAGGTCTAAGTTCAAATATTCACTGAGCTACCCAGCCAGGGCCCTGGCATATTTTTTTAAGTTGCATCAATTACCAAATATTTAACATTGGAAGATTACAAGGAAATATCTGGATTTTTTTTAGCTTCTCCCCGAAGATCTGAAAATCTGGCCACACTGACATGTACTCCGCAGTCCACCACAGCCCCAGCCATCTCAACCTATCTTTTACTCCCACCCGACTGCTTGGCCCACAGGCGTTTGAATTTGCTGAACTTCCTCACTAAAATGCAGCTATTCACCGAAGAGGTAACTATTGAGTCTATAACTAGCCACATTCCGGTATGGATATCTTTTTCTGAAAGCTGGTTAAGGGAGAATAATTGAGGTACGTTAAGGTGAGGATAGGAGAGAAAGTGGAGCTCCCCCAGATAAGGTGTCAGGCCAAACCAGAGCAGGGCAGAGAATATGTCTAGGGTCCTAGAAGACCACAAGATGAGAAATTGGTGTTCAAATAGCTGTCATGTATATGCAACACAAAGAAACATCACCTGTTTCCCAGGAGCTCATCCTTTTATTTAATTTAGCAAACACCAAGCTTTTATTAGCATCCTGGGCTCCCTTCCCCAAACCTGCTGGAAGAGCCTTGGGCAGTGTCCAGAAACAAACCCTGGAGGTGATTAGAGGGCTGCCGACTCAGGCTGTGAGCGAGCCCAAAGGAATGGGTCTGGCTTTGGACCAGGACAGAGCTAAGCCCAGAAGAGGAGCTGAATGAAGATGAGGACCAAGTGATTAACTGGGGTCTGGGCAGCCAGGAACTGAAGCACGAACTCATTCACCAAGATGGTGAGCAGCTGTGTTTTCTGAACTGTGGATTACGTGAGGGAAAACCATCTTCCCCGAATTTGGCAGCTTTTCCTGCCAGAGCAGTTTATTCTGTGGGCAGAGAGGGGAAGAGGTATTGTATAAAGATATGTAATGGATGAAATGGCCTTAGGCAGACTCTCTGATAGACCTCAGTGCTGCCTCAACTTACCCAAATGCACATGTGGGAGGGTTTCAGCTCTGTGAATATTTGAACTCAGCCCTTTTATTTTTGGCAATAGCTCATGTGTCAACGGAGCCCCAGATGTGTACTCTGGGGTCGGGAGGAGGGTAAGATGAAGTACCTTTAGGGCTTTGGGAGAAATGGCC
>NW_005871054.1:16135528-16140496 GCF_000147115.1 Myotis lucifugus | reverse complement strand
TGTGCACTCAATTCCATCCCTCTCACCTACTCCAAGGAAAGGACCTAACTTCAGCAATTCTCCCTGAGACCAAATTGCCACGCTCTACTGGAGCATTTCCATCAGCACACAAACATACTAGTACTTCCCACATATGAAAAAACAACAAAGCCTTGTAATGGCTGCACTTTCCCCTGGCAGACTTTGCCCCATTTTGTTTGTTCCCCTTTAGAGCAAAACTTCTCAAAGGAATCACCTGTGCTTGCTCTGTTCAGTTCTTCTCCGGTTCTCTCTTAAACCAGCCCCAAATCAGGCTTATATGCCCATCACGCCACAAAAATTGTCCTTGTCAAAATTACCGTGACTTACATGTTGCTAAATCTAATGGTCAATTCTCAGTACTCATCTTATTGATTAATAGCATCTGATGTAATCGACCACATCCTCCTCCTTGAAACACTTTCTTCACTGGGCTTCTAGACATCTCACCCTCTGGGTTTTCCTCCTATCTCACTACTCCGATGGTCTTGGTATCTTTTTCAGATTCCTCCTCTTTTCCCTGACCCCTAAATATTGACGTGCCCAGGGCTAAGACCCCAGTCCTCTACTCTTTCTTATCCATCTCTTTTGATGATCTCATACAAATATCTGATTTGAAATACCATCCATACCACTCATGACCCACATTTATATCTCCAGCCAGCCCTTTTCCCTGAATTCTAGACTCATGTATCCAATTCCAAACTCAAGATGTTCAAAACTGAACTTTTTTTAAAAAATATATTTTATTGATTTTTTACAGAGGGGAAGGGAGAGGGATAGAGAGCCAGAAACATCAATGAGAGAGAAACATTGATCAGCTGCCTCCTGCACGCCCCCCACTGGGGATGTGCGCACAACCAAGGTACATGCCCTTGACCGGAATCAAACCCGGGACCCTTGAGTCCGCAGGCTGACTCTACCCACTGAGCCAAACGGTTCTGACCAAAACTGAACTTTGATATTCTCCCTCAAACTTGATCTACAAATAAGCCTTTCCATCACAATGGATGGCACCTCTTGTTCTTCAATTGCTCAGCCAAAAATCTAAGCCATCCTTGACTCCTGTTTTCCTCTCACATGCAGACCAGATCAGGCAGGAATTAACTCTAGCTTCAAAATACACCCAAAATTCAACCACTTCTCACCTCCTTTGTTGCTGCCATCCTAGTCACAGTCATCATTACTTTCACCTGTATTATTGCTGTAGCCTCCTGCCACGTCTTCCTGCTTCTACTCTGGCCTTCAATATAGCAGCCGGAGTGATCCTTTACAAATAAATATACCTTAGATCAGTGGTTCTCAACCTTCTGGCCCTTTAAATACAGGTCCTCATGTTGTGACCCAACCATAAAATTATTTTCATTGCTACTTCATAACTGTAATGTTGCTACTGTTATGAATCGTAATGTAAATATCTGATATGCAGGATGGTCTTAGGCGGCCCCTGTGAAAGGGTCGTTCGACCACCAAAGGGGTCGCAACCCACAGGTAGAGAACCACTGCCTTAGATCATATCACTCCTCTAATCAAAACCCTCAGTAGTCTCCCTCCCCATTTCTTTTATTTTTTATTTATTTTTTTTAAATTTTTTATTGTTCAGATTATTACAGTTGTTCCTCTTTTTTCCCCCCATAACTTCCCTCCACCCGGTTCCCACCCCACCCTCTGCCCTCACCGCCCCCTCCTACTGTCTTCATCCATAGGTGCACGATTTTTGTCCAGTCTCTTCCCGCATCCCCCACACCCCTTTCCCCCCCAAGAATAGTCAGTCCATTCCCTTTCTATGCCCCTGATTCTATTATAATCACCAGTTTATTCTGTTCATCAGATTATTTATTCACTTGATTTTTAGATTCACTTGTTGATAGATGTATATTTGTTGTTCATAATTTGTATCTTTACCTTTTTCTTCTTCTTCCTCTTCTTAAAGGATACCTTTCAGCATTTCATATAATACTGGTTTGGTGGTGATCCTCCCCATTTCTTTTAGAGTAACTCTTCAATAACTCCTCATTTCTTTCAGTATGAAAACCAAAGTTTTTACAGTGCCAAAAAGGTCCTGCATTACCTACCCACTCTGCCTCTCACCTCTCTGTCTTTCCCTTCCGGTACACTCTTCCTCACTCATTTTGGGAGTCCAGCCTCCTTACTGTCCCTCAGACACATTAAGCATGTTTTCACACTGAGGCCTCTGCTCTACCTGAACACTTGACCTAAACACTCGCCCCCCAGAAATGTACTTAAACTTTTTCACTCCTTTAATCTTTAGATCTCATCTTTTCAATGAGGCCCAGCCTATTTAATTCTAAAGCTTGTCATTTTTCCTACACCCCAATGCTCCTGAACACAATTAACCTGCACAATCTTGCTCTTTTTTTGACCCCCATGGCACTTATTACGTTCTAACATACTATGTAATTTATATATTTGTTATGTTTATTGCTTATTATCTATCTCCTCTCTGCCCCCTTTAGGGATCTTTGTTTTCTTCACAAATATATTCTAATTGTTCAGAAGAGTACTGATACATAGTAGAGAATATATATATATATATATATATATAGAGAGAGAGAGAGAGAGAGAGAGAGAGAGAGAGAGAGGCGCTACAGCGTTTGGACAGGTTTAAGCCTGGGACTAATGAGAGGGCATGATCCTCTCGTGGCAAAGCCACGTGCAAGTCCCAGCCAAAGGCTATAGTTGTAAGCTTGACCTTATGGTCCAAATCTGTGGTCCCACGTGGCTGAGTGATATAGGCTGCAGGAGGTGCAGCAAGTAAACAAAGCTTGATCAGGTGCATGCAATTGAGTAGATTCGAAACCCACAAGAACGTTGTAAACATCTTGACCATGCCCATACTTTGCCTCGTGGAATCTGGCTATAAAAAAAAGACTCGGCTTGCAGGCTGTGGTGCTGTCTCTCCATCAGAGAGGGCAGTGTCCCACCCAGCCCCAGCTTTCTTCTCTTGTCTGCCTTTTCTAAATCCTTCACCGCCCCCTCTCAGGTTCACCACGGCCCTGCCGGCTCGGCATATATATATAAAATTTATATTTATATTTAAATGAATGAATGAAAATAATCCATACAGAGAGGGATTTATTTCTTTGGCCATCAGAAATGGCCAGGCCAAGAGTCAAGAGGAGAACAAAACTAGAAAGAGCAACTGGAGCCAACTGTAAACACATGATTCATGAGCAAAGTCAGGTCAAGTTGAATGAACAACCAAACGGTATACTTAAAATTACCAGATGGATGGATGAATAGATAGATAGATAGATAGATAGATAGTATCTCCTATATGGTAGGTAACAAAGTGACTTTATTTACTACATATAGAGTAAATAAAGGCCTGGGCCAATGACCCTGACATAATTCCCTTCATATCCAGTTGCTTTTCAGTTCTCCCAGCCGTGAGTGAGCCAATCACACAGTTTGACAGAGAGGCACCAGAGAGAGTAAAGGCAGGACAGGACCCTTTGGAGAAAAACAACCTCTCTCTCTCCTCCTGTTCCCCTAAGTGCCTTCTCAATAGAGGATATTGCCGTACCAGATATTTGGGGCAATCCCGGCTCATTTCATCAGAATTCTGCAATCATTGGATGCAGATGGGTTAACAGTTCTGCTTGCCTGGCCCCCACCATGTTCACTGGTAACAGGCCTTCCGGAGGCCATGCCTTCCTTTCCCACAGGGATTGCAGCCTCAAGGCAGACTGCCAAAATATTCTTTCTCCAAAGAAGCCAGTGTTATGCAAGGAGCCTCTGCATCCAGGATAAACCAGTTAAATGAGGCTCCTAAAGCCTTCCAGACATTTAGATTAGAGACCTGGGAGTATCAGCCAGGTGGCTGCTCCAGGGGCTTTAGGCCAGTGTGGACTGTAGGGCAGGAGGCTTCACCTGTCCTGGGGAGAAATAGAATCCCAAAAGCCTTCACAGTGGAGGCTTCATCTCACAATATGCCCAAATAAACCCAGGCATCTTTTCATTTTCAAAAGGCTCTGGGCAGAAGCTCTGGAAGATCCCTCTTGACCAGACATGATGACAAGACCCCAGTTCACAGGAGACCCTTAAACCATCTTGCAGTGCCCTTTGCAGAATGGGACATGATCAGTTGTACCTTGCATCATAAGGCATATACACTGAGTGGCCAGATTATTATGACCACCTGACATTTGTAGGCAAATTAGCCGTACACTGCATCATATGGGATATGGAAGCAAAAGGCCTGTTCGAACACCTTTGCTCTCTGCAGTTACCAAGATAAAACGTCTCCAATTCGCACAGGAACACAAGGATTGGACAGTCGAGCATTGGAAAAAAGTCATGTGGTCCGATGAATCACATTTCCAGTTGCATCATGCAGAGCAGAGTGAGAATTGGGCGGAAACAGCATGAAAGCATGCACCCCACATGCATGAGTACAACCCTTCAAGCTGGTGGGGACAGTGTTATGGTTTGGGGCATGTTTTCCTGGCATGATTTGGGTCCTTTAATTCGTGTGGAACAACGTCTGAATAGCACAACATACCTAAGTATCGTTGCTGATCAAGTACATCCTATCATGTTGATGGCATATCCCTATGGAGATGGCTTCTTCCCACAAGACAATGTGCCATGCCACAGTGTTCATATTGTGCAGGAGTGGTTTCAAGAACATGAGGGAGACTTTACCTTGCTTAGGTGGCCCCCACAATCACCAGATCTCAATCCAATTGAGCATTTGTGGGACGAAGTTTAAAGAGCCATCAGGCAGCTGGTTCCACAACCATCAAATCTCACAGAACTGGACAGTGCTATTCATCAGGTATGGTGTCAGAGTCCTCGCATCACCTTTCAACATCTTGTGGAGTCAATGCCAAGAAGAATCGCCTCAGTATTGAAGGCAAAAGGTGGCCCAACGAAGTACTAATGGGGTGGTCATAATAATCTGGCCACTCAGTGTGTGTGTGTGTG
>NW_005871054.1:16099057-16135428 GCF_000147115.1 Myotis lucifugus | reverse complement strand
ATCTCCCACGTTCAAAGGCTGTTAAATCGCATTGTTTACCCATATCTTCAGAAAAAAAATCACTTCTGTCGTGGTAAACAACCTGCTTCCCTATTTATAATGGTCTGGCCCAGTGGTCAGCAAACTGCGGCTCTCGAGCCACATGCGGCTCTTTGGCCCCTTGAGTGTGGCTCTTCCTAAGCCTTAGGAGTACCCTAATTAAGTTAATAACAATGTACCTACCTATATAGTTTAAGTTTAAAAAATTTGGCTCTCAAAAGAAATTTCAATCGTTGTACTGTTGATATTTGGCTCTGTTGACTAATGAGTTTGCCAACCACTGGCCTAGGCCCTCTAGCAACTTCAGCGCGAAATTATAGCTAATTTGCCTACAAATGTCAGGTGGTCATAATAATTTGGCCACTCTGTATGTTGAAAGAACATATTGATGGAAGTTAAATAGAGCTAAGAGTGAGGCCAATAGGCATTGAAATAGGATAAGCCTGTGTCCTTTTCTCCATAGAATGGATACATTTATTCATAAGGAAGATATTCATGTTTGACATGAATGGGGACACCCTCTGGCGCACATGGGCAGAGGGCCAAAAAGTTGTTTGATAATTCTTTTAGATATAAATACCAAATTCTGTAGATGTTTCCCCTTGTACTGGAGGTGTTACATCAAGAAAGGAAACATCAAATCAAACAAATTCAAGCGGGGTTTTTTTTGTGTTGTTATTTTTGGGTGGTAGTGGGCATGATTTATAAGCAGAACTTCTCAAGCCTTTATTATTGCTCGTGTATGTGGCAAAGTGGTGAAGGGGAATGAGGATTTCACGGAGTCCTTGACCGGAGAACTCCTTTTATCATGGAACATCTCCTCTGGGTGTTCCACAAGACACAGGAGCTAGTGAGCCAATGAAGATTTTTAAGCTGGAAAATAGCACGTGGGGGAAAACAAACTTTTAGAAGATTGATCTTATGGTAGAATGTAAGGTGAACAGGAAAGAAAAGAGCCTGGGTTCAGGCAATACAACTCAGTGATTGGATAAAGACTCAAGATAAAGTGGAGAGGGTTGGAGCACACCAGAGCAGAGAATGGAGAGTACAAACGGTCTTTGTTGGACTCTGGAGAGATACAGAAGTGTCCAAGTTCCTGGGCCTTGTAGGAGTTTGAATGAGCATTAATCAGGATTTTGATGACAAGGGACACAAATCAACTTGGGCCAGCTTAAGCGAAAAAGAGGGTGTTTTTCAGGGATGCTTCATGAAGAACTGGATCCATATACTGGAAAGCTGGCAAAAAGGCCACTGTCTCTCTGGTCTCAGCTTCTCGGTTGTCCAATTCATATTCTATTTTTATCTCTCTCCTCTCCTCTGCTCACCTCTCCTCTCCCTTCTTTCCTCTCTCTTCCTCTTCTTTCCTCCCCTTCCCTCTCCCTGCTCTCATTTGTGGAAGAAAATGGCTTCCCTACAGTTCATGAGTTTGCCTGTTACACAAAGTTTGCACATCACAGTTCCAGCCTTATTAGAAACCAGTTCTCCATCTCCCCTTCCCACTTGCAGAATTCCAGGAGAAAGAATCTTGTTGACCCAGCTTGGTACTCATTCTACTCTGACCAGAGGGTCAGGTTTTAAAACACAAACATGGCTGCAGAAGACCTAGCCCTGAATTAGTGTGGAGGCCACTTACCAGGGAAAGGTATCTGCTCTAGAGTGACTAGAGGCCCGATGCACGAAATTCGTGCAAGAGTAGGCCTTCCTTCCCCTGGCTGCCGGCACCAGCTTCTCTCTGGCACCTGGGACCTGGGCTTTCCTCGCAGCCCTGGCTTCATCCAGAAGGACATTAGGAAGGATGTCCAGTCTAATTAGCATATTATGCTTTTATTATTATAGATACTATAACCTGTAATTGAAAGTGTACTTCTGGCCTAGTTGAGCAGAAGCAGACTGCTGTTGAATAAATAGGTGACTGTGAAATTTTAAAGCAACTTCAGTAGAGAGTCCTTATCCTTGTCCCTCACCCAAACTCCGTTAGTTCCCAAATCCTGGAAGAATCTACAGATGAGGGAGGCAGGGTAAATAGTGATGAAGAGTATGTTTTTGAGGTTAAATTGTCTGTATTTTGGATCCTGGCCTTGAGGACTTAAGCAAGTTATGCAACCTGCCCGAGTCTCAGGCTTCTCACCTGTAAAATGGGTTTCATGAGGATTAAATAATTTCTATAAAGTACTTAGCACAACACACTCAATAATGTTAGCAACATAATTTTTAATGAAAATTAACCCATGGGGCTGAAATTTATATCAGGAGAACCAAATATCTTTGATAAACTGGGCAAAAGAGAGATGAACTGGCAGATGGGCAAGTAGTCAGCTTGGTTCTCTAGATATCCCCATGAGTGTGGCCTCTGGAATAGGAGGTTTGGGAAGAAGAATAAGCCAAAAAGATCTTATGGCACCAACAGGGACTTTAGCAATCCTAGCTCTTTTGTACCAGTCACACTCCCTCTTGTTCTCAGAGATTTAATATCTACCTAGTAAATGGTCATGATTTGGAGGAGAGATGACAAGAAGAGGAATTGCTTTCAGCTGGCCCTAGTCTTTAAATAACCCAGGTACAACATTTTTTAAACACAAAGGAGTCCATGTGTAAAACATTAGTAAAATTCATATATAAATCTAGTTTTTGACGAGTCCAGAGCTAATAATCAATATGCTTTTTTTACTGTCTTTGAACTTTGATTTTTCTGGCAACAACAAAAATCCCAAACCTCATCCAAAACCATCGTCCAGACAGCCCAACTTCTACACTCCCCTCCCTCGTGTCACATATTGTTGACAGAACTACTCTCGTTACCACATTCATTCCAGTGGTGATTCAAATTCTTCTGCAGAAATGGACTTGAAAGACAGAAAATTGCTCTTGTAATCACTTAATAAGCAATCCTGGACATGGAATACAGAGCTATGAATATGGATTTACTCTTAGCTTTTATGGATGTATTTTTCTCAGTTATTTTCATTGAAAATCATGACGAACTAATTTAAATAGCACAGTAAACTGAGATGGAAAATTACCCATAATAACAATTTTGATGAAAATATACACTAGTCTGGTTTTAGGCACATCACAGACACTTTGTTTAAATTGCAAGTTTGCATATATTTGAAATGTGTTTGTTAAATGTGTCAGTTTTATTCCTTTCCAAAAAGTCACGAATTTGCTTTGGGAAAAAATCATGCAGTTTGATGTACAAAGCAGAGGGGGATGAAAGTAAGTAATGGGCGAGAAAGACCCACCCAAGGGCTACAGGCAGCTTTCCTAGGAAGATTCACTACCATGCCTCAATATTATCCTGTAAGTCTTTCCAACGGACTTTATTATACCTCTGAATCTTTAGAAACAACTGCTTCTGTTTTCAGGACTATCTTTACCTCAAGAAGAGGAAAATTCAGGACATGCAAGATAATCCTCTCTCTATCTAAGAGAGAAACGAGCCTCTTTGTCATAGGAACCGAAAAGTCAGCTATGTAGTGCACTAAACACTAGTTTCATACCTCAATATTATATAACTTTTGTAACAAAAAAAAGTGTACACGTAAGAGAGGTGGTTGGATGTAACAGTGATAAAGTGGCTTAAGTTGGGTTAACTATAACCTACAAAACCCATTCTATCTATTGCAAATCATTAGGACAAATGAATTCTTACCCTTACCAGATGTATAAACATTTCTGTAATGCAGGGGTTTGCTTCATAACTTGGAGACTGTCATCAAAGGCAGCGCTAACAGTGTTCCTCCCTTTGACTTGAATGACTTCTTCCCTACTAGGATCATTATTGCTTCAGAGTGTCCCAGGGATGAAAGGACTTTGAAAGGTCATTTGCCTTGCAACCCAACTAACAGCATCTGCATTACCAGGAAGAACCTGGTCAGAAACACAGAATCTGGGTCCACCCTGCTCTTACTGACTCTGACTCTGCATTTTGGCAGGATCCCCAGGTGATTCATATGCACATTGAAGGTTAAAATATGCCCACTCTAGGTCATTCCTTGCCTCTGAGCCAAACTGGGCACAATGAATAGGCAGGTCTCATTTGGCCAATTTCAGGTCCTTTATAGTTTGTTCTATTTGAGTCATTGAGAGGAAAGGGGAAATATACTAATTTAAGGAAGTCTTGCATAGCATAACAAAGTTAGCAACTTCTTAAGTATGTGCAAGGACTGAAGCCCTGCAGATTAGGTCAAAGGAAAGAGAAGCCGAAAATGGAATGAGTTCAAATAACAAACTCGGATAAAGTAAGGGTAGTACAGAAGTTGAGTACAGAAGGAGCAATTTCACCAAATTACCAGTTCCAAACATCATCTCTGGACTGTGAGTGATTTACAGCCCTGGAAGCTTAGAGGCTTGAGTCTCTTGCTGTATTTCATTTCAGATTAGTAATGTTTTATTTAGACTTCCCTACAGCTTAGCATGAAGGCCCTGGAACCACTAAACTGAATTTATCTGGTGATTTGTATATTCATTCTCTGGTTATCCCATAGGTTTGAGATTTGTAACATACTGCAATCTGAACAATAGAAAATTCTCTGTGGGTTAATAGCAGCCCAACCTCTACACCAGAGACTGAAGGACTTAGGATAGTTATATATGTGCTCCAGTGGTCCTCAAACTTAGCTGCACATTAGAATCACACGAATAACATTTTAAAAACAGCATTCTTGAGGTATAATCGACATGCAATAAGCTGCACGTAAAGTGTGTAATTGATGAGTTTTGATATATGTTATATACCTGTGAAACCATCACCACAGTCAAGCTAATCACACACAAAATTTCCTCCTGCTCCTTTGTAATCCCTCCCTTCATCCTGCAACAACATATCTCCTTTCTGCCCCTATACATTAGTTTGCATTTTCTAGAATTTTAGATAAATGGAACCATACTCTTGGCCATGCCAGCGTGGCTCAGTGGTTGAGCATTGACCTGTGAACCATATGCCTGGGTTGCAGGTTCCAGGAGGCAGCCAATCAATGATTCTCTCTCATCATTGATGTTTCCATCTCTCGCTCCCTCTCCCTTTCTCTCTAAAATCAATAAAAACATATTTTTTTAAAAAAGGAAGTTCCATACTTTGCTGAGAGTTGCTTTTTAAAAAATCAGACATGGATCTTGGATTCTGTCAAATCCTTTTTCTGATTCTATTAAGATATTCATATGGTTTTTCTTTTAAGTCTGTTGATATGGTGAATAACATTGGTTAATTTTCAAATATCAAACCAGGCTTACACTCCTGGGGTAAACCTCAGTTGGTTATTATTATTTTTTAAAATATATTGTTAGGTTCTATTTGCTAAAATTTGCTTAAGCATTTTTGCATCTATACTCATGAGGGCTACTGGTCTCTAGTTTCTTATAATGTCATTATCTGCTTTTCGTATCAGAGTAATGCTGGTATATTCCCTCCTCTTCAATTTACATGAAGTGTTTGTGTAGAATTGCTATTATTTAAATATTTGATAGGATTCACCATCTGGGACTAAAGTTTTCTTGTGGGAAGATTTTTAACCACTAGATTCAATTTATTTAATAGATGTAGAGTAGAGCTATCCAGGTTAGCTATTTCTTGTTGAATAAGCTTTGGTGATTTGTATCTATCAAGAATTTTTCCATTTCCTCTAAGTTGATCAATTTTATTGGCATAAAGTTCATCTTAATATTACCTTATAATACTTTTAATATCTATAAAATCTATAGTGATATCACATCTCTCATTCCTAATATTACTGATTTTTGTCTTCTCTCTCTTCTTTTCCCGATCAGTCTGGCTGGAGGTCTATCGACTTTATTGGTCTTCTCAAAAACATGCTTTTGGCCTTTGCCAGTTTGGTTCAGTGGATAGAGCCTCAGCCTTCGGACTGAAGGGTCCTGGGTTTGATTATGGTTGGGGCACATGCCCGGGTTGCAGGCTCAATCTCAGTAGGGGTTTTGTGGGAGGCAGCCAATCAATGATTCTCTCTCATCACTGATGTTTCTGTCTCTCTCTCCCTTCCTCTCTGAAATCAATAAAAATTTATTTTAAAAAAAAACACACCTGCTTTTGGTTTCCTTGATTTTTCTCTA
This sequence comes from Myotis lucifugus, assembly GCF_000147115.1. NCBI lineage: Eukaryota > Metazoa > Chordata > Mammalia > Chiroptera > Vespertilionidae > Myotis > Myotis lucifugus. The sequence continues at coordinate 16,129,323 of NW_005871054.1, read as the reverse complement.
TTGTTTTTCTGTTTTCTATTCCATTGGTTTCTTCTCTAATCTTTATTATTTACATTCTTCTACTAAGTTTAGGTTTAATTTGTTCTTTCTCTACTTGTTTAAGGTGGAATCTAAGGTCATTGATTGGAGACCTTTCTTCTAAGTGTTTAGTACTATAAATTTCCCTGTAAATATGTATGTAGTTCCAAATATTTCCTAATTTTCCTTTTGATTTATTCTTTGATTTGTGGGTTATTTAGAAGTACATAAGTTTTTTTCCCAAATAATTGGATATTTCTCAGATATCTTTCCATTACTAATATCTAGCTTAATTCCACTGTGGTCAAAGAACATATTTCATCTGCTTTGAATATTTTTAAATATCTTCAGGCTTATTTTATAGCCTAGAATATAATCTATATTACAAATTTTTCTATGCACACTTGGAAAGAATGTGTACTCTTAACATTAAGTAGGATGTTATTAAAATGTCAAGCCCTCACCGGTTTGGCTCAGTGGATAGAGCATCAGCTTGCAGACTGAAGGGTCCTAGGTTTGATTCCGGTCAAGGGCATGTACCTTGGTTGCGGGCACATCCCTAGTAGGGGGTGTGCAGGAGGCAGCTGATGATGTTTCTCTTTCTCTCTCATCGATATTTCTAACTCTCTATCCCTCTCTTTTCTTCTCTGTAAAAATAATCAATAAAATGTATATATTTTTTAAATGTCAATTAAGTCAAATTGGTTGATAGTGTTGCTTAAGTCTTCTATAGCCTAATTTTTTATCTACTTGTTCTATCAATTATTGAGAGAAGAGTATTGAAATCTCCAACTGTAATTGTGGGTGGTTTTTTTTTCTGTTTTGTACTTCTAAACATCTACCACCAAGGCCACACATGATACCAATTAGTTTAGAATCTCTGGGGGGAAGGGGTGACTCAGCCGTCAGTGTTTTCGTTAACTCCCTGAGTTTTCCCAAAGTGCAGTCAAGTTTGAGAGCCACTACCTTATGCAGTCCATGATGGATTCAACAGATCCTCAAATGCATTAGCTTTTTTAATCTTCATACCTGCTTCAAGGTAGGCATTATCCATTCCCATTTTACAGAAATTGAATCTTGGACACTTATCCAAGATCACACAGTTGATCAGAGAACCTAGCTGGAATTTAAACCCAGGTTTCCTAACTCAAAGTTTAATGCTTTTAAAATATTTTGTTCTATGAGGTATGTTTGTTGACTTGAAGTTTTCTTCTATCTTATTCCCCTAGTATACTGTTTGGGGTTGTGGGCAGGAGCCATGTCTAACCAAAACCTTATCATTTTCACTGGACCTACCACAGTGTCTGCCCCCTGGAGATGATTCTAAAGTTTTTCTTTTTCCTCTTGAAAGATCTAAGTATGTGGGATCATCTGACCACATAGTCGTCACTAATCTGCCTTTTTCATGGTCCATCCACAACCTAAGGTTTACATCAGGCTGTGATTAACCCTGGGCTCTTCTCCAAAAACCTTCTGAGGCTGCAGATTGTCAGTCCGTTAATATATGACGTTGGCAGCCAGGGATCAGATTTTGCCCTGAGCTACCCACACAAGTTTGGAGCAAGATTATGAGGGAAGAGCATCTTGGGGAGAATGCATCTCCTATGTGTAAAGGCTGTTTTGTTTGAGTGCTTGCAAGTTCTGCTACATTATCAGAAATGATTTAAATTATTCCTCCAGGTAAATGCCTCCAGAGAAACGATCAGTCAAAAAATGGACCGTTAATGTTTTTAAGATAATGTACGTTCCAAAGAAATAAAGACTAAGGAAGTGCCTCTTTTTTCTGTTTGTCTGTCTGTCTCTGTCTCTTATCTATACTTTATTATATTTTTTCCTCAGGTATCATCCCCCTCAATATAGACTAATGAATTGGTGTGTGCTTGTTCCTTTTCAGAAATATTCAACTATGCAAATCCTTTCCCCAAAACTGCCTTTGTAGACCTATTTCCTCTGGTATCTTCAGATCCCCTCACCTGACTCCTCTCATCAATAAGTTGCATTCTGAGCTCAATACTTGATAGTTGCTGATGTGACTTCCTCTGTTTTGAATGTTTTCTCACTTATGGTCCAAAGTTATAAAACAATCACAAGTTAGGGAGATTGGGCATTCTTTTTTTAAAAAAAGGAATTATATATTACTAAGACAAGTCTACAACAACACTAGAGGTATTTTTTTTAAAAAACCATCACTCTTTTTTTCACCACTTAACACAACCACTTCCTGTTCTCCTAAATTTCCTCCCAGTCTTCAGTCAGATATAGAAATATTTTACATAATTATAAAGCTTATGTAATTTTTGTGTTCTTGTTTAACATGACTTACTAACACTTTCACTGATCTTGCAGTCTTCCTAATGATCATCTTTTGTGGCTGTATAGTTTCCCCTAGATATATCGTAATTTCCGTGCTGCTGTGCAACAAGTTGTTTCGAGTTTTCACTGTTATTAGTGATTCTCCCATAAACATCTAGGTATATATAAAGATTTGGCCACTTTTTCATTTGAATTATTTCCTTTGTAGAAATTTCCAAGAATACTTTTACCATGTTGAAGGGTTTGAATGACTTTAAGGGGTGATGAGTCCTTAAAAAGGCAGTACCAAAAAGTCCATAGCCCATGTCATATCTTGAATTTTAAAATTAATTACGACACAGAAAGGCCAAGATATTTCCTAAAGCAGCACTCTCTGTCCATTCTCATTTCACAGAGTGGCCCAAGCAATGCATGATGAATGTGTCTCCATCACCTAATTCTTCAGTCCACTGAAGCCCCCTAAAAAAGTGAACCAATTCCTCCCACATTTTAAGTGATGAACTTTTGGAATAAGCCTTAAAAGAAACTCCAGAACAAAACCATGGGGCAAATCAAAGATACACTTCCTGGGATAAGTGCTGTCTTAGAAATGAAATGAAGGCATAAAGTGTGTGTGCCAGGAGGGTGGTGGGGAGGGGGTGCAGATCAGATATGATTGGAACGCCAGTGTCACAGTTGTCCCCTGCAAATTGGTCTCTGGGAGCTGGGTCAAGGCAGCCGAGTTGAAAGGCAAACACAGACAGCAGCTGTTGAGGATGTAAAGTCTTTGGCCAGAGTGGATAGGGAGCTGGGTGTGGTCACCCAGAGGCCAGTTTCCACCCCACCCTGCAGGCCCAGTGACAGGCTGAGAAGCGAGAACTTCCCGTGTTGCATTCCAGTCCTCCTTTCTGGGCTTAGTGGGAATGCCTGTAACAATGCCGGAGGCGGGCTACAACTGCCTGCTTGCACTGCACGCATCTCCCTCAAGGGTATCCACTCCTGAAAGACTCCAAGGCTTCTGAGAATGTCATGTCCAGAGAGCCTGGAAGCAGGGTGGACCTGAGACTGCTGCATGGTCCCAGCGATAGCCCTAAGTCTGAAGCACAAGTAAATCCCACTCACCGTGGTCAAGGGGCTGAGCCAACCTGCAGGAGCATGTCGGTCCTTCCTGCATTGCACAAGTAAGTGCCGGCTACATGGGCCACACCAGCCCAAGGATTTCCCAGAACATTTGACAAGAGCCCACCCACCCAGCTGCATCACTGAGCAAGGAATCTGCATTATTCATTTCAACATCACTTTTCTTGGAAACCCTGACTGCTCCACTCTCCAGAAATCATCCATCAAACTTTCTCTTTGTGGAAGTCATACTGTGAAAACTCCCATAATCAAATTTCCCACATTAGGATCCCTGCTGATAATTACGTAACAACAGCGTCAAGAGGGGAAAGAGTGGATCAAACACTGACATCTTTTATTTCTGTCTTTTAGCTTCTTATCATGACAATTTTCAAACACACACAAAATGAGAAAGGATGAAATAATGGACCCCCATGTCCCCACCACCCAGCCTGAACAATCTCCATATGGGCCAATCTTGTTTCATCTATCACTTTCCACCCCACTTTCATCCCCCTCCCCACGAATATAAACACATTTTTTTACTAGAATTTTTAAAATCAAGTCCTAGACACTGTCATTTCCCTCATAAATAACTTCAGCATGCATCTGTTACTAACAAGGACTTTCTTTTAGACATAACCTCTACTGGCACGAGTACTTATTAACTACTGGTATTTGTTTAGCATTTAACTTTTGGTGCAAGGTAAGATTCTTTACACAGTTTATTTCATGAAACCTCAGCATGGCAAAGAATCACCTTAAACATTCACAAATCCCAGGAGAAAGAAATGCTCTGGTTTTATAACATTGCTATTTGCTCATGAGGAAAACTGCTCAACCCAGTCAAAGTGAGCTGTGGCAAGGCTGCGGTCTGGGAACTCGCACAGCTTGGAACAAGAGGCATGTCGGAGCCTGACAGGCTCCAGCCCCCTGGGTATTCAGGGCATTAAAAGGGTACTGCTTCCTCATCTGAAAACTGCCTCTTTTTTTTTTTTTTAACTACCTTACACCTACCACTTGAAGTCACATTGTCAAGATAGAGACACCCCGCTTCTTGAAAAGGTTGTGCCTTCTGTAAGACACCATTCAGCAAAAGAGTTTTGAAAATCTAATTTACATTTCTGCTCACCAGGTGTATATGCATAGGAAGCACAAGGGAAATGTGGCTTCAAGCAAAAGCAACCTCCAAAGAAGTATTTCTGTTTGCTGTGTACTGTTCCTTTGCAATCTTGGCACCTCATCTAAATATCTACACTCAGGAGATTGAGGCAGAGTAGCTACCTTAGGTTGACTTACTCCAGTAGAGGTGGGGACTGCAGAAGCAGAGCCTTGGGACGAGTCTTTGCCTAAAGGACGGGCTGATAAACCAACCCACTGTCAGTCACGAAGATCCTGGGCTTCTGCCTGCAGCCAGGCCTTCTAACTCCAGCCTCCTGTACTTAAGACCCCAGGTCAGCCCAGATAGACAGTCACAATGCACTGCTGACTTTCCCTTGTTATTCCCTCCTGCAGGTTCTCAGCACCATACAAGATTGCTACCACCGAGTCTGCCCTGGGTTCTGATTGGCCCAGATTGGATGTGATGCTCTCCGCAGGTCCCGTCAGCTGTGGCTGGAGATCGGGACGTGCTATACAAAGAAGCTACCAGGAACTACAGTTGTGGGTAAGGGCTGTACATAAGGAGAAAGATGGGTTTTGTGAGCCTGGCCAGCACTGTACAGAATGCCCACTAAAAAAGTGAGCTGTTTTTATATGCTTTGATAGATGTTCCCTCCACCTGGACCATCCCTCAGATGTCTATGTGACTTGCCCCCTTGTCACCTTCCCTTCTTTCAGGTCTCTGCACAAGTGCCCCATTATCAGGGAGGCCTTCTCCAGCCACCTACATCCAGTAGCACACACCCACTGCCACTCTTGAGCCCTTAGTTCTGCCTCGTGTGTCACTGTACCCTTGATCACAACCTGACACTTATTATTTGTTGTCTGTTTTGGTCACTACGGTATCCCCTGAATTTAGAACAATGCCAGGCATACGGCACGGGTTCGACACATTTGTGCAGAATGAATGATCTACTTAAGAACCAGATCTTCTCCACTACCCCACGTGACTGATCAGAGCGGGCACTGATGACAAATAGGGGCTCCACAGGAAATCTATGGGGAGATGGATACATAGGAGCTTTCAAGAGCCAACCCTCACCCCCCTGCCCCAATTCCTCGTGGTTGTAATAGGAATATCTGTTTCTTAAATCTGTATCCTGTGTGACTAGAGATTGTGACCACCAGCTCATACTTTGCTCTTGCCCATCAGGGTCTACGTGGAGCTTCCCGATGGCCTGTCTGTAAACCTTCAAGCACGGACACTTTAAGAATAACGTGTCCCTCTCAGAGCTCCACCACTGAAAGGTGTGCCTTCAACAACAGAAAGATTTATGACTTTCTTCCCCCACAGAAAAACCACAGAAATATTTCCTTCTTGACTGCAGCAGGGAGTTCCAAGTCTCATTAAAGAACCGGCCAGATGCTTCCTCCTAGCTTGTGTGGGAAGAAGTTCAGATAAAGAGCATTTGAAACTCTACCTCGGCACACCTGCCTCATACCTTATTCCCTTCTGGCGGGGCTTCCTGTTTTCCCAAGTTCAGGGCCATAGGACCGTGTGTGTCCTGTCTCCCCAGACAGCTGGGGCTCTAGAAGCTCCTGGCCCCTCTCCTTCTGGTATTAATAATAGACGGCTCTCATTGAATTGCACACCTGCCATACACCAGGCCCTGCACTATACAAATTGTCTCAAATTCTTCACCCCCAAGCTGGAAAAGAGCTGTAACCTGAGAGTCTGCCGTCTGGATGGCCCCTGTATCTGTAATAGCAGAATCTGTCTGTCTGCCTCTGTCACCAAGAATCACTTTCCTCCAGTGTATTTGCAGAGAGGAAGTTGGTCTCTTATCTCCAAAGCCAGTCCAGGCTGCAGGAGCCTGTTCCTCTGCTTTTATCTGCTCCAGAACTCCACAGCCAAGGTCCCTGCTCTTGTGTGTGAGGTCTGCTCTGTGCTCCGGGGTGCCCTCTTCCCCCCTGAGAATGTTCACCTCCTGGAACCGTGGATGTGTTACCTTACACAGGACTTGGCAGATGTGATTACGTGAAGGACCTTGCGATGGGGAGATTCTCCTGGATTATCTGAGTGAGCACCATGTAATCACTAGTGTCCTTATACGGGGGAAAAAGGAGGCAGGAGAATCAGTCAGAGGAGGAGATGTGGTCATAGAAACAGGTCGGAAGGATGTGAGGAGGGGCCGAGGAATGCAGGTAGCGTTAGACGCTGAAAAAGGCAAGGAAACCGATTCTCACCCAGAGTCTCCAGAAGGAATGCAGCCTTGCAGACACCTTGCTTTAGGTCTCCTGACCTCCAGGCCAGTGAGATAATAAATGCTTGGTATGTTGAAGCCACTCAGTTTGTGGTCATTTGTTACACCAGCAGCAGGAAACTAATACAAGGGAGGATGCGGGGAGCCACTCTGCCCTGTTGTCTTGCTCCTTAAGGCCACACCTCTGTCACATACGTGCAAGCCACTTCATTAAAAGTTTGGCAATAAGTAGAAGGCAAAAAAAAAGAAAGAAAGAAAAAAGCTGGATATTAAATATGATTGTTCCCAGATCCCAAGAGAAGAAGGAAACCCTTTAGTGGGGTCTGTTTTGGGGCATCCCCCATTTCCCCCCAAGGCGGACCGGACCCTCTTTTTCTTCTTTTCCTCTGTAAGCCTGCTTTCTCTTCTCCATGGCAACATGTATTCATTCGACTTTTTTTTTTTTTTTTTTACTGAGTATCTACTGTGTCCCAGGCACTGTTCTAAGGTGCTGGAAATTGAGCAGTGAGCATAAAAGAGAAATAATACAAGCTATCACAGTGCTTACATTTCATGATATTCCCACCTAACCCTTACCCTCTACCCCAAATAGGCTAATCCGGAAAATACAGATAATCCACAGCAATACATTTCTCAACGTATGAGCTACTCGATTACAAATCATGCCATGTAGTTAGATGACTGGAAAAGAATAATCCGCTCAGGCTTCATTTCTCCCATTCTTGTTCTCCTCAGGGTCCCCCCGCTAACACAAAGTCAAGATACGCCTCCTCATTCTTCCTGTGGTCTTCTGATCTCCTGTGAGTAATTACTGGATCACACACCCCAAAGGCAAACCATCAGTGTCGGTCTAAATGCACATTAAAGAGGGGAGAGGGGGCCCGGCAGGTGTGGCTCCGTAGTTAAGCGTCAACCCAGGAACCATACCTGGGTTTCGGGCTCAATCCCCAGATCGATGATGTTTCTCTCTCATTGATGTTTCTATCTCTCTATCCCTTTCCCTTCCTATCTCTCTAAAAATAAAAAATAAAACGCATTTAAAAAAAAAAAAAAAGAGGGGAGGAGGACTCTTCCTGAAGGCAACATACCCTGCCCAACTAAATAAGGACTGGCCTTTGCTTTTGTTCGGCAGGGCAGCTTCAGTTCCCCTTTTCTCAGACCCCACCCGTACACTGTGCTCAGGGCCCACCTGGGCGCCAGAAACGCTGCCCATCACCGTGTCTTTCCCAGCAGAAAGACCTCTGCTCATTGCCGTCATCCCCTGCTACCCAGAGAACTGGTGGAAGCTTGATAGATGTTGAGCCACATCAAATTCCTACCCAGGGCTTCCTCTACTAACAGACTCCACCAGGAAGTGGATCTGTGCTCTGTGCCCCAACCATAGCGAGCCCTCAAGAGTTGTGGCACTTTTCTTCTAGTTATAGAGAGGAACCCTCAAGAGTAAGTACCTCTTTTTAATCACTGATAAACGATCCTCTCCTCTTCTCTTATGGCCTTTCCTAACCAAGAATGCACAGACACCGTCAAGCAAATACTTTTGATTAAAGCAAATGTGAGCTCTCTGGGCACTGGGAAATTTCAGAAGGAAGAATTGTGAGCTGTAGATTCTGCTTAAGCTTACCACCATTAGCTATCCTATAAGGCTGGTTGCAGAATAATTATTAAAATATAAATATTAATACGTTAATTATGTATTTACTGGGTGCCAGGGATTTTATTACATGTTTTTTCTTGTAGTCACTCATTTAGTCCTCACCAATCAAGTTAGGACTGCTCTTACCCATATTTCATAGATGAGGAAATTGAGGCTGTAGGGGTTAAGAAAACTGCTCTAAGGTCACACCTCCAGTTGGTGGCAGAGGCAGGCCTCAAACATATTTGCCTGCTCGTCAGACCCTAACCACTCTGCTATCCTGTTGAGCTGTGTTTAGCAACTAGAAGGCTCCCCAGGGTGGTACCTTCATCTTCATTTCCATTTTTAAGTGACTATAATAAAAGAAGAAAAGACAGGTTTCCTGAGATTTGACCACCCTGAAAATTAAAGATAGATGAGAAGAAACCTGAAGCCAGGAATAATAAATACTTTTAAATTATAGCTAATTGAGCAACGGGTAAGTTTGGAAATGTGTGGTTTAGAGTCAAGAGCAGTGTAGGGACCGGTGGCAACATTTGTTTTGAAAGTGTCAAGGGCTGCCACCTCCATTTAGATGCCTTTAACAAATGAGTCTAAAATACTCTAAAGAGAATCCCAGCAGAGATGACAAGCCAAGAATGCTTGGCTTACAAAAGAATGGGGGCTGCCTCTTCCCAAGTTACCATGCACAGAAGCAAAACTTGGCAGAATCTGAAACAAAGGATTTTGATCTTGTTCCTACCATTGCTTCCACAGAAGGGAGCAGACAAGCCCACCGGGTTACATCTGCCACGACTCCTGAGTACCAAGGCCTGCTGGGCGCTGCTTGGGAGAGAATCTTACCCTGCCCTGTGCCCAGAACCAGCCCCTCTGGAGTCAGCCCCCAAAATGCAAGGCCAGAGTTACCCCTACTTCATTCCGGCAGAGTTTTGTTTCTTGAGGAAATGTTCCACATGTATTCGAACCACTGCTCTGACACCATTTTCATTGAGTAATTCCTGGTGATGTCACACCAGCCAGGCACTAGGGGAAGCCCTGCTTTTATGGGTTGGCTCTTAATTTAGAAATTTTTATATTCTGACTCCCCTCCCTTTTTTTTCTGGACTCCACTGCTTTTGAGCAAGATGCCTGAGTGGTGAAGTGTTGCCTGCTTTTGCGAAAAGGAATTCCTGCTCGTTGAGAGGCAAATGGTTGAGCGAAGGCAAGATGTGTGTCCCGTAATAGTATGTCTTAATTGGAGAGTTGGCAAGAGAGGAATGATGTGTGGGCCTGATGTGGGCTCTGTGGCTCCTAATGGGGTTCTTGGAGCTCAGCTGAGATGGACTGGGGATGGCAGGACTCACAACCACTCCCTGGCGCCACAATCACGGGTACCTGAGGAGCACAGGGCCTCCTGCAAGGCACCTGGGCAGCCACATCGAACCCACATCCCCACACCTTCCTCCCACGCCTCTCGGCTGCTCTGTGCAGTGAGCCGGCAAAGGCCAGCTTGGCAAACCTCGCCTGCAAAGCCTAATCCAAACAGCATGTCCGCTGAGCTCAGCGGGTGACTCATGTGCAGTGATGTGTGAGGCCAGCAAGCAGAGATTAGGATCTGGCCCGCCCGCCAGCCTGCCCCGCACTTCCTTTGATCAACTCTGATGGTTTTTAATTCTGCAGAAGCAGCTTCCTGCCAGCGGCAAGGCGCACCTCTCCGTGCTGAAGTGCTGACCTACTTGTCAGAGGGGAGGCTGGTGCGTCCTGAAGGCATAGGGACTGACACCCTGGGCTCAGAGCCCACACGGAGCCAGGGAGGGGAGCCTCTGTCGCAGAGGTGCCCATGGTGACATCAGAAGCTTGCTCCTCAGCCAACACCAGCAAGGCCACGCGTGTGAGCAGCCTGGGTGCTGGACCTGTTGCTGGCATTGGTCAGAATCATTGCGTAGCAAAGCAAAATGGGACTCTCTCTAGGGGCCCTTTTGTGGTCTGCTGGGGCATAAAGGACAGTGTCTGGCACACAACGAAGCACTCTCTGGGTTCTTCGGGAGTTCTTTTTCACATCTGTTTTGCTCGAAATGGAACACATTCAGAGTATATTGCTTTCTTGAACTTTTTTTCCCCTGCTTGAGTGGAATGTGTTTGGCTCTGGGTTCTCCCACATTCCCTCAATGACGGATGCCAAGCAGAGCACCTGAAACCAGGTCTCATTCTCTCTCCCTCTCCTCTCCGATCTTGCTCTCTCACTTTTCTCAGGAAGTAGAGGAGTGATTCTCAATCTCGGCTCCACGTTAGAACGACCCTGGGGAGCTGGGGGAAGGAAAACAACACAATGATTCCCAGAATAATTCACTCAGAGCCTCTGAGGGTAGGACCAGACATCAAAGCTCGCCATTGTGCAGGCAAGGCTGGAATTCATTAAAATGTTAGGGTCCCATGGCCTCAGCTGCTAGTCCTCAGAATGGTTCCTATTTCCCTGGCTGTCCTCCCGACCACCATTCAATGTAAGGGCCTTTTGAGACTGCTGTGTACTTTAACCAGGGTAAGGTAATAAGACGTTATCTGGGTGGGATAGCTAGCTAGCCTACTTATTAAGAAGAATTTGTTCAACCAATTCAAAGTATTTATTATACCACGGAGACTTAACACAGAGAATGAACTTGAGGAACTGAAATGCAGACTAGATGGGTCTCACAGGGAAGAAGTAGGGCTAGTACAGCACACAGAACCATGACCAACCCCCTAGGAACTTCAGGGAGGCAGTTTTGTGTGGGGGTGTGATGGGTTGTGATTAGAGCTTCCAGATAAAATAAGAACCACTGGTTAAATGTGAATTTCTGATAAGCAACAAATAATGCAATATCTGGGACATACTTATTATACTAAAACTTATTCATTGTTTATTTGAAATCCCAATTTAACTGGGTGTTCTATATTTTATTTGCTATATCTGGAACTCCCCGTTGTAGATGACAGTCTAAAGCAGTGGTTCTCAACCTTCTGGCCCTTTAAATACAGTTCCTTATGTTGTGACCCAACCATAAAATTATTTTTGTTGCTACTTCATAACTGTAATGTTGCTACTGTTATGAATCATAATGTAAATATCTGATATGCAGGATGGTCTTAGGCGACCCCTGTGAAAGGGTCGTTCGACCGCCAAAGGGGTCGCAACCCACAGGTTGAGAACCGCTGGTCTAAAGAGTAGCATCTCAGGTGTTGAGGGAGTGGTAGCTCTCACCTGGGTGGTTACTGCCCTCCAGGGGGCGTTGTGGAAAATGTGTAGGCATTTGGGGATGTCCCAATGACTGATGATTGCTACTGGCGTTGAGTGGGTGTGAACCAGGATGCAAAACTAATCAATAGGTGGAAGAGTTCCAGTGAAGAATTATCTCATCTAAAATGCCAAGAGCACCCAGACCAGTCCCACCTACTTCACCATTTTACTGAGAACTGACCCTATCACCTTCACATAGTTGCTCCCTAGAAAGCAATGCACTGGCCATTCAGAGAAGTTCAGAATTTGCCCCCAGGAAAGAGCCAACCAGACAAAGTCCCGGGTACTTTCCCCAGTGCCTCCGAGAGCCCAACAAAACCACACAACTGGTCCAATTAAAAGAACCCCTGAAACTAACCCCAAGCCTTCAAAACTTGCCAAAAGTACTACTTCTTTCAGGAAGTTTTCCTTAACTACTCCAGTCTTTACTGAAATGTCTCCACAATCCCTTGAACGTATTCTTCTAATAGCTGCATGTGTGCCAGCTTGTGAGTTAGTCTCTCCAACTAGCCTGGAAACATCAGGGAAGGGAGATCAAGTTCTGGGTGACCTTGTTACTGATTTGTTGGTGGGTTTTGCTGTTTGTTGCACTTTATCTGCTTTAAAAAAAAAAAAAAAAAACTGGTGGAGCCCTGGCCAGGTGGCTCAATTGGTTAGAGCATAGTCCCATACACCATAAGGTTGTGGGTTTGATTCCCAGTCAGGGCACATCCCCATTCGGAGGTGGGGGTGGGGGATGGGTATAGGAGGCAACCTATCCATGTTTGTCTTTCTCTCTCTCAAAAAAAAATCAATAAAAACATATTCACAGGTGAGGATTAAAAAAACAAAAACAACCTCTGGTGTAGCCAAAATTAAACATACAGATAAGTGAGGCAGTTAAAGTACAGATGAAAAGAGGAGATGAGCAACCACATAGAGGAAGGGGAAGACCAGGAACCAGAGATAAGATAATTCTGTAAATGGATATTAAATTTAAGTCTGGGCTCCCTGACAGTCAAAGCAAAAGGGGAAACAGAAGATTACATCACTCTTATTGTCTGGGGAGAAAAAAAGGAAGTAATATCAGCTTAAGATGAAATAATCTCTTTCCTCATGTTCAATTCTAATTGAAATGTATCACATAGATCCTCAAAGACAAGTCTCTGAGAAACAGAATGGATAATGTCTTCAATTGAGTTTTCAGAATATATACAAAATGTGGTGGTTTGTTTTTGTTTTGTTTTTTGTTTTTTGTTTCTTTCTATTTCTTGTGTTTGCCTTGTAAGAAATTTGGAACTATAGTATTGAACCTTGGCTCCCTGAAGACATTTTTATAAGGAGCGAAGCTAATCTATTCTAAATGTATCAGTTTTTAGTGATCTGATTAATAAAGGGGCACTCAGAAGTTTTAACTGTCCAGAGCTTTTGTGAAGGCTTCATGTGTGGCTCCCTGAGGAGCTGCTGACCGCCTTAAGGAAAAGGTGGGAGTGCTGTATACAGTAGGTTTGTGGTGAGGGGTAGAGGAAAGACAGCTGGGAATAGCCACATTTCACTTCCCATCCTACTTTTCCCCCCACAGGCCAGAAACAGACAGTTGGAATCACCCACCCCGTCCAAGGCACTTCCCAGCCACATCCCCAGGAAGAGGATAAAGGAAAACAGTGTGTCACCAAGGGCCTCCCCAGGGGCAGGATTCTGAGAATGACTGGAGGAACAGCCTGACCCTGAGCACCATCCTTTCCTGAGTGCTACACTTTGGGGTTGGCTCGCCTGTCTTCTAAAGGCAGGGAACGAATAATTAGATGACTCAAGAAGAGTTTCCTTTCTTTGGTTCTATTCGGGCCTTTAAAAAAACAACAACAACAAAAACTCCCTAAATGGGTGGGAGACTAAAACAAACAAGAACTAAACCTCAGTCTCCACCCCCCACCTCCTGGGCTGGACAACATCTGGGAGAGGAAACTGCGGCCTGGGGCTTAGAGGGGTTGCTGATTAGTGCACATTTCCTCTCCCTACCCCCATCTCAAATGCCAGCTCTTGTGCTTGGTGGCTAGCAGCGACAAAACCAAAGTGAATCACCTTATATCAGGATCCGTAGTTAGCAAAAGTCTAAGCAACCCTGGCCAGTTTTTCTCAGCGGTTAGAGCATCGGGTTCTATTCCCGGTCAAGGGCAAATACCTCTGTTGCAGGCTTGATCCACCTCACCCTAGTTGGAGGGCATGTGGGAGGCAACCAATGGATGTGTCTCTCTCACTCTCTCTCCCCCTTCCCCCCCTTTCATTCTGTCTGAAAAATCAATGGAAAAAATATCCTCAGGTGAGGATTTAAAAAAAAAAAAAAAGTCTAAGCAGCAAGCAGGTCTGGGGTGAGAGGTCAAGGCCAAAGGTAAACATCTCTGATTCAGGCTTTGGTCTTTGCTTTTAGATGGTGGCAGCTTCGATCTCCTTTCGGCCGGTGCAAAAGGCTGGCTGGAGTAGGCAGAGCTAATCCAGTGCTGGCGGAGAGGCTGCTTCAGCGGAGTGACTGCTCTTCTCACCTCCAGGGAGCTTTCCCTCAGCTCCCCCGCCTTTCCCCACTGAGCTTGGAGGGAGGGGCACGGCCAGGCGGGGAGAAGTCTCCCTCCTTCTGTGAGTTGGCCTTGCTTACCTAGACGGCTTCCTTCTCAGGTCAGTGGATATTGGCCTTAGTGCTGGAATTTGTATACTGGACTCGTTTTCCATTCTCTGTCGGGCCCGCAGTGTTGACCCAGGCCCTCCTCTTCATATGGGATTAGAGGAAAGGGATTTTATCAGGCTACCCAGCATCTGCACTCCCCTCCCACATTGAGAAGGGTTACCACTTTGTGAATCCTGGTGCCCTAAGAGAGAGCCCGGGCGGCCAGATGCTCTCTTCTCCTTTGCAGCTGGGACATGGACACACAATCAAGACGTGGCCAATCAGTTGCACCTGCTGCACATGGAACCCACAGTCACTGGCACAAAGTAACAGGGACAGTGGAGAATCCTTCCTAGGGGGAGGCTGCAGGACAACAGACATATCCAGGCTCCCAGGGCAGCGGTGCTCGCGGTGGTATCCAGTGTCCAGGGCTGAAGGTGGCCGTGCAAGTTGTGGTGCAGCACGGGGCAGCAGCTGCACTGGCATCCTCCCCTCACCCTTTCTTTGCTGTGATTGATTGTGCCTGTGGCCTTGGATGTGATCCTGAGTTCCTGGTTCGTGTTTTCTTGGCCTGTTCTCCAGCCTTCTCAGTGATTCTATGAGTTACTCGATAGCCTTTCAACAAATCAGTCAGAGTTGGTTTCTGTTGCTTGCAAATGAAAACCCTGACTTTGTTCAACTACAACTGGTTTCAGTCAATCGCTTGCAGATGCTTTTTTTTGTTGTTGCTTTTTTTCTTTTTTCTCCACTGCCTGCCTTCTTTATGCCTCTGCCTTCCTGGCAGTTCCACAAATAATCCAGAAAAGGAGGAATGAGCATGCAGAGAATTTGACCACAGCTGGGAAGTGAGCCAAGAGAACTCTGAAGAGCTTGAATATTAGATCCCTCACTTTGTTAGGTGGGGTGGGTGCAGGATTAATGAGACAGAAGGCTGTGGGCTGTCTATCGTATTTTATTTTTTAATCTCTAACTTGATTATACGATGATTACCCATGGCACTTAAAGATCCCTTGAGGGCGTGGACCAAGTCTGCCTTGTTTCCCCAGTACCGACGTCATACTGGATACTCAGAAAATACTAGGATAAGGAATGATGATGGAAGTTTGAGAAAGATAATTCATGGAAGAAAAGCTTAATATATTCTTAATGTCTCTTTAAAAAAAGAATTGTCTCAACTATGTGGGAGCTGAAGATTAAGGCCTGTGAGCCGAGCCAGCACTGCAAATATTTGGTGGTGTTGACTGAAGAGCAAAAGCCTGGAGCTTTAGCCATCAGACTATCTGAGACGGAGACAACACACTCCCAGGCAGGCAGAGCCTGCCCTGGGGCCAGCCCAGACAGAATGCCGGTCCATTTCTTCTTGGAAGGGGGCCCCCCCGAGAGCGCCTGCAAGCTGAACTGAGATTGCTCTCCAAAAAGCATTTTGAATCGATTTCAAATGCATTGACAGTATTTGGTCAAAACCCCAGAACTGGGGTAGCAGGGGGGTGGGCAAAGTTAGTCTGAGTCGAGAAAACCAAGGGCAGATTTCCCCATCAGCCACCTCACCCATAAAGGAACTTGGGTGCATCTGTGTAGCGAGGCTGGTTTTGAGTAACACGCATATTTGGATTTGGGGTCACGAGGGTGCATGCGCTACAAACTGACTCTGGTCCTCATTCTTGTTTGTGGGATGAACCAATGAACCCTTACCTTAGGCCAGTCGCTTAACTAACTTGTCCATGTTTTCATTTCCCAATTTTAAAATCCCTGGTTTTAAAACAGAGGGTTTGGACTATCTCGCTCACCAATTCCCTATCTAAAAATGCAATATTTCTGTGATTTCCCTTAAGGACAAGAGTCCTGTGTTCTTCTTCAATATATCCTTCCGTCCAAGTACAAAGCTGGACACAGCAGGCACAGACAGCCGGCAGTGTGGCAGTATTCCGGAAGAGCCTGGGCCAGACTCCTCTGAGAACACTCTCAAGCCAGGATGTAGTGCTAGCAGTGATAAAGTTAGAGGGAGAACACTGGCATCCTTTGACCTGTAACTATATTATGTAACCAGTTACAGAACCTTCTAAACGGCTTATGGGGCTTAGGTTTGCTGCTGGAGCTAGAGTCCCAAGCCTCCTACTTCTAGCCCAGGCTTATCTTTAAATTCACATGGAACAGTAAAAGATAGCTGAAGCAAACACCTCCAGTATAATCTGGGACTAGCAGAAAGAATTGTGACATTTCATACACATGTACATATGGTATATGTGGTGTGTGTGTATGTGTGTGTGTGTGTGTGTTGTGTGTATGTGTGTGTGTGTGTTGTATCTATCTGTACTGTGCAACTTGGTTTTAAATTGTGGAATCTGTGGCAACTATTTTTGCTCAGTGAGGGTGCTCTGGTTTAGAATGATAAGCAGATTTGAAAGTCATTAGTGACAGCAGACAGGATGGTCGTCTTAATCCAGAGGTTCTCAACCTGTGGGTCACGACCCCTTTGGGGGTCGAACGACCCTTTCACAGGGGTCGCCTAAGACCATCGGAAAACACATATATAATTACATATTGTTTTTGTGATGAATCACTATGCTTTAATTATGTTCAATTTGTAACAATGAAAGTGGGGGTCACCACAACATGAGGAACTGTATTAAAGGGTCGCGGCATTAGGAAGGTTGAGAACCACTGTCTTAATGGGTCTGCGTCCTCCCTTGGGGAGAGGCGGAGGACTCCACAGAAAAGAGGGATGGGAAGGAAAACAAGGACATCCCAGCAGGGAGGAAAGAGAGTGGCAACAGACGTGGGAGCTCAGCTGCCAGCAACGATCTGATGCCCTGCATTGCTCCGAGGAGAGGAGGCAAGTCTTCCCAAATCCAGGTGCCCCAACATGATTGCGAAAGCCACACCCATCGGCCCACAGACTGCCAACACTGCTGCAGAACCAGTGAGACACCTTGGGGAGCTGCCCAAGTTTCTGGAAGCATCGCTGGTGGATGTTTGAACACACGCAGGGGGCGGCTCAGAGCTGCCACCCAGAGCTGAACAATCTGTGTGTGGGGTTTTTTGTTTTTTTTTTTTTTTAAAAAGGCAAAGTTAATTTCAGAAATGTGGTCCTAGGGCTAACAGCCAGTTCCTTCTCCCACCAGCCTGCAGGACTGACTGAGCAAGTGCACAGAGCTTTGATGTCAACAGAGGTAGGCAGGGCAAGCCCCGGTGGAAAACTGTGAAGTCAGCAGAGTTATCTCCGGCGCTCCTCCCTTCCCCCTGGCTTCCCCTTTCTCCACCCATTTCCCCTGCTCCCAGCTTCCAGCGCCTCATTTCCCAGGGGACCCTGGAGCACATGAAAAACCCGCCATCAAAGTCTGCTCCCCCGCCCCCCCCCCCAACCTCCCCAGGTCTAAATCAAACAAAGGCGTGCGTTCCATACATTTCCTCAGAAAAGCGTGCCACACAGAAACCTGGTCTTTTGTGCTCTCTCGGTTTCACCCCAAGTTTGAAGCTGTCTTCCTGCCTCCTGGGGCTTTAAAAGGATTCAAAAGTGCCTCAGACCAATACAGCTGCTTGGTCTACGGCTCCAGTTTAAACCACAAATTATAAAATGATAAATCTCTGCTGGAATCTCTTCCAGGAAAGACTATGTTGTCAAGATTAAGTTACCACCTCATGGACCTAGGAGTGGGTCTAGCTGCTGACTAACTCGCACACTCATTTTCCTGCTGGGGATGTTTTTTTTCTTCATGAACTTTCACTGTTTCTGAATAACTTTAAACAAAGAAAAAATGACCGAAGGCAGGAAAAACATCGGGGACTTTTGAACCCTTGGAGCTCGTTCCATGCGTTATTATGTAACGGCTGCTTTCTTTCGCTTTGTGAGAACCAAAGGAAGTTGAACAAATCTCTCTCCTCTTGAGCACTGAACTGCCAGGGAGCGCTGAGAAATGGCGTCACGTGGGCAGCTGCACTCACTTCAAACTCCAGTTGGAACGTGTAGTGTGTGGTAAATCAAAGCTGTTCTCAGGAATGTGGGTCTTAAAGTATTTGCTCAGTGATTTCGGGCAGGATTGCAACATGAATTACTGTATTTTGTTCCCATGAAAATCAATTCTTGGGAATTCTCTTACGGGGTCCGGTCTAGTGACAGGGCAGTGTGACAAGTCATTAGGCCACATGCACACGTTCCTGTAAGGATGCTCCTCTGGGCCACAGCCTTGGCAGGCCGCAGGAGGAGAGATGAAATACTGGCTTGAGGCTCCTATCTCGCCTCCGCACAGGGTCTGTCGCGCGGATCACCTGGGCCTGCAAGAAGAAACTCAGTGGTCCCAGGACACTCTGGTCTTGAGGACCATCAGACTGTGAGTCATCATCAAGGTAGCCTTTACTCCTAAATTCCCTCTTGCTTATTTCACACCTCAGACCTTCCCGTCGCTTTCTTGGGGCCCTGATGTCATTTCGTGTTATCGCCCAGGCCAGCCACTGCAGGCCCTGCCGCGGCTACTCTTGTCTCTGTTTTTCTGAAGTCAGCCCTGCTGTCATTACAGCTGCTTTTTCTGGGATACTTCAAGTTGTGGGGTTCTTTTCCCGTGATTATAGCTCTTTCTTCCAATTTTGACTAGTCTGGCGTCTCTATGATTATAGCTCATTAGGACTCCTGAGGCTAGAAGGCACTTTTTTTACAATGCAGCCTTGTTTTTATTATTTTTTTTAAGATAACATGTATTCTAACTTATTTTTGCACAGAATTATAAAGATGGAAACAATAATAGTTATTAATCCCACAGTTCAGATAACCCCTAAGAGTATTTCTTAAAGTGAAAATAACATATACACAGAAAGAAAATTAAAAAGGCTAATAGCTAGCCTTGAGATGGAATTCAAGTCTGTGTTTGTGTGATTCCAGAGCTTACACTTCTGACCACCTGACCCCATTCAATCCCACTCCCCTCCTTAGGGGTTAATGGCTAGTGTCTATGCTTCCAGGCCTTGTTTGATATATATATTTACCATTATATGTCTATAGTTTTATTTGTACACGACTGGGATTATCCCACTGGGAGAAAAGTTTAACATTGTGATTAATAAATGGACATTGGAGCAAGACCATCTGAATTCAAGTCCCAGCTGGGTGACCTTAGACAAATTATCTAACCTCTCTGAGACTGTTTTCTACAATGGGGGAAAAACTAGTACCCTCTTTGTTATGGAAATTAGATTATTTAATATATGTTAAACTCTTTTTTTTTTTTGGTTTGTTTTTTGTTAATCCTCACCCCAGGATATTTTTTAAATATATTTTTATTGATTTCAGAGAGGAAGGGAGAGAGATTGAAACATCAATGATGAGAGAGAATCATTGATTGGCTGCCTCCTGCACATCCTCCACTGGGGATGGAGCCCACAATCTGAGCATGTGCCCTGACCAGAATCAAACCTTAGACCCTTCTGTCCACAGGCAGATGCTCTATCCACTGAGCCAATCCAGCTAGGGCCCGAGGATATTTTTCCATTGATTTTTAGGGAGAGTGGAAGAGAGAGGGAAAGACAGAGAAACATCGATGTGAGAGAAATACATTGATTGATTGCCTCCTGCACTCACCCTGACCAGGGCCCTGGTTGGGGAGGAGCCTGTAACCAAGGTATAAGCCCTTGACCAGAATCGAACTTGGGAGCCTTTGGTCCATAGGTCAACTCTCTATCCACTGAACCAAACCAGCTAGGGCTATGTTAAACTCTTAAAATGATGCATAGAAAATACTCAGTACCTGCTAGTTCTCATAATTATTTCTATAATACATTGTACTGGGACTTGCTCTCTCCCTTACCAATGTATGCTAGGGGGGTATTCCACAGCAGTATATATAGATATGCCTCATTTTAAAAGTGGCTAGTGTGGTATTTCATAAAACAATCACACTGTGGTTGATTTAGATGTGCCCCAAAATGGGTTGTTCCTAGCATTCAGCCCTTTCTCCTTTGAGAATACAGAATACTAGAGTCTATCAACACAAGGTTCACCAGATATCAGTATATTTATTCTACTTGTTTATTTAACAAACACATATCTTGTTTACTACCTGCCACACTATGTCCTAATTGCCTTTAAAACGTTAATTCATTTAATATTCATAGGACATCATTGAAGTAGGGACTATTTCATCCCCATATTACAGACTGGGAAACTGAGGCACAGAGAGATTAAGTAATTTACCCAAGATCTCAGAGGCAGGAAAAGCAGGGCTGGAAGTCCAACCAAGGCAGTCTGACTCCTAAGTCCACACTCTTAACCACTCCGCACCTCTATTCTTTGTTCTAAAATCTGTGGCATCACTTCAATAAGACCTGGAGCCTCATTTTGGAAATTCAGCCTCTTGGGAATATACAAGTAATCTAAAAGCAACATGATCTGCTAAATCAACCTGACTCCTTCAACTACCAAGGGCCAGTGTTTCTGAAGACTGTTCCTGACACTAGCCAGGGCGTTGAGAAAGCCCTTCAAGTGATAATCCCAGCACTTCCCTTCAGAGGCCCCTGGTTCTCAACTCTGCCTCTCTGCCAGGCTGGCCCCTGAGCAAACTCACAATGCAGGACAGCATGCCTGCAAAAATAAACAAGCATGTTTGTGTCGGGCCTGTGTATGGAGCGGCGAACTTCCAATTAGATGGTGCAAAACTCATGCAAGTAATCTTTTCTTTTTCTGATTCTTGCTGTGTCTGAGCCTTTCACAACGGACTTGGCCAACTCAAATTCCTAAAATGCTAGGATCAGAAAGTCTGGTCAAAAGTTTGCTAGTAAAATATAAAATCCTGGCTCCTCTGCGCTCCTTCACTGCCCCATCCCTACCCTCAAGCTACTTTAGCTTTTAGACATGTGTATACTAAATGCCTTTTTCTTTAGAGATATGGATGAGATATTTCTTTTGGAGTATGTCCAGACAATCTGGCAAATTCACACTTGACATTAACCACAGGGAAGCATATTTTTAAAAAAACAAAAACAGAGGAACAAGAAATAAAATTAGGGCAGATTGTGGGCCTACCCTCTTTGGAAATCAGAATATCTTTTCAAATGAAAGACTTCATAAGACGGAATGGTTTTGTTTGTTTTTTCAATGTTTTGCTTGCTTTGTGAATAAGAGTTTAAGTTTTCATTTCAAAAGTTATTGCTCATTCTAACATACTAAACCTGCATTTTTTCTTTTAAAGAGAAACTTCTATCTCTGGGTTCTGTCCTTATAGAAAGTACTTAAGGCCAGTTTTCTACCCATTTTGAAGCTTCCGTTTGGGCTCAAGGAGCCTCCTATCTTGTTCTAGCTGGGACATGCTGAAAGTAGAGCTGGCAATCGTGCATAACTTGCTATACTTTTTGAGCTTTTGCTGTGGCTCTAGCCCTTTAAGTTTTAGGAAACAGAGTAGAGAAGGTAGGGAGATCATGAAGACTGGGGAGAGGGGGCTATGATGGGAACAGGAAATAGAGTCTTCTCAGGAATTCCTTTCTGCTCATTTACTCTTCAAACCACATCTGTACCACATGTTTAGTCTAACTCCTCTCACAGGGAGGTAGTTGAGCAAGGAGTTGACTGGGTTGGGATGGAACCATGGGCTTGTCTTACCCTTAATTGCAATACATAAAGCTGGAGATTGAATATCAGGAACTACAGAGCAGGGGGGAAGGTTTATAGTTGTGAGTTCATGAAACAGAGTTTATTCTTATATCATTATTATTTATTAATTACTGTATTGTTTTCCATATGAACAACTGTAAACCTACTTTTTCCCCACCCTGTGTATACTGGCAGAATTGCTAAGACCAAAAACAGAAGTTGATTGAAAAAGAAGTGATCCATTTTTCATTAAAAATATCTATCACACACAAAAAATATCTTTCACACACACCTGCCCCCAAAATCAATCACCATACCCACCTGCCCCAGTAGCATCTAGTGGGAACTGCTCTAAGCCCTGGTCTCTGATGAAGAAGTAGGTCCAGTAGCCATGCTTTGTGTCATATGATCCAGCTCCCTGATCTCTGATTTTCTCATAGCTGATTGGACCAAAGATGGGTACCTGATTTAAGAGCAGTCAATCCATAGATTTATTAGGTTCCCACGACCTATAGCCGGGTTTGAAAAGATATGTGGAGCCACTCTAGCTGGTTTGGCTTAGGGATAGAGCCTTGGTCTGCAGACCAAAGGGTCCCGAGTTAGATTCCCGTCAAGGGCACATACCTTGGTTGCAGGCTACTCCCCAGTCCGGGGCCCTGGCTGGGGTATATGCAGGAGGCAACCAATCAATGTGATTCTCTCACATCAATGTTTCTCTCTGTCTTTCCCTCTCTCTAAAAGATCAATGGAGGATTAACAACAAAAAAAGATATGCTGAGCCAATCAGAGTCCCTCTCTTAGAGAACAGAAGGGAGTCTGACTGAACTATATTTAATTGGTCAGGTTCCCAACATTCTGAACCCCACAGTTCGAATGTTGAAATACCATGCACACCATGAATTTCTATTGGTGAGGTCTGTATAGCCATCTGAAATTGAGGACTAGCTTTTAGTACTAGTTTCTCAGAAGTCAGCCCTTTATGGTTCCTGTTCTTGGTTTCTGAAAGCTTCCATTATCTTATCATGTGTCTTTCTTAAAGTTCTTATATTTGAGCTAACTGCAATGAGTGCCTGATACTTGTCGCCAAAAAAAAGCCAATCTAAAGCATTATCAAATAGGCAGGCAAAAACAGAGCCAAAATAAAGGAGGCTGGGGAATAAGGAAAGTCTAAAACAGAAGCAACAGGAGTAGGTGACTTTGTTAACCTTCTTGAGGTTGCAAATAATATTATTGAAGCCAACTCAAGTTGATTAAGAAAGGAGAAAAAGAAATTCATGTAAATATGTGAAGGGTGCTAAAATAGCTCAAGGATAGCCAGGATTCTTAAAAACTAACATCAGTTCCTCAAAATGTTAATCATAGAGTTATTACCATATGTACAATATGACCCAGCAATTCCATTCCTATGAAAACATATGTGCACATGAATACCTTTACACCAAAGTTCATAGAAGCATTCTTCATAATAGCTAAAGAGTGGAAACAACTCAAATGTCCATCAACTGATAAATGGATAAACAAATCAGTATATCCATACAATAGAATACTATTTGGTCATAAAAGAAATGAAGTTATGATACATACTACAAATGGATAAACCTTGAATAAGTGAAAGAATCTAGACAAAAAAGATTATGTATTGTCTGATTCAATTTATATGAAATGTCTGAAATAGACAAATCCATAGACACAGAAAGTAGATTAGTGGTTGATAGAGGCTGGGCAGAGTGAGGAATAGACAATGACAGCTAATGGGCCTGGAATTTCTTCTGGCAGAGATTAACACATTTTGGAATAAGATAGTGATGATGGTTGCACTACTCTGAATATACTAAAATAGTATTTACTTTAAAAGGTTGCATTTTATGACATGTGAATTATAGCTCAATAAATCTGTTATTACAAAAATTATATATACAAAAAATAGCAAAACAAAACAAAAAAAAAGTGGTGCCACAAAGTTGAAAACCAGGAAGAAACCACATAATTCTCTCATCTTTGTTTCTCTGTGGATATCTGCTTCATTGTTGTCTCTACAAATCAGCTTTTTTAGCTTTTACATAAGCATAGTAAACAGACTCTGAACCCCACAGTTCGAAACTTGTATGTTGTTATAGAGACTAAATAGATGGTCATCTACACATTTTCTCTTCTTGACATACAACTAGATTACATATCCCAGCATCCTTTGCAGTTCCATAGGGTCATGTGATGAGTTATAATCAGTGGACTGTGGGCAGAAGTGATGCATACTACTTCTAGGCCTGACCAATTAAAAAGAAAACCTACTCTGCACCCCTATATCTTCTCCCTCTTCCTTTTACTAAGGCCTTAGAGAATCGTTGAGCCACTAGATTGAAGGAGCCAGGGTACTTGATAAAATTTATGGAGCATAGCATTTCCCCATCTCCGAAGACCTACATTGTACTGTGATATGACTGAGAAATAAAGTTAAACTCCTGAAATTTGGGGATTGGTTGTTCTAGCAGTTAAACTACTCTGACTATTTATGTCCTCTAACCCAGATTGATTGCCTGGCTCTTGATTCCAATTGAAGTCTTCAGGTAAGAAAATTATATTGGTCCAAAGTGAGTCAGGTAGTCTCCTAGTTCAGTCAACTAAAGTCACAGAACTGAGACACAGTCCCTGGGGGCCTACTCATGGAAGTGAGTGGCATTGTTTAGAGAAAAGATGGCTACTATGGGGGTTAAGTAGGAAGGGTCAGTGTGAATTAGGGAGATGAATGCATGATGCGCTAAACAGCTTTTTGTTTCTCTCCCAAACAGATTCATAGATATATAGTCATGTGCTGATTATAGTCATGCGCTGCTTAATGGGGATACAGTCTGAGAAATGGGTCATTAGGTGATCTCCTATTTGTGTGAACATCATGGAGAACACTTACATAAACCTAGATAGTCTAGCGGCTACCAGCCGTGGGCAAACTACGGCCCGCGGGCCGGATCTGGCCCGTTTGAAATGAATAAAACTAAAAAAAAAAAAAAAAAAAGACCGTACCCTTTTATGTAATGATGTTTACTTTGAATTTATATTAGTTCACACAAACACTCCATCCATGCTTTTGTTCCGGCCCTCCGGTCCAGTTTAAGAACCCATTGTGGCCCTCGAGTCAAAAAGTTTGCCCACCCCTGGCTAGACTCTAGCCTATTACACACTTAGGCTATATGGTATAGCCTGTTGCTCCACGGCTACAAGCCTATGTGGCATGTTACTATATAAAACAACATGAGATCAAATCAAGTAGAAGAAAACATGATAGACATGGTAAACATGAGGTGTATGAGACTGCTGCCAGCATAACATTGCACATGCTTTTACAGAAAGAGTACACTCTAAAATAACCAAAAAGTAAATACATAAACCAGTACCATAGTCATTTATGATCATTATAGAGTATTAGGTTCTGTATATAATTGTATGTGCTATACTTACATACAGTATATATAAATGGTTTGTTTACACCAGTATCACCACAAACTTGTGATAATGTGTTGCATTGTGAAGTTACAGTCACTGGGAAATAGGAAATTTTCAGATCCATTATAATCTTATGGGGCCATCAGCATGTATGCATTAACCAAAATGTTGTTATACAGCGTAACACTGCAGATACAGATGTGGATATGAATATAGCTTATACAGATATAGATATTCTAGTTCCTAATTCTAAAGGTAAAGTTCCTTTTAAGCAATTTGAAAAATATCCCCCAACCTCCCAAAAATCAAGTCACCATTTTGCATACTTTCTTCTTTCCTTTACTGTCCATTTCTTTCCTTCCTCCCATCCTGAGAGGCAGTATAATGTAGTAGCTAAGAGTGGTTAAGTTTTTAGAATGAGACTAGCTGGCTATAGCTTGGCTTCACCACTTTCTGGCTCTCTGACGTTGGGCAAATTATTTAACTGCTCTCTGTCTAAATTTTCCTACCCATATGAAATATTAATGATAACGCTTACCATAGAGGAGATTCATGAAGGTTAATGAGGTAATACGAATGTTCAGTGTTTAGTATAGTGCCTGGTACACGGTGCGAACTTATTTACTACTTGTTGTTATCGGGTGTCTAAAACTGCATCCCCAAATTTTTAATTTTTTTCTTGAATGTTCTAAGGATGGAAGGTGGACGTTGTTTTTAGTGACAACTTTTTATGTTCTTGAGGATCCAAAAGACGTGTCAACCAGTTGTTCTTGGGGACATCCTGAACGGGTGGAGGAATCCAAGTACAGATGTTTTAGATGGAGATGCTGAGGTTTCTGTTTAATAACGCAAGCAGCCATTTTCATTGGGGGCAGGTATACCTCTGCCCAGGTTATTTCAACATCTTGCTTCTTCTATTGAAGGTCAGAAATAAGAAGTTGGGGCCCCAGGACTTGGATCAAGAGTATGAGAGGAGACTCCCACCCAGGAGGGTGGGGCAGGCTCCAGCACCACCATGATAGGCAGAGAGCTAAGGAGAGGGCCTGCCAGATGGGAGCTCCTGGAAAGAGCTGTGAGGGGGGAGCTTTAGGGGCGGTGATGTCAATACCCACTTTTAAGTTTTCTTTTTCTGCACTGTGATTTTCTTATGTAATCCTTAAGGCTTCATAAAGTTTGTTAAAATTGCATCCTTATGTTAGCTGCTTCTTGGGAAATAGAAGGTTTTCACATTTCATGTAAGGTGAGTGACAGCTGGAAAAGCCATTAGGAGCTGGGAGGGTCCTGGAGCAGGCCTGCTGAGTGTAAGGTGACCACCACAAACCAGTGTGGAGTAGTGAATCTGTAAACACTGCTGGAGGTGTTCAGAAATACCTGGAGAGGTGAATGAACTTCTTGTGGTCATACATGATGGAGAATAGAGTTATAGTATATGGAAGGGAGGTAATCCAGTAAGGCTTGAAAATCTGTTCTATCTATCTATCTATCTATCTATCTATCTATCTATCATCTATCTATCTAAGTATGTGTGATATATGTGTGTTATATATGTGTATGTGTGATACATATGAGAGAGGATATATATACACACACGTGTGTGTGTTTATGTGTATATACAGATTTCCCCTACTATCTGAAAGTAGAGAGTTCTTATGAAAACTTTTGTAAGCCAAAATGGCATAAAGTGAAGAAACAACTACATTAATTTATATGGAAAAAATTTTGAGCATTCCCAGACCCAAAAAAATAACTTATCAAATCATACCAAATATGCTTAATAACGTCCAGTTTTAAGCTAAGTGTAAACACTTTTATGAGCTTTCTTAGGCTTTTCTGGTGCTTGGGACACATCTTGCTAACAGATGCACAAAATAAATCGAGATAAAGCACAGATGCTCGCAGACACAGTTCAAAGCTACGGCACTTGATGCTGAGTGTAGTTCCCAGGGAAGGAGCTGGCAGGGCCATTCTCCCTGCCCCGGGTGGGTGCTGCCTCGATAGCAGCTGTTGCAAAACAAAAGCTGAAAGCTATTTGTGCTTTTCACCTTTTTTTTGGTAAAAGTGAAAATCCTCTTTGGATATCTTTGGCTTATTGAAAACAGGTACTATAGTAGGTCTTTCGTAAAAGCCAAGTGTCATGATGCAAACTTTCAAAAAATGGGGATACACATATATACACAACTGTGTGTTGTCTGTGTATAGAATATATATCACCATTGGGTTTATAGTATATATTTTTCACTTCACTTTATATCATGAACTTCAGTATCCTTACATGTTATTGAAATACTTAACAAGTATATACTGAATAATGGTAACCTATTGTATGATTATGCTATGATTTATTTAATTCCAATTACTGGACTTTTCCTCAGTTTTTCACTGTTGTAAATAACACTGCAGTGAACATTCTTACATAGTGTTTGCATATTTAAAAAACTGTTTCTCAAAATAAGTTCTCAGAAGAGTATTTTCTGTGGCAAATTGCTGGAAGCCAGTCCATCCTTGCTGCTTGACACAGTCGCTGCAGGGAAGAAACATCTGCACAGCATATGTTTCAAGGGACCTGGCGTATATGGCATACTGTTCTTAATATGTTTGCTCACCTTGGCGGTATGTGTTTTAACCAAGGTCACCACTCCAAGAAAGGTTGTTTCCCCAGGTAGGGATTTTTCCCTGAAGTTAGGGAGGGAATAAAACCCCTTAACTAAGTGCCAGGCGGGTAGTTAATCACTTTAACTAAGAACAATCACGCTTAAGCTACATAATCTTTACTCCCTGGAATGGAGATAAGAAACGCCCTAACCTTTGGAATAGAAATTGACAGGATTAAAATCAACTGGTATAAATACAGATGTAACAAGACCATAAAACACAGAACCTGGCTGGAGAACCTGGCTAGACTGCTGATCAACTGAACGCTGCTGTCTCCGTGTCATTCCTTCTTTGCCGACTCCGTCCACACCTTTGGGGAACCCCTGGACCTGCTGGGGCTGGATCCCAACATCTGGCGCCTGAACACAGTGTCTTGGGAACTCACTCGGCTGAGGAGACTTCTGGAAGAGGCTGCCACCACACTTACCGGCTTGATCCCTGAGCTGACCTCTTCCTATTTTTCCTGGTACGGAAAGCACTAGAGACCATCGATCTGCTCCTTAAAAAAATGGACTCAAACCTACCAGAAAACTTCCAGAAAGAACTCACCTGTGCCATCTGCCTGAATTACTTTATAGACCCAGTCACCATGGGCTGTGGGCACAGCTGCTGTTGTTCGTGTCTCTATGTATCCTGGGAGAAAGCAGAAAGCCCTACTTGTCCTGTGTGCAGGGAACCATCAGAGCAGAAAAACTTCAAAACCAATATTGTCCTGAAAAATCTGGTGTCCATGGCCAGAAAAGCCAGTCTGTGGCAATTCCTGAGCTCTGAGGACAATAGGTGTGGGCTGCACAAGGAGGCAAAGCAGATCTTCTGTGAAGACAACAGGAGCCTGCTCTGTTTGCACTGCTCTAGCTCTCAGGAGCACGAGGCTCACAGACACTGCTCCGTGGAAGAGGCTGTTGAGGAACACAGGAGGAAACTTTCAAACCAAATGAGATCTTTATGGGAAAAGATTCAAGAAATTCAAAAAAATCTCAGTAAAGATGGCAGAATACCTGTCTATTGGATGACTTATCTCTATAGACGCCAAGATGAAACCAGGGCTTTTTATGAGGCACTCCAACTGGTTCTCCATGAGAAAGACAAACAAAATCTGGAGATACTTATCAAGGAAGGGTCAAAGTTATCTGGACAACTGGAGAAACGTCAAGCCGAAATGATTGAAAAGAGGATAAGCCTAAGAGCAATGTATGATGAGCTCATGGACATGCGTCTGAAACCAGATGTAGAGATGCTCAAGGAACTAGGAGACAAACTAAGAAGGAGTGAGCAGGTGCAGCTGCACATGCCTCAGCCTCTGCAGCCAGAATTCCCTGCACGTCCCATCACTAGACTGATGCGCAGGCTCAACTGCTTCCGAGTGGAAGTGTCCTTCACTGGTGAAATAACCCATGACAATATAAGGTTGTTTGATGACGTGAGAAGTCTGAGGTTTATGCGTGATGGTCCACATGTGTCTCTGGATCCTGGAGCATCTAACTGTTTTGCTGCATGGGGAGCCCAGGTCTTTAACTCTGGCAAACGTTATTGGGAGGTGAATGTGGACAAGTCTTGGGACTGGGCTGTAGGGGTCTGTAGGGATTCCTGGATGAAGAAGAATGGCACATTGACTGAAAGTAAGGACACATTTCTTCTTATACATGTGAAGGAGGATAATCATACCACTCTCTGGACCACTGCCCCGATGGCTCCTCAGTACATACAGAAACCTCTGGGCAGGGTTGGTGTGTTCCTTGATATTGACAATGGAAGTGTAAGTTTTGTGGATGTTGCGAGGTGTTCTCTCATCAAGCATTCCTTCATTTGGCCTTCCCCATTTCAGAGGTATGTAGGTGACCTGTGCAATAACAATTTCAGACCTTTCATTTCACTGGCCATGCATGGGCAGGGCTAAGTCAGGAACCTGCTTGTGTGCCTGGGATCTCTGATGTGAGGGAGCCCTTTTTATTTTTTTATTTTTTTATTTTTAATTAAATCTTTATTGTTCAGATTATTACATTTGTTCCTCTTTTTTCCCCCCCATAACTCCCCTCCTTCCAGCTCCCACCCCTCCCTCTGCCCTCACTCCCCACCCACTGTCCTCATCCATAGGTGCACGATTTTTGTCCAGTCCCTTCCCGCATCTCCCACACCCCTTCCCCCCCAAGAATAGTCAGTCCATTCCCTTTCTATGTCCCTGATTCTATTATAATCAACAGTTCATTCTGTTCCTCAGATTATTTATTCACTTGATTCTTAGATTCATTGGTTGATAGATGCATATTTGTTGTTCATAATTTGTA
>NW_005871054.1:16013354-16098957 GCF_000147115.1 Myotis lucifugus | reverse complement strand
TTTAGCTTTCCTTATCTGTGAAGCTCTTTGATCTGACCTTCAAATCTGAATGATAGCTTGCTGGATAAAGTACTCTTCGGTTGTAGGTTCTTGGCATTCATCACTTTGAATATTTCTTGCCACTCCCTTCTGGCCTGCCAAGTTTCTGTTGAGAAATCAGCTGACAGTCGTATGGGTACTCCCTTATAGGTAACTGAGTTTCTTTCTCTTGCTGCTTTTAAGATTCTCTCTTTGTCTTTTGCTCTTGGCATTTTATTTATGATGTGTCTTGGTGTGGTCCTCTTTGGATTCCTTTTGTTTGGGGTTCTCCGCGCTTCCTGGACCTATAAGTCTATTTCTTTCACCAGGTGGGGGAAGTTTTCTGTCATTATTTCTTCAAATAGGTTTTCAATATCTTGCTCTCTCTCATCTTCTGGTACCCCTATAATTCTGATGTTGGTACGTTTGAAGCTGTCCCAGAGGCTCCTTACACTATCTTCATATTTTTGGGTTCTTTTTTCATTTTGCTTTTCCGGTTGGGTGTTTCTCGCTTCTTCGCATTTCAAATCTTTGACTTGATTCTTGCGCTCCTCTGGTCTGCTGTTGGGAGTCTGTATAATATTCTTTATTTCAGTCAGTGTATGCTTACTTTCTAGATGGTCCTTTATCACACCATCGAGGGTCTCATTAGATTTCCTGTACATCTCATCAAGTTTATCGACAGCCTCTAGAAGCCTCTTGAGAGACCTCAAAAGTGTGGTTCTGAACTCAATATCCTCCCTTGATAGTTTTGTCCTGTTTCTTTGTCTCCGCATTTTTAATGCTTTTTTGGTGCACCCCCTAGTGGTCTTTGTTCACAGTCTTGTTGTAGTTAAGCCTTGATTGTTGTAGTTAATACTAGAGGGATTTGACCTCCAGGCTGACTGGCTGTGAAAATCAGCTGTGTCTGCAGTGGGAAAACTTCTGTCCTCTGGAGAGGTGCTAATCTAGCCTTTGCCTGAGGGTATCCGGCAAATGGCTCTGCGCAGGGCTTGGGCAGGGCAAGGCTGGTTGCACGGGATCAACAGGGCGGGCAGAGGGAGCAGTTATGGCTGCTCTCAGTCCTGTTCCCAGAGGCTCTGCTTCTCAGAACCCCAGCAACCGCTGCAAACCTCGGAGAGAAAGCTGCCCTCACGTTCCCACCGATGCCAGACAATCCCGCTTCTCCCGTTTGAGTCTGAGTCCCTAGAGACTTGCCCGGATCTTGAGGTCAGAGTCTGAGACTCCCTCCCAATTGAAAACCACAACTGCGCCCTCAGCCACCAGCCCGCTCCACGCGCACCTCTGTACCTTTGTATTTTCCACACTGCGCCTCCTCTGAGCCTGGTATGCTGTTCTCTTTCCTTCTAGTTGAAGAATCTCTCCTCAGCCAGCCTTCCTGTGGTTCTGGGTGATGTCCGTTCCATCTTTTAGTTGTATTTTTGAAGTGGTTGTTCGAGGCAGCAAACTCCGGTGTTTACCTATGCCGCCATATTGGTTTTTGTCCCGGGAGCCCTTTTTAGTTGAAGCCTATCGATGTTATTGTTTTGTAGCCACTAGCAAAAATTCCAGAGGAGGAATAACCCTAGACATGATATTAGGAGGTGATTTTATCACGGCTCAGAAGCAAATGTATATGCCCAAAGAGGCACTTATTAAAGTAAACAGTTGTGCAGTAAATGCCTGGAAATCCCTACCTTATACAGTACGAAAAACAATCACCCTTACAGAGGTTAAACAGAAGGGCGAGGAACCGTATCAGGATTTTCTTTCTCGCCTCATACAGGCAGTCAGCAGCTGCCCTTTCACTGCAACAGGATTTGTTTTTTGTTTTGTTTTGTTTGTTTATTTATTTATTTTTTACATTCCCTTGACCGTAATTGAACCTGGGACCCTTGAGTCTGAAGGCTGACCCTCTATCCACTGAGCCAAACCGGTTAGGGCTTGGTTTTTGTTTTGTTTTTTACTGAATGTATTGGGGTGACATCGGTTAATAAAATTAGACAGGTTTCAGGTACACAATTCTACAATTCATCTATACAGAGAGAACTCTCTAGTTTAAAAAGAGATTATTCTTAATTCTCCCCTTTCTACTTTGAAGGCAAGATGAAATGATGCATCTCTTGGTGGCATGACTGAGGGAAACCTTTTCTCTGACTCAAATTTACCCCTACATGTAGGGATCCTGGCTCTAGGTAAATGCCTACTAGGTTACATAACATATTTACTGTCGGGAGCCGGTCCATCCTTGCTGCTTGACACAGTCGCTGCAGGGAAGAAACATCTGCACAGCATATGTTTCAAGGGACCTGGCGTATATGGCATACTGTTCTTAATATGTTTGCTCCCCTTCTTGGCGCTATGTGTTTTAACCAAGGTCACCTCTCCGAGAAAGGTTGTTTCTCCAGGTGGGGATTTTCCCCTGAAGTTAGGGAGGGAATAAAACCCCTTAACTAAGTGCCAGGCGGGTAGTTAATCACTTTAACTAAGAACAATCATGTTTAAGCTACATAATCTTTACTCCCTGGAATGGAGATAAGAAACGCCCTAACCTTTGGAATAGAAATTGACAGGATTAAAATCAACTGGTATAAATACAGATGTAACAAGACAACAGGAGACAGAACCTAGACACAGCACCTAGCGAGAGAACGTAGGGAGAGAACATGGCAAAAGATCCTGGACAGAACCTGGCTACAGATCTTGGCTGGAGAACCTAGACAGGACATGGCAAGAGAACCTAACCAGAACTTCGCTGGAGATCCTGGCTAGAGATCCTGGCTAGGCTGCTGATCAACTGAAGGCTGTCTCCGTGTCATTCCTTCATCGCCGACTCCGTCCACACCTTTGAGGACCCCTGGACCCGCTGGGGTTGGACCCCAGCAATTTACAGTGACTATGACTTTAAAATATCATTCTGGGAATGTTAATGAAAGTGTGATGGGGGCATGGAGACTACTTACAGGACCAGACTGCCTTATCTAATGTTGGCTAGAACATGAAGAGTCTCAGGGCAGATTCAATGTCATAGCCATAAAGGAATGTTACAAATGATGTGCTTACACCAGCTGTCCTGGCTCTCCCTTAAGTGCACCCCTCCCTCAGTTCAAGTATAACCATGAG
This sequence comes from Myotis lucifugus, assembly GCF_000147115.1. Taxonomy (NCBI): domain Eukaryota; kingdom Metazoa; phylum Chordata; class Mammalia; order Chiroptera; family Vespertilionidae; genus Myotis; species Myotis lucifugus. The sequence goes on along the minus strand of NW_005871054.1, from coordinate 16,095,837 downwards.
CGTCCCCAGCACCCCAGGTGGGCAAGAATGTGTAGGGTACAGTCCACTGGGGAACGTCTACCTTTCTGCTGGCCCTGCTTCCAAATGGGGAAGTGGGGGTCAGGGAAGGCATCAATACAAGCTGTTCACTTTCCCTGACTTCATTACTTCATGGGAAGTCATTCTCTAGAAGTACACTGGGGCTCTGTTCTGCACTTTTAAACACTTGACCTCACAAATTCTCCACCGAGCAGATATGAAAACTAAGCCAGAAGTTTAGCTGCATCTCCTGAGTCATACTGAAATCACAGAAGAACCTGGATTAGTGCTGTATATTTCCTTTTCTTTGTTTTTAACAAGATTGTATCTGATATCCAAAGTAATGCATATGCATTGTAGAGACAGAAAATGTACAGAGAATAAAATAATAAAATAACAATCACCCAGAATCCCAGAACCCAGAGATACCACTATTAACATTTTGGTAGATTTTTCTCCCCATTCCTTCATCTATAGATCTATCTACAACCATCTCTTTTGTAATCCTGAGCTCATACAGAATTATTTTATAATCTCCTTTTGTGTGTGTCTGTTGTAGGTACTATCTGATTTTGTACCATTAAAAATAATATTGTGAGGAGAGTTTTTGGCAGATACATCTTCGTATATTTGAGCTAATTTCTCAAAGTGAAGTTGCTGAGTTAAAGGTTGTCACATTTCTACTATTTGGATAAATAGTAATAACATGCCTTCCAGAGTGTTGGCCATTTTACACACCTATTAACTATATATAAGACTACCTGTTTACCTGCCTCCTCTGCACTAAATAGTATTTTAAACACAAAACAAAACTTTCCCAATTTGATTTCTGGCAGGTGTAGTTCCTCATTTTATTTATTTATTTTTTTAAATATATTTTATTGATTTTTTACAGAGAGGAAGGGAGAGAGATAGAGAGTTAGAAACATCGATGAGAGAGAAACATCGATCAGCTGCCTCCTGCACATCTCCTACTGGGGATGTGCCCGCAACCCAGGTACATGCCCTTGACCGGAATCGAACCTGAGACCTTTCAGTCCGCAAGCCGACGCTCTATCCACTGAACCAAACCGGTTTCGGAGTTCCTCATTTTAATTGGTACAGAATTATTGGTGATTTATTTGTCTTCCTTTGTGAAAAGCCTGTTCATGTCCTTTGTTGTGCCTACATTTCTCCACCAGCAGCAGAGCCTACTAGGCCAAGCCTGGTTTTGTACAGAATACTGGATGACTAGGAGTGGCAATCGGTCCACACTGATGAGAAGATGCCTTTCCCACACTTTTGGCCCTGGGAAGCCCCAAGGCTCTGCCAGAGGAATGACTTTTCGCTTGTGGGTGAGTGCTGAGGGCCCTTAGTAAACACTTGGTTTAATTTTGTCGGCTGAAACTCAGAGCGAAGGCAAAGTCACCCCCTGAGGGCAGACCCAGTCAAGAGATTGGACGCCACTCAGTCTGACTTTCCCGCCCAGTGTTAAGGGGATGGATCTCATGATGTCACCAGGAATTCAAGGCCCACCCAGATGTGATGTAACTTCCTGTAATTCAAGTATATAATAAACTGCTTCCGGTTCTCTCTCTCTCTCTCTCTCTCTCTCTCTCTCTCTCTCTCTCCCTCTCTCCCTCCCTCCCTCCCTCCCTCCACAAGAGGGCAGATGCCACACCCAGCCCAAGCTTTTAATCTAATTTTGTGTCTGTCCAATTCATTTTTCTTTAATCCCAGAAGTGCCTCCTAATTTATACGAACCGGTTCACGTCTCTCTGTCCGTGCAGAATGCGGAGAAGAGACCCCAGCCCCCCACTATAGGTGAGAATAGCTCATCTCACACCATGGACTGTCTGTACCTGGGTCACGTCTCACCGCACAGCCAGGTACAAAAATGATGCCATTTTGAAATAAAAGTTTCAAAAGTGGCCAAGGAGGCCTTATCTGGAAATGACCATTCAGTTAAGTAAGTGCAAGTCCCCAGGTAACCAAGAATGAAAAACATCCATTGTGACTGGGAGGACTTTGATAATGGACATCATTGGCCTATGCAACTGGAAATGCTGTGCTAGTACAGACTATTCACACCTTGATCAAGCACTCCATGTGGGCAAAGCCAAGCTTTATACTTGGAGAAGGGTGAGGAATGATATAAAAAGCTTCTTGCCCTGGCTGGTTTGGCTCAGCAGTTAGAGCATCAGCCTATGGACCGACAGGTCATGGGTTTAATTCCCAGCTAAGGGCATGTACCTCGGTTGCAGGTGCCCCAGCCAGGGTGCATGTGGGAAGCAACCAATTGATGTGTCTCTCTCACGTGGATGACTCTGGATGTTTCTCTCTCTTTCTTTTTCCCCTTCCCTCCCTTCCTCTCTCTCTAGAAATCAATGGAAAAAATATTCTTGCATGAGGATTAACAAAAAAAAGCTTCTGTACCATCTATCTGGAGACACACACACACACATACGTACACATGCATGCAATCTGCTTGCATGTACATGCATTTAAAATTATTAAGAAAAAAACCTAAAGGGAATGACATGACCAAAGCAAATTATTCATTTTATATTTCTTCCTGTCTTTTCCCAAAAATAATTTCAGTCTGCCTAAAAGCAAATTGATACAGTAACATCCATGTGGCTTACTCCTGTGATGAACCTGTGATAGGCACTCGAAGACTGCCTTCCTGAAGTTTGCAGGCAAAAGGAAAACTGCTTCTTAAATCCATTGGAAAGGCTTTATGTGCTTTAATTACATCCATGAAGAACCAGAAACTTGGGATGAGAAACCTCCAGATCTTTAATCTTATAATTATAGTCCAAGTATATTGCACTTGAAAACCACTTATGACTTCTTAAATTTCTAGTTATGATTTATTTTTTAAATGCCTGTTCTTTACTGAAAGACCTCTAACATTTGGAAAGAGAAAAATTGAAAATAAAAATAATAAATCTTACATTTTATTTTTATGATTATTTAAATCAAAGGCCACTCAAATGGTATCTATAATAAAAGCATAATATGCAAATCGACCAAACGCCTGAACAGTGGAACGACCGTCCGGACAACCTTCCGGACGGAGTCAGGGCTGCAAGGGCTGAGCCCCTGGCATGAATTTCGTGCATCGGGCCTCTAGTGCTTTTATAAGATATGTTTATGATGTTTTGATACTGTATTTCATAATTTGGTTATTGGATTTAAAATTTGGCATTTTAAAGGACCATAAAGTAGTAAGTAAATTTCTTAAAATGTGCAATTGAGATATCATGTAATGGTACACCTGAAATTCAGTTTCTAGTTAAACAGACTTTGTTTTATCTGGTCATCCACAATAGTGTATTGAGGTTCTAGTGTGGTGTGAGACAAAATAAATATAGATCAGTGACGGCGAACCTTTGAGCTTGGCATGTCAGCATTTTGAAAAACCCTAACTTAACTCTGGTGCCGTGTCACATATAGAAATTTTTTGATATTTGTAACCATAGTAAAACAAAGATTTATATTTTTGATATTTATTTTATATATTTAAATGCCATTTAACAAAGAAAAATCAACCAAAAAAATGAGTTTGCGTGTCACCTCTGACACGTGTGTCATAGGTTCGCCATCACTGATATAGATGAAGAATATTTGACTTACCTCTGTGTGGGACATCAATTAGTAAAAGAAAATATTCTGAGAATAAGACATAAATAAGGATGAGGAATTATTTAAGGAATGTTCATTATATTAGCTTATAGTACAAACAAACTAGAAGAGTGAGGAGAGAAGTAGTGGGGAAGAAGTATCCAGCAGGTAATTAGTGGAGGATCTAGGAAATCAGGTTCTCAGGGCGGAAATGTGAGAGAGGATGTAGTAATCCTGGCTTGCAAGCATAATCAGGTAACCCTGATTATAAATATTTGCCCCTTTACCATAGTTTAGCTCAAGTTAATTTTCTGCTTCTGCTCTTCGTTGCCCATTCACTTCACAAATACGTATTGAGATTTTGCATATGCCAAGTACCTTTCTGGGAGATGAGAATTCAGCAGTCAACAAGACAGTCAAAATCCTGCCAAACGTCTTTAAACTGTAGCCTATATTTTCTCCTTCCACTTTCACACCACCCTCTCAGTGTTTATGCCCTGCACCCTGATTTCTTTTCCCATCATCATGATAAAAGAGCTCTCTAAAAATCAGTGGCTTTCTAATCATTGTATCTAGGGCTCCATTCTTATCTTCCCTGGACGCTGTACTATTGAATAGCATCTGATTTCCATAACATGTTTTTTTAAGTCTTGGCTTCTTTGGGTTCTGTGATGTGCCACTAGCATGATTCGCCTCCTACAACTGTTACTTCCTCTTCCCTAACTCCTTCTCTTACCACCTAAATATTGGCATTCCCTCAAATTCTGCACTCAGCTCATTTCCATTTCCTCTCTCTCAAATCTTTTCACTTGACAATTTCTCATGGCTTGAATCTTTGGCTCCAGTTAGAAGTATCCTCAATCTATATTCCCAGACCCAACCCTCACCTAAACTCTAATCTCACATTTCAAATTAATGTGCTGGAAGCTTCCATCTGGGCATCTGGGCATGATACCAGCACAATCTGTTTAAAACTAAAGTCAGTGCTTATACCACACAGGGTTCTCAACTACAAACAACAGAAACCCACTCTGGCTAACTGCAGCAGAAAATGAATTCACTGGGAAGATATCAGGTGGTCACTGGGTCGATAGGGAATGCAGAGGACCAAGCATGGAAAATGGGCAGGAATCCAGGCATCTAGGGCATGGAGAGCACCGCTGAGTTCACCCCACAGGAGGTGCCTTTTGAGGATGCTGCTCTGGAGCTGGCTGGCCCTCTTCATTCCGCTAACCCCCCCCTCGCCCCCCATGATCACTGCTCATCTTCAATTTTTCAGCTACCTAGAATTGGTCCCTAATTGGTAGTTAGACTGGGCTAGGGCTTCCAGTTGGTCAAAGTCATGTGCCTGAGCCCCAGCTGCCAGAGATGACCTCTGATTTCCTTCAGCTTCCCACGAAAGGAAAGGGGGCCTGACACAGGCCAACAAAAATAATGGCAATTAACCACTATATTTTCTCTTCTTTATCACCTCATTTATTTAAGTTCCTATTTGCATTTAATGTTGCCATCATTCTCGTCATCACTGGGAGTTGCACCTGGATAACCTCCTTCCTCTCTCTTAGCTTCTGAGGCAGCCCGTCATCCAGGTCTGCAAGGGTTTTGTTTGTTGTTCATTTATTTGTTGTTTTCCTTCAATTCTCTTCTTCTTGGACCTTCTGCAACTATCACTTCACTGCAGCAGCCTCCTACCTGCATTTCCTATTTCCAGTGTCTCTTCCAAGTTATCCACCCGTAGGTTAATTTTTCTGCAGCAACATTTTGATAATATCACTTGTTGCTAAAATTACATTGTTGATAGCTGTCTCAGCCTGGCATTCAAAGATCCCCACAATAGAATTCCAGTGATATTAAGGGGCAAACTAGTGCAGTGGAAAGAGCTTGTATACTCTTGGGACTCATTTTCCTGGTTTTAAAAAATGGAGATTAAAAAAGCATACCTCCTAGGGCATTTTTAAGTCAGCTCTTTAAAATTTGGAAGGGTATTGTACTTAGGTTGCAACATCAACTCACAGATGCTTGTAATGGACAATATTCAATTACAGACCTGTCTGGTTCAAAACCTTAAGTAAGGTTGTCATGATTGTGGTTTTAACACAGGCAGGTTGGGATTAGCATGCTACATGTTTGGGGGCTAAATGGCAATCTATTCACCATTTTTAGCCTTGTTTCTAATTTCAAACAGCTGACTTAAAAATGACCTTTTGGAAATATTTTGTTTGCAAATAGAGAGCTTCCAATGTTATTAATTTTTAGAGTTGAATTTCCCTGATTGGCTGCTTTCCATTACAACATGGCTATTCAGAAGTATTTCCCTGTAGAATTTCAATTTTGTGAGAAGCTGCTATGAATTCCTTGTGGGGAAATAGTATATAGTTATGGTGGACAGATGAAAATGATCGGTTCTTATTTTTAAGGCTTGCCCTGTTAGGTTAGGTGGCTCAGGAGGTGGCGCAAGAAATAGAGTCCAGTGAATCAGAAAAGAAAGGAAAGGAAAGTTTATTCTGCGTCCCCGGGAGACCCACGTACCCCCAAAGACAGGGCACGTGGATTCACGCCAACATGGAGGAGGGCGCTTTTTTTATACTGCGGTTGGGTGAGGGGCGGGGACATGAGCTGAGGTATGAAATCCCAAACGAAGCCTGTTTGGTGATTTCCAGAGGATAGATTTCAGTCTCACAAGCTCTTGCCAAGAATTTACACGCAGCACTGCTAAGGTCAGTAAGTGTGGAAAGCCTTAGGCGAAAGATAACAATCTTGCCAAGATTGGTAAAAACAGTTATTTTAAATCAGTGTCTATAGATACAGTTTGTGGGTGAGTGTGTGAATTAATATGCATGGCAACATATTTGTTTTGCATCTTTAATGGTATTTAAAAATTAACAGATGTTTGTGATGTTAAAATAATATAAAAGGGAAACCCCCTGTATCTCTTCCTGCCTTTCCCTTCCCCCACTTAATTTCATTTCCCAGAGGCAACTACTTAAAAAAACAAAACAAAAAAAACAAAAACAAACAAAATTTTGGAGTATATCCTCTCACACATTTTGTTTGTTTCTCTTGCAGTAATTTAAAACTTATCCCTAGACATTTTTTTTATGGTTAGGAGGAGCTAGAACAACATTGCCATTTAGCCTCTTACAGATTTTGGAACTTTTTCATACACTGCTTATGTTAAACATAGAATAAAAACAAAGAACCCTTTTTTTAAAAAAATATATTTTATTGATTTTTTACAGAGAGGAAGGGAGAGGGATAGAGAGTTAGAAACATCGATGAGAGAGAAACATCGATCAGCTGCCTCCTGCATACCCGCTACTGGGGATGTGCCTGCAACCAAGGTACATGCCCTCGACCAGAATCAAGCCTGGGACCCTTCAGTCCACAGACTGACGCTCTATCCACTGAGCCAAACCGGTTAGGGCAAAGAACCCTTTTTTTACTTTTGTAAAAATAAAAGCAACTGAGACAGGCAGATTTATTATGACGTTAATGAAACACGCTCCATGAGTCTCTTCCAAGGCTCTAGGAAAGTTTGTCTTTCCACTATAATCTCACTTACACATAAGTTATTGCTGGCTGTCTTCATTTAGCAATAGGTTCCAGGAATAATTCGATGACCCTGACATCTTGTCATGGAGGTAAGGACTAGAGGTTATAATGTGATATGACTATATGGCTGCCACTGGAAGTATGTGGGTAGTGTGGTAGAAACAAGGATTGAAACATGAGCCAGAAGCTAGTCTAGGGGAAAATATATATATATATATATATATATATATATATATATATAATTGTAAGTGGAAATTTTTGTTCTCATTGATGTCAAACCACAATGGAAATTCTCTCCTGTCAGGAATATACTTAATAATGCAATGCGTATAATTTAAAATTCACCATATATTTTATTTCTTTTCCTTTTTTAAAAAATGGGAATCACCTGAAATAGAATTAATCAGAATTTCTACAGCAATACTACAACCTGTACTATATGTGAGAAGTGATTTTTTTATGCATCCCAGCTATCAGCAATAAAAACAAATTGATCAACCATGCCAGAAACTAAAAACTAAAATATATTTTTATCCTATTAAAAGTTATTTTAAAAACCACTATCATATTCATAGTACTTTAAAAAACAAACAAGTTTTGGGTACAAAACCTGTCATATAACAGTGTCCCAGCAAAGGATATCTATTAAGAGAAAAAAATCATCATATTAAGAGGTAATCAAAGAGAATGCAAATTCCTATTCTTTTACTTGACAGAGTGTTATATGTGGAAACAGAAGAGCAATTGTCAGGATCAAGGCCTTCTTAAATATTAAATGGTTAGACTTAGAAACTTAGAGGAATGAAAATGTCTATAGCAGGGGAAACTTTGGGTAAATAATTTAATTTTGAAGGAGGAAACTTTAGAAACCATTTTGTCTGTAATTTGAATTTATCTTGGCTGCCTTATGGCCAGTCTCCACATAATACGGTTTTCAGAAGACACACAGGTCTGATATCCAAAAAAGAAATGAAAAGTAATTTAGATTTTTAGGGAAGATTTTAAAAGAAGCATCAAAAAGGGGAAAGTATACTGCAAGACAGTAACAAAATGTGTTGTTGTTTTTTTAATGTTGGTTTTTAATTGATTTTAGGGAGAGAGAGGAAGGGAGAAACAGATTTACTGTTCCACTTATTCATGCATTCATTGGCTGGTTTTTGCATGTGCCCTGACTGGGGATAGAACTCACAACCTTGATGTATTGGGACAATGTTCTAACCAGGGAGCAACAAAATGTTTAACAGTCCTTTCGACCATCTAATTCCTCTCAGTCCCTCTCATTATGGCAGTTGCTACCTCTTATTTCTCATTTCCATTCTTCATTCTGTTTCTCTCTCCTGCAACGCTCTCTAGAACAGCGGTTCTCAACCTGTGGGTCGCGACCCCTTTGGGGGTCAAAGGACCCTTTCACAGGGGTCGCCTAAGACCATCGGAAAACACATAATTACATATTGTTTTTGCGATTAATCACTATGCTTTAATTATGTTCAATTTGTAACAATGAAAATACATCCTGCTTATCAGATATTTACATTACAATTCATAACAGTAGCAAAATTACAGTTATGAAGTAGCAACGAAAATAATTTTATGGTTGGGGGTCACCACAACATGAGGAATTGTATTGAAGGGTCACGGCATTAGGAAGGGTGAGAACCACTGCTCTAGAATGACTCTTATTCTCCCCTTTCTAACTCAGTTCTTTATTATTGTATAGATCAATTTAGTTCCTGAGCACCTTAAGTTCTCCTCTTATTACTCTGATCCACATATACAAGTCCCCGGAGGGACTTTGGAAACTAGAGGAAGATCTTTGGAAGGTTGAAGAATAGGGGTGGGTGGGGGAAGGAGGAGGAAGATAAAGGCTATGTATACTTAAGAAATTTTGGTTATGAGACCAGTCCTCCCATTTGTAAATGAATAAAGTGAGGCCCAAATAAGTTCAGTGACTTTATCTTCACCTATTGAGTCACATGGAGTTGGGCCTAAAACTCAGTCTTACTTCATTTCAACCCTTTGTCATATATATAGTTCCCTAGTAGGCAATTAATCCTATCATCTGCTCTATGAGGTCCCTTTACATCCCTTGTGGAAAGAACACCAGGAGTTAAGAAGCCGGGGTTCTTGCTCTGCTTCTACCAGGCTCCATGTCCTTGGGCAGTCATGTCCTTTCTAAGGCTCAGCGTCCAACTTAAAGGGGAGGCAGGTTGAACTCTTGGGTCCTGTCCAGCACTAACGTTCTTTGCTTCTGGTTGTCTTGGGTCCTGTGGCTGTAGCAGTGGTGGCCTTGAGTGAGTCAAGAAGACTTGCTCCTATTTGTCCTTCACCCAACTGGGGCAGAGGGTGAACTGGGGGAAGAAGGGATCCTTTCCAGCACGTGGTTGCCTCTTCCGTGTCCTAGCAGTATAAACAGGGTGACCATCTCCTGGTAGGCGGGGGGCTCCAGACTTGGACTCCCCAGGGGCTGCAAAGCCCCTCCACGCTCCAGAAGATCCCACGTCAGAGGCCCCTCCTTACCCCCACCCATGCGCAACGAGCTTTCAGACCCAAGTCCCAGGTCCGCAGCAAGCCCACTGCGCAAGCGCAGCCACCAGTCCCGCGCGAGGTGGGAGGAATCCCAGGCCGAGGCAAGGTGAGAAGGAAGGGTCGCCAAGACCCCGCCTCCGTGTCGTCACGTGGGGGGCGAGTCGGAAACGTGACGGCGTGCCGCGGGGCCGGGCCCCTGCTGCCACCGAGGCGGACCGACGGACGGACGACGAGGGCGGGGGCTGGGAGCCTTAGCCGGGCGACTGAAAGAGCGAGCGGGTCAGGCTCAGCGTCGGCCACTCTCTCCGTCCGCTGAATGAAGTGCCCGCCCCGCTGAGCCCGGAGCCCGGCGCTTTCCCCCGCAAGATGGACGGTTTCGCCGGCAGCCTCGGTGAGTACGGCTGGGAAATCCTCCCTGGGCTGCCCCGGCTGGAAACTTCGTTGCCTCTCCAGACAGCCCAGGCCCTGCTCTCCACCCTGCCCCTCGGGATGGCGGTGGTTCCACTGCACATGTTCCCCTCGAGGCTGCCGCCCCTCCGCTGGCTGCGGTGGACTCGGAACCCCTCCCCCCTGCCCAGCGCTCCTCGGTAGGACCCCGCTTTCCTCCCAGCGCCCCTCGGTGCCTGGCCCTCCTCTCCCCAAAGCGGGAACCCCTCCTCTCCGAGAGGCCCCGAGAGCTGGTACGCCCTTCCCCATACACTCAGGGCTCCCCCCACACAGACCCTTTTTCGAGGTATAACATTCCTCCCTTTTTTCCACACACTGAACTCTCGGAGTCGGGACACCCCTTACCCACGCAGAACCCCCCTTTTTAGTGTAGGGACCCCCCCGTTTCTTCTCAGGAAAGAGGCACCCCCAAACCCCCCGGCTTCGCTTCGACTTTCGGAGACTTCTTGCATCTTTCAGTAGCTGACAACTTCCCCTCACTTCTCTGAACATTTTGCAGCGGTGGAGAGAACCAGAAACACCGAAGCATCACTTGTTTAATACAGAGAAGGAAGAGGTGGCATCGGTGTTGGGGGACCCTCTTTAAGAGGAACGAAAGCAGGATTTTTTTTTTTTCTGGCTTTGCCAGCATGTTGGGGAGACGTAATCCTGCCCGGTGAATGCATAGGAAAGGGGGCCTTTGTCAGGGGAAGAAAGGATTCTCCATTTTTGGAGTCTGCTGTCTTTGTGGAATGGAGAAAGGGAAGAGGTTATGAAGTAGGCTCAAGTATCCTTTGTGTCCCCTTTCACCCAAATAAAGGTAGCAAATTTTGTAACTGGCTCCGGGAACCAGAACTTGAGGCTGGTACTCGGGGGCCCTCTAACCTGTGTCTGGAATTCCTGTTCTTCGAGGCCACCGGAATCTGGTTACTGTAAAGATTGAGCTCGATTGTGGTGATGGTGAGAGAAACCGTCTCTGCTCTGGCTGATCCTGCAGTTATGTGATACCTGCTACTGGATTTGTATTCGGAGTATTCTATTTAGAGGTAGTTTGTATGCAAACACCTTCTTTTTGCATTTCTTGATTACCAGTCCCTAGTTGGTTCATGTTCCTGGATCAGTGCACGATCGGGCCATGTTGGGATTAGATGGGTTTTTAAATCTCAAGTGAAAAAGTCAGCCCAAGAGCAATGGGCCTATTAAATGGCAAAACACTGTATTGGGGCCCTTTTTTTTGGGAAGAAAACAACGTTAGAGTGCTTGGAGAGTGAAATCCTAAAATAGGCAGCTGAGTGTTACTCTTTCCCCCCCAAAGGCACCTGTTGTCCATTTTCTAGTCTTTGATTCCTTGCATAGTGAGGTGGTTTCATTCTTAGGCTCCTTTTAAAAAGGCATCAACTATTCACTGCCCCCCCCCCCCCCCACCCCGCCTGAATTTATTTGCCAATTATATTGGACCTAAAGACTTGTCTTATATGGTGGCAAATGGGTGATCGTATACTGGGGCAAACATTGAGTGCCTTGAGGGATGTTGGCTCCTCAGCCTGTAGGAATGGTGGAATCACTACTCACAGTAGAATTAGCTGTTCTGCTTCTCTCCTGTTGGTAAGGACTTGCCAAAGATTCCTCTTCTGTGTTTTGAGGGAGTCTTTCTCATCAGTTGGGGCACTAAGTTTTATTTTGAAATAGTGGATATGCCTTGTTAAATAACTTTATCCCTCTTGCCAATTCATGAGGCCACTTAGATGAAGGTGAATTTTAGTTGGGGCTCCCACGTTTCATAAAAAGCATTAGAGTTGACCCGAGTATTGGATTTTTTTTCTTATTCATTTGATGCTATCCTTTCAGTGGTACATTGATGAAACGTTTCCTTTCTTTAGATATGGTGTTGATCAGCAACAGGGGTGATGCTGGTCTCTAAAGAGAGGAACCTATGTCAGCAGAGAGGGAAAGAAATGGTTCCTGGCAGTATTTCTGGAGCTGATCTTGATGAAGATACTTCTCGCAGGAGCACTGTGCTTTTTCTTTCTGTGCCCCTTGTAAGAGAAAAACTAGGCCCCATCTTAATTGAAACCTTAAAGGGTTGGGGTGGGGGAGGGATAGTGCTGGTATATTTTACTGGTAGCCTTTAAGCAGAGCTTTGCTCGATCTTGCCAGATTGCCTGTTTCTGTTCCCTGCAGTTCATTAGTCCAGAGCTGAGAGTTGCATTGATCTTTATTTTATCATCAGGAGAGCTATGAATGTAAAGGCAAGCACTTGTATTCTAGTAGATGTTTAAAAACTTGTATTTAACCAAACAAGAATTCAAAACATGTGAAGTTCTTCTGGGGTCACAAGTATTGAAAGCGTTTGTTTATTCTCAAGGAAGTGTATGTGTGAATCTCTTTTTATACACTAGATGGGTTCTTAAAAAGATAGTTTTATAGTGATAAAACTGTATTTTTATAAGCAGAAAAGTTGAGTGCTTTATAAACAGAATGATTCTAGAGAAACTGATTATTTAAGGGAATCTTATGGTAAATCACTCTGTAAGTGAAAACCTTTTAAAATTTAAACTGTACCCTTGTTGAGTGTTTAGATAAAGAAAACATTCTATTATGTGCATTTTATAAGATGTCTAATGGCAATTAAAAGTGTGTGTAGTGGTTTTTGAAATAATAGAGAGGAATGTTAAGTGACTGGCCATGTTATGTGCACTACATTGAAATAATATGCCAGTTGTATAACTTTTGTTTTACGTAAAAACAACTAAAGGATGCTTTAAATCTCTGCAGCTGATAAGTTTCAGGCAACTTGGCTGGCAGGTGCTTGTACTTTGGAATTTCCCTTAGGCTAGTAGCCTTTCGTTTACGAATTATAATTAAAAATGGCAGCACCTTGGAAACGATTTTTTAAAAACTTTGTGTGTGTGTGTGTGTGTGTGTGTGGTGGGGGAGTTCCCTGAACAATCTATCTTGATGTCCAGCCTCCAAATCACTATATATGTATACATACACGTACAAAATGTATATACAGTATATATTTTAAATCGTAGGATATGTGCAAAAGTGGGAAGCTATTGACATGGCTTTTTTATTGATTTTCATAAGGCAGGGGATAGGTGCATTTCATGCTTAGTCTTTTTATTGTCTTTTAAAAATAAAGGTTTTAATTTTCAGAGTTTTATCTTGGAATTTACTACTTTATACTAAAGTAAGTTAAAGACAACATACAGTTAACTATGTTGGTTTTAACTGTTTCTGCTCCGAAGATTTTTTTAAAACCCCCAAATAAAACTCAAAAATTTATTTTCTGAAGAAAGATTGTCATGAATGAAATTGTAGGGTTAGTGTAAGAAACATAACATTCTGGGTGCAGGATATATGAACAAATAGTAGTAGTATGCTTCAATTTATGAAATATTTTAAGAAAATATTTTTAACATTACAGTATTAGGACTTAATTCTTATCTCATATACTCTTGCTTTCTAAAAGGAACAATGCAGCCTATGATTTCTACAAATCTAGTCTAAAGCATTCTTTATATATTTAGTCACATACAATGTTTCTCATGTGATAACATTATTTGGGGAATTTTCTTTAAACTTTTAATTTCTTTTTTTAAAAATATATTTTATTGATTTTTACAGAGAGGAAGGAAGAGAGATAGAGAGTTAGAAACATTGATAAGAGAGAAACATGGATCAGCTGCCTCCTGCACACCTCGTACTGGGGATGTGCCTGCAACCAAGATACATGCCCTTGACCGGAATCGAACCTGGGACCCCTCAGTCCGCAGGCCGACGCTCTATCTACTGAGCCAAACCGGCTAGGGCTAATTTCTTTTTTTTCAAAAAAAATATATTTTATTGATTTTATAGAGAGGAAGGGAGAGGGATAGAGAGTTAGAAACATCGATGAGAGAGAAACATCAATCAGCTGCCTCCTGCACACCTCCTACTGGGGATGTGCCCGCAACCAAGATACATGCCCTTGACTGGAATCGTACCTGGGACCCTTCAGTCCGCAGGCCGACGCTCTATCCACTGAGCCAAACCAGTTAGGGCTTAACTTTTAATTTCTTACTGGTTGTCTCTTAAAAGGCTGAAGATAGGCTTATGTTACATTACATGACATGAATAATAACTCTTATATGGTCCCTGCAGCATCTGTAATATGAGTTAGCTAGAGTACATGTATGTGGATTAACACCTATTTTATGACCAGTACTATGTTTGCTTGTTCTTAGGAGAAGGACAAATCAGCCTTTTAGGAGCTTACTATCTAGTTTTAAATAGATATGTTTAAGCATAAGTAAAGTACTTGAAATGGGAGTAGAGGAGGGAAAAGCACCATTTAGAATGCTGTGCAATGTATCAAGCTTGTAACTTCTGAAAGAACATTTGGAGATTGCTAAATTTATCTCTATAGACCCTGGCTTTTTAAAACAATGGAGTAATATTAGGGAATAATATTACTAGGTCTTTTTCTGTCTATATTTAAGTTTGAATAACTTGTGGGGAAAGGACTATATTAATTTTATATATATGAGTCCATTTCTGTAACATGTAAAACTTCAATGTTCATAAGAAATTTGAGAAGAACATTATGATTTTAAATTAGATGGATTTTAAGGCATTAAAAAAGTAAGGAAATAATCTTCATCAACTGTTGCTTCAGTGTGGAATATCTATAGTATATTTCTGAATATATGATATTTTATCCTATAGTTTAGTTGTCTATAGTATATTTCTGAATCTATGTGTGATATTTTGTCCTATAGTTTAGTTGTCTCAGACTGTTGTAATGCCTTAACTTTGCTTATTGATGTATAATTAACAAAAAGCTTTATCTCATTTAATCTGCACAGTAACCTGGGGAGAAGAGAAATTCCCCTTATGTAGATAAGGAAACTGAGGTTCAAAGAGTTTGAGATTAAAAAAAAGATATTTAGATCCAGATTTTTTTCTTCAATTTTTTGGTGGGGGGAGAGATGGGGAGACTTAACTTGTTAGGTTTGTATTTGTATTATTTTAAATAATGAAAACAGTACAAAAGAAGAAAACTTATTGTTATTTCTAACTCATCTGTATGCATCTGATGTTAACATGTTGATATTCTTATTTTTAGTCTTTTTTTTGCCTAGTTTTTTACATAGTTAAAATCATGTTATAGCTATAAGTTTGCATTCTTCCGCCCCCGCCGCCCCCCCCCCCCCCATTGGATCCTAACCATTATTTTACTTGAACTGAGATTTTTCTGATGGAGTCCAATATCTTTTCCCTACCCCATTTTACTGCTTCGTAACCCACTGGTGCATTATATCTAACATGCCTGAATCTGAACTATTCTTCCTCCAAATCAGCGGTTTTCCTTATTTTCCACTGGCTGGATTACCCAGCCCTGAAAGTCAGAATCATGGTTGATGCCTTACCATTTTTGCCTACCACATTAAAATCTCTGCTAAGATTTGTCAATTCTTGTCCCATTTTCTCGGCCCTTACTTGCCTTTTTCACCCCCACAATTCAAATATTATTTTATGGTTGGATTATTGATAGCCCGCCACCTGTTCCATTTATGGGGGGGAGGAGCTTCCCATAAATCTTTCTGAAGCAGTGCTTTGATGTGCCCTTCACTCTTTAGATTGTTTAATTGCCTTAATGACTAATTTCAAACATTAGCCTTGTTCTCGAGGCCCTCCATTATCTTGTTCTGCTGTCTTAATATTTCCGGGCCAATGACCTATTTCTTGTTTCCCAAATTTGGTTGATACTTTTTCATCCCTGTGACATTCCCAGTACCCTTCAAGGTCTAATTCAAATATTGCTTTCTAAACACCCTTCCTTATTGTTGCTTTCATTCCCAGCCTAAAGTATTTACCCCTTGGACTTTTAGCATAGGAGCATTCTTAGAGCACTTATCATGGAATATCTCTTCTTATAAGGTATAAATAATTATTACAAGTCTTACAATTATTATAAGTCTCATTTCTCCAGACAAATTACAAATCTGTTGAAGGCTAACTCTCTCTTGTGTCTGAAATTTCACAGCAGAGCAGTAGAGATTTCATGAGTAAAATTTGGGGAAGAAATTTGTTGGCCATCTGATAAAGAGCTCTACGCTAGGTTCTAAGGCAGGGGTCCTCAAACTACGGCCCGCGGGCCACATGCAAATACAAATATTGTATTTGTTCCCGTTTTGTTTTTTTACTTCAAAATAAGATATGTGCAGTGTGCATAGGAATTTGTTCATAGTTTTTTTTTAAACTATAGTCCGGCCCTCCAACAGTCTGAGGGACAGTGAACTGGCCCCCTGTTTAAAAAGTTTGAGGACCCCCGTTCTAGGGTATTGTTTTTGAAGTGCAGGTCTTGTGTATGAACTATTATTATGGATTTAGAAATTGATTTATTTGGGGTTAAGACCAACACTAAAAAGAATAAAGAGTTTGGCTCAGTGGATAGAGCATCGGCCCGCAGACTGAACGGTCCCGGGTTGGATTCCGGTCTAGGACACATACCTGGGTTGCAGGCTCGATTCCTGGCCCTGGTCAGGGTGTGTGCTGGAGGCAACTGATATCCCCCCCCCCCCCCACTTCTCCCCCTCCTTCTCCCTCCCTCCCTTTCTACTCTCTAAAAATCAGTGGAAAAATATCCTCAAGGAGGATTAACCAAAATAAATAAATAAATAAAAATAAATTTTAAAAAAGAATAAGGAGGGGAAGAAAGAAACATAAAAAAATTGATGCTTCACATAATGTTGATTAAAGAAACTTTCAATTTTATATTTTTACCTTAGAATTACATTGTAAAGTTTTCTTACTATGGGTCACAGTCAGATGAAAGGTACACTTCTAGTGGCTAATCCCCATCTTTGAGAGACTAGGTGAGAGGATGAACAATCAGAAGTAGTTATATTGAATTGTGTTCTTTGTTTTTGAACTTTTTAGAATCTGAATATAACAGTTCGAATATGGTTAATAGCAGCAAAAAATATATATAGTTCTAAAATCAGTTTAAAATATGTTTTTATTAATTTTAGAGAGAGAGGGATAGAGAAATGGAAACATCAGTGAGAGATACTTCTGTATACCCCCTGCTGTGGATGGAGCCTGCAACCCTGGGCATGTGCCTTGACCGAGGGGGAAGGGGATCAGATTAGAAATGGGGACCTCTTGGTTTATGGGTCGACACTTAACCATTGAGCCACAACCTGGGCTAGAATCAGTTTAATTGAGGCAAACTCAGTATGCAGAAATGTGGTTTTATAAAACTGATAGGTTAGGATATGTTACTTACTTTATAAAGGATTAAAAAATTTTTTTTGCCAAAATAATTTTCCATATTGCGTTTTTAGCTTTTCTGATGAAGTTATCTATTTCTTGACTGATTCTCCCCTCATTAGCTATTTAAAATGTATCTGGTCTTTAAGGCATGGCTCAAGCACACTTTTTTTTTCTCTCCTCAGGAGGCTGTGCCTGATTATTTCAGTCTTGCACACATACCATTGCACTATGGTGCTTCTAAAGTGGAGGAGACTGAGCACTTACACCTAAGGGATCTGGGGGTGTAGCCAAAACTTGGAGTTTATTTAACTTAAAAGTTTATATGATAATTTCACAGCCATTATAATAAGAATTGATTCAGATAGGAATCATTAATAGATGCTAAATCTAGGGGATATTTTGATGAGCAGGATTTTTGCATGGTCTTAAATATCTATATATTGCTTATTAGTTGCAAGGGGAAAAATGTAATAACACTATACAGTCGTGAAATAACACCTTGAGTGCATGATCAAAATAAATAGCACTAGTGGACATTGTGTGCCTCTGAATGTGATGCCCTGAGAACACATTACTTATGCAGTTCTCTAGTAAGTAATGCATAACCTGAATCTGATCATGAGGAAACGCTGAATTCTTTTTAAAAAGTATTAATGTTATAGAGACAAAGGAAGACTATGGAAATGTTCCAGATTAAAGGAGATTAAAGAGACGTGGCAACTGCAATACCTGATTCTAGACTGGATCTTGTATTAGAGGGGATAATGCTATGAAGGATGATTGCATAATTGGATCACTTGGCAAAATGAGAAAGTGGATGGTCGATTAGGTAAATAAAAGTATTGCATCAATATTAAATTTATTGAAGTTGATAACTATCCTATTTTATTCTTAGGCACTACACACTGGAGTTTTCAGGGGAAAAGGGCCATGGTATATGTAATTTACTCTCAAATTGTTCCCCCCCAAAATTGTGTAATATGTGTATGTGTTTTACTAGTATATATGTACATATAAATGCATGTATGTATACATAGCCATATATAGAGGGACATAGAGAGGGAGGAAGTGATGACAGAGGATGGGAGGATACTCAAGTACAAATAAAGCAAGTGACTAAAATGTTAACAATAGGTGTAAAAACTATGGATATTCTTGTTCTTAACACTTTTTCTGTAAGCTTGAAATTACTTTCAACTGAAAATTTTTTAAAAATCAAACTTTACGTATTACTCCATAATATAGTATTTTAAAAACATGGAAATAGAAATATCTCCTGTCCCAAAAAATTCCAGGCAAACTCTTGGGATAAACTGTGGCTCCCAAGAATATGTTCCATGTATATCATGTGGTTTCCTTTTATCCCTAGGCCTCAGTTTGGGAAACATGCCTCGGGGCCAGAGGCAGCTGTGGTTCAAATTTAGCCGACAGACATGTTTTGTTTGGCCCTTTTGAGTGTTTGAAAGATTGGGAAATTTCACATAAAAATCTGGATCTTTGGTTTCTCTTGAAAAATGGAATGATCTTGCCACTCTAGGCTTGAGTTCCATAGATGATGTGTATACTCACTAAGTGGTGTGACAGGTAAGCAGCTCCTGTCCCTACCTTACACATAGTTTGTTTCACGTATTTATCTTATTATCTGGCCTCTTTAGGCCTGTGTTTGCAGCCTCTACCTAGCCCAAGAGCTAGGGGTGTCTGTCTTCTTCATGCTTTCAACAATTTCAGAATTAAAGTGCAGAACTGACGCCCTGTCACCTGCTAACCTTTTAGTGTGTGCATCCTATAAACAAGGAAATTCTCCTAGATAACCATACTATAACCAAGCAAAACAGGAAATTAATGTTGATACATTACTACTATAATCCTCAGCCTATGCAAGTTTTGCTAATTGTCTTAATAATGTCTTTTATAGCAAAAGGATCCAGTTTAGAATCAAATGTTGCATTTAGTTGTCCTGTCGCCTTAGTCTGCTTCAGTCTGGAGCAGTTTCTTAGTCTTTCCTTGAGTTTTGTGACCTTGACACTTTGCAAGATTATAGGCCAAGTTGTTCTGCAAAATGGCCCTAAATTTGATGTTTCCTCCTGATTAGATGCAAATTACGTATCTTTGGCACCAGTGCCACAGAAGTGAAGCTGTGTTTTGTTTCATTGTATCCTGTCAGATGGCATGCAGTTTTTACTTGTCCTATTAACTAGTGATGTCCACTTGGATCAGTGAATTAAGGTAGTGTTTGCCAGGCTTCTCCATTGTAAAATTACTTTAAAAATATTTTTGTAATTAATAAGTATTTTGTAGACAGTGCTTTGAAATTTTGTAATTATTCTGTTTCTCATCAGACCGTCAATTTATTGGTTTATTTATATCTGTATGGACTCAGGTATTCTATGTTTTTTCCAATGGATCATAATCTGTTTATTTTGAAGCTCAAATTGGGCCCATTTTGGGTCGTGGGTACCCATTTATGCTGGTTTCTGCATTGTTTTGACACGTTCCCATCATTTTTTAAGGACTTTCTTGCTATTTGACACAGTGAGATGATTCAGGTGCACAATTCAGTCTGTAATCACATGCCTATATACTTTATATAATTTTAAGTAGGGTTCGGGTTTTGAATTAAGTCATTTTAAGTTTGTGAACATTTTTATGGTTCTTTTGTAATTTTGTAACTGCATAATATTTATCTTACAGTTAAACATTGTGTTAAACACATGCACGACTAGATCATTAATGTAAATTAGTTTGAAGGTATTTGCTGTTAATGAGAAGTCATTCAGGATATTTCTTACTACCCTGTGTCTATATTTAAACAATCAGCAACTATCTTAGAGAGCAAGATACTGTTAGGTGGTGCGTGTATGAGGAACTTGGTTAAAAGAAAATATATTTAAGCCACAAAATCAACCATGCTTTTTTCCACTTAAAACATTGTGATCATCTTTCCTTCTCAGCAAATATATAAACTTTAATGCATCATTATTTGGACATCTGGTTCTTAAGCTGGGTATGTAGGACATAATTTAACTTATTCTTGATGGCTGATGGTGATTATTATGAGCATTAGACATGGTTCTGTGCTGTAATATCACTAGTGGTGCCTTTAAGAGCTACATGCGTATGGCTTTTTGCTCCACACACTCTAGTGGTTCTCAACCTTCCTAATGCCGCGACCCTTTAATACAGCTCCTCATGTTGTGACCCAACCATAAAATTATTTTTGTTGCTACTTCATAACTGTAATTTTGCTACTGTTATGAATCGTAATGTAAATATCTGATATGCTACATGTGTTTTCCGGTGGTCGCGACCCACAGGTTGAGAAACTTGCTATCAGGTTTCTGGTATACATTTATACCATTACTTAATTTTTAGTACTGCTCCCCACCTTGGTTCTTCACAATTACTAACATAGGAAACTGTTGCAAAGTAGGGGCAAGCATTTACAAAAACAAAATCCCCAGCTTATTATAAACATGAGTGGGGTATGATGGAATTTCTTCCCAAGCAATGGACATTCAAACCATCCAGAAATCACCAGAACTGAATTTGCAAAGATTATTTTTTTGCCTAAGTCCAAGTCCAACAGAGGAGCTGAAAATCAGTTATAATTGTCTTCTTGCTGTTGTTTGTCACCTAGTGTCAGTGTGCTTTAATCTTTCCTTTCTTTTTATTATTCTTTAACAGTCTCATTTATAATATTTGAACTTATATCTCTTGAAAGATAGGACTCTTCCTTCATTATCAGACCTTAAATTTGACAGTAATTTTTTTTTTTAATTTTTATTGATTTCAGAGAGGTAGGGAGAAGGAAAGAGAAGCATCAATGAGAGAGAATCATTGATCAGCTGCCTCCCACACGCCCCACACTGGGGATCAAACCCGCAGCCCTGACATGTGCCCTGGCCTGAAATCCAATTGTGATCTCCTGGTCCATAGGTTGATGCTCGGCCATTGAGCCATGCTGGCTGGGCGACAGTAATTTCTTAATATCAAATATACAAATATCTCTGATTTTCTCTT
The DNA here is from genome assembly GCF_000147115.1 of Myotis lucifugus. NCBI lineage: Eukaryota > Metazoa > Chordata > Mammalia > Chiroptera > Vespertilionidae > Myotis > Myotis lucifugus. Next base: position 16,074,426 of record NW_005871054.1, on the reverse strand, counting down.
AAGTGTCACTTTATAGTGGTTTGTTTACATGAAGATTTAAACAAGATTTGCTGTCTCTTAAGACTTTTAATCTGTTTATTTCCATTTCCTTTTTATTTTTTCCTTTGCAATTTGTTAAAGAAACTAGACCTTTTGTTCCTATAGAGTTTAACACAAGTGCTGATTGTATTCTTTGGTGGTATTTAACATGCTTATTTGTCTTCATATATCCTATAAATTGAATGTAATGGATTTTTATATATTTGATATATTTCTGTCTGCTACTGTTACTCTTTCTTTTCTTTTTTTCTTTTTTTAAATGCTCAGATTTGTCCATCTTTGGCCTATGGGAGCATCTTCAAATTGACTCCTGAGTCCTGATCCTAGTGGTTTTTGCTGGCTTCCTTGCTTTCTGATATGACAGGATGTTCAAACTTTTCTTCTATACTTTCTGGTCTAATTCTGCAATCAGCTTTTTCCCTAAGAAATTGTGGTTCCTTTTGGCAGGAGATGGTATTCTTGACTCTAGAGGTGCTCATTGTTACTGGATTGGTTATTTCTAGTCTCTCTTTTTTATTTCCAATTTTAAGTCTGCTGTAGGTTGGGAAACCAGATAACAAAGCTGGTTTGACTTGCATAAGGATTGTTTTGAAGCTCAAAAAGGAAGAACCCAGCCCTGACCGATTTGGCTCAGTGGATAGAGCGTCGGCCTGTGGACTGAAAAGTCCCAGGTTCAATTCTGGTCAAGGGCATGTACCTTGGTTGTAGGTACATCCCCAGTAGGACGTGTGCAGGAGGCAGCTGATCTATGTTTCTCTCTCATCGATGTTTCTAACTCTCTCTCTCCCTTCCTCTCTGTAAAAAAATCAATAAAATATATTTTTAAAAAAAGAACCCAGAGTTCAAGGCCTATACGTAAAATTTAAATTGTGTGGTGTCACACCTTCAGGGACAGGATCATAACTAATAAATATTGCTAATGTTGATGATACTGTGAATAACAGGATACCAGATGTTCCTCAGAGTAAAATAATAGATTTCTGAATGAGGCCCTTAATATAAGTGCATGAGCTTTTAGCTTACAAACTTGATGATACATACATGTTATAGCCCACTTATGCTCCCTGTGTTTTCTTTTGTTAAGGTGATCTTTCTTTTGTTCCTTTTGTTAACATAAATCCTTAGAAAACTGAAGGGTTAGGATATTTTAGTCAAATTACGCTGTATTATATTTGGAGTATTCCATAATAAGAATGCACTTTTTTTTTTCCCTGTAAGAATATACTTTCTCTGACTTTACAAAATTGATGACTTCCTGTTTTAAAACAACTATGTTGATATCTGATACTTTTCCTTAAATCTTTTTTTCAATTCTTGCTTAATGCTCTCTAAGTGACTGTCTTATGCTGATCTTTAACTGACACATCAGAGCAAATGACAAAATTTGTTTGCATTTTTCGCTGAGCCATTTGTTCCAGAAAAGTGTCATAACTGACTTGTGTTGATGAGTGAGTAGGAGGTTTTTTTAAAAAATTATTATTTTTCATTTTTTAAACTTTGAAGGATATCCTGTTTTGACTTTAGTTGGGGCATCGCCTTTGATTTTCTTTAACTGCTTTGAGTACCTCTTGGCATTCATCTTTTTTTTTTTAAATCCTCACCTGAGGATATTTTTTTCATTGATTTTTAGAGAGAGTGGAAGGGAGGGAGGGAGGGAGGGAGGAGGAGAGGGAAAAACATCGGGACTCAAACCTGTAACTAAGGTACATGCCCTTGATCGGGAACTGAACCCAAGACCCTTCGGTGCCTGGGCTGATGCTCTAACCATTGAGCACACCGGCCAGGGGTTGGCATTCATCTTTAATTCTCTCCAATTAAGGTTAGTATGGATGTTTTGGGCACAATTTCTTGATTTTATTAGGATCTGCTCTTGTGCATTATTTGAGATAAGATGTTGGGAAACAAAGTTGAGAATAAAGAGAGCTGATTAGGGAAATAATCAATATTTGACTATTTTTTCTATTTAAAAAAATTTTTTTAAGGTTTTTATTTTACTAATTTTTTAAAGACAGAGAGGAAGGGAGAGAGAGAAACATCGATTTGTTCTTCCACTTATTTATGAGTTCAAGGGTTGATTCTTTTCTGTGCCCTGATTGGGGATCAAACCCGCAAGCTTGGTATATCTGGACAGTGCTCTAACCGAGATCAGGTCAGGGCAATGTTTTATATTTCTTGAAATTTTGTTTGTGAATGAGATTTAATGATTATATGCACACTGAAACTTCTTGGTTCATTAGTGCATACTTTAATGGGGCTAAGGTAATGGGTTTGAGTCTTATATAAGTCACTTATTTTTTTTTGTTGTTTCTTGGTCATAAACACTTCCAGTAAGTAAATGGGTTTTGATTAGCTTCTTTGATCATAGTCTCTATACTAAGTGCAGTGATAAATTGGCAAATGAGCCACTTGAAATCCCTGCTCTCATGAAGCTTATAATTCTGTGGGGGATTCAAGCAATACTTATTCAGGAAATATTTATTGAATGCTTGGTATGTGCTCAGCAGTCTTCCAGCTATAAACAAAGCTCTTATGGAGCTTATAATGCAGGCTTTTAAAATACAGAGTAATAAGAATTGTGATGGTGAAGTATAGGAAGCTTTGGAAACATGGAGGGTTACCTTAAACCTTCACCATTTAGCCTTTTATTTTTTTTTCAAGTGCATGTCTTCGTTTAGGGTATAAGTAGATAAATAGAGGTCAGGTCATAATGGACCTCTCAGCTCTTGGAAACAGTTTAAAGGAATAACATTTACTTTTTTTTTTTCCTACTCCCATACCTGAGAAAATAAAGTACATATAGAGCTCACTTTGGTTGCATGTTTTTCTGCCTATGGAGTGGCTGTTGTCATATGTGCCCTCCTGGTGTCATCCTAATTTAAGGCAGTGAATTCAATGACTTCTATCTTCTCTGTTACCTATTTAAGTGTTAGCTTTCTAAGATATTTGCTTTTTCTATATCTTTGATGGATTATGAGTCCTATAATTGTTTATGATCTACAGTATACTTGCTGTTGGAAATAGTCATTGGTGCTGTAGTTAATGGACGTAAGAAATTTGGTTTACATGGATAACTTTAAAAAATATTTTTATTGATTTTAGAAAGGAAGGGAGAGGGAGAGAGAGAAACATCAATGATGAGAGAAAATCATTGATTGGCTGCCTCCTACATGCCCCACATTGGGGATTGAGCCCTCAACCTGGGCATGTGCCCTGACCAGGAATCGAACCGTGACCTCCTGGTTCGTAGGTTGAGGCTTAACCACTGAGCCATGCCGGCCGGGCTATACGAATAACTTTTTGAAAAGGCATAGTAAAGCAAAGGCCCTACAGTTATTCAGCTATGATTTCAGGAACTATGTTACACATTATATAAATTAATTGTAATAACTTTCTAAAGGACCAAAATATCTTAATTTCAGCTTTAAAAATACTCTCAAAAGTAACTGTTAAGTAGATTGAATAAGACTGAACCTGTTATTATAACTCTTCATATGGGTGGGGATGATTACTAGTATAGTAATGTCTGACAGTTTTTTGGTGACTGAAATGAACTATATCTCTCAGAATAAAAATCTAATCAACAAATATTTATTCAGCAACTGCTACACACCAGGAGGGATTGTTTTCATACGGGGACCATATCAGTGAACCAAAAAAACAACAAAAATCTCTGTTTTACTGAAGCTTATATGCTAGTGAGGGGATAGAGAATAGCAATTTTCATTGAATTACTCACTCTTGGGACATCAGTGACTCCTGTATAAACATTGATATATGCATTGTCAATTATAAATTTGTTACCGTTTTTTCATAATATAGATGGCAATATAACCTGTGTGGGGATTGGTTGTGTTGAGATAAGCTTAGAGAAAAGTAATCTTGGGGATGCAAAAACAGGTAGGTAAAACATTGACAGTTGTGCTAGGCTACTTGGTTATCATGCATCTTAGTCACTGTATTTGATCTTATGATAAGGTTTTGGAATCTGTATTTTCTTATGTGTTCATTCTTGATTCTTAGTTTGTCTTTGTTTCATTTATATTTAAGATTTTATTGTTTATTAGTACTTTTATATGTTTAGACATGTATTTTCTTTATGGTTTTAATTTTTGTGTGTGTGGAAGAATTTGTATTTTTATAAAATCTTATTTTTTTTGCAGGGTAATTACTATTACATAGGTCACTCTTTGTCAACCTGGATTCAGGGACTCCTATTCAGTTATTAAGGAGAGATTCTCAGGATGCTGTGGAGGATCTCCAAACAGCTGTTTGTGGGGGTGGTTATGGTAGAGGCAAACAGGGGAGGGGTGTGAGTGTGTTCAGGATGAGGTCACCTCTTTCTCCTTCTGGCCCTCTTTCTTTCCGGACCTTAACACCTACTTTGATACTTAGAGCAGTTCAGACTGTTTGCTGTGCTGTGAGCAGTGGTTTAGTAGTAGCACCTATAAGATGATGTTAGATGTTTTATGGATAAGACCCATGGGAGTATGCCTATGTCACAGCAACAACAAAGAAATTGTTTCAATAGTTTGAAAACCATTGATATAGTTTTCAGTGTTTTGACCTACTTTAGGCAATTGTTTTAGTATTTAGAAATTAATGTTTTAGCATTTACTCTTAGCCAATCTCATTTAATCTGCATGTAGCCACTGGATTATTCTTTCAATACATTTTTATTGTTGGTCCCCAGTTTACAATTTTTTTTTTTTTATCATTTCCAATCTCTGCGAGATAAACTCTTAGCTTGGTATCCAAGCTTCCTCACCACCTGGCACCAGCTTAACTTTTCCAGCCTTACCACGCACTACTTCCCTTAATTTTGGAATCTTAGTGGGTCCTCTCAGTATCCTTTTTCTTGCCTAATTTCTTGCTATCTTGTTTCTTCTTATATCATTACGAGAGGCCCAATGCATGAAAATTCGTGTAAGAGTAGGCCTTCTTTCCCCTGTATGCCGGCACCGGCTTCCTTCCTCCGGCCGCCAGGCACCCGGGACCTGGGCTGGCTTACCTCTGGCCCCGGCTTCGTCAGGAAGGATGTCTGAAATGACGTCCGGAAGACGGCTGGTCTAATTAGCATATTACCCTTTTTTATTATAGATTTATTATATTATGTGATACATATATATGATATTGACAGAATTGCCATATAACCTAGGGAAAATAGGAAATTTAAAAACCAACAGATAAGATAAAGACACATTCCTAAGAGTTGTATGAGCAAGTATCTTTAGAGCATTGCTTTGAAATTGTTTTCTCCGCCTGCTTAGTGTCTGCTTATCTGTTCTTACCTCTCATCACTGATGTTTTGTGTATCCCTGGATGAGTCAATCTGCTATTTTGTATTATTGGTCTTCTTTAAAACTTAGTTTACTCTATTCCTTTGGGAATTTGTCAGGCATTTTTGTTAAATGAACTGCATTCTTGATAGCAAATGCTCACAGTCATCACAGAACATCTCATTATCATATCTTGATTTTTGTGAAAAAGAATAGAACTACAGAATAGTTTTGAGGTTTCAAATTTTTAAAATCAGCTTTATTGAGCTATGTTTTTCCTATTCTAAAATATACCAAATTTAAGAATATAATGGAATATTGAAAATTTTATGTAATTGTGTATCCACTGTCACAATTAAGATACCAATATTCCATTACCCAAAAAAGTTCCCTTGTACCTCTTTGCAGTCAATCCTCTCTCTTAACCCCCAGTTACTGGAAACCACTGATCTGCTTTCTATTACTACATTTTGTCTTTTCTAGAATTTCATATAGCTGAAATCTTACAGGCTGTAGTCTTTTGTGATATTCACATAGCATAATGCTTTTGAGATTCATTCATGCTATGCATTTCCGTTGTTCCTCTTTGTTGCTGAGTAACATTTTATTAGTTTATTTATCTACCAGATCATGGGTATTTGGTTATTCTGAATAAAAGCTCTATAAGCATTCACATACATGTCTCCCCACAATCACTAACTACTTTCTGACTATGGACTTGCCTATTTGGTGCTGACTTTTTTTTAAATTGGGTTGTTTGTCTTAATAAGTTTTGAGAAATCTTATATACTCTCAATGCAAGTCCTTTATCAGTTACATGTTTTGTAAACATTTTCTTCCAGTGTCCTTTTTTTATTGTTATTCCTCACCAGAGGATATTTTCCCCATTGCTTTTCAGAGAGAGTGGAAGGAAGGGAGAGAAGCATCAATGTGAGAAAGACACATTGACCAGTTGCCTCCCACACGCACCCTTGCTAGGGAAGGGGAGGGAACCCAGAACTCAGGTACGTGCCCTTGACTGGGAATTGAACCTGAGACCTTTTGCTGCTTGGGCTGATGCTGTAACCACTGAGCACACTAACCAGGGATCCACAGTGTCTTTTGAAGAGTGTAAGTATTTTATTTTGATGAAATCCAACTTATCAATTCATTTTTATGAAGTTTAATTTATCATTTTTTCCATTATAGTATGATTTTGTGTCCTGTTTAAGAAATTTTTGCATAACTCAAGTTCATAAAGATTCTAAAAGAAAATTACTTTTTCTGCTCACAATACTTTTGACACCAAATGTGTGGGTTTTCTACATCAGACAATTCTGATAATATCTGGAGTTGATGCAGATCTTACAGGTTAAGGGTTCAGTCCCACAAGACTACCCCCTACTTCCGATGCCAATTTCAAGCCCAGGCCTCATGTACTTCTGAGTGACCAGTTATAAGTGAGGGATTCACATAGCCCCCTCCTTGGGTTTGATAATTTGCTAAAATAGCTCACAGAATTCAGGCAGAACACTTTACTTACTATAATACTGGTTTATTATGAGTATAACATAGAAATACCCAAATGGAAAAGATGCATGGAAAAGGTATATGGGAAGGAATGTAGGGTTCCAGGCCTCTGGGTATGTCATTCTCCCAGAACCTTGATGTGCTCGTTTACCTGGTAGCTTTCTGAACCCCATCATTTGGGGTTCATGTGGAGGCTCCTGTTACATAGGCATGATTGATTAAATCATTGGCAATGACGACTGAGTTGATCTCCAGTTCCTCTGAGGAGTGGGGCTGAAAGTTCTAACCCTTTAATGTGGGTGGTTCCTCTGGCAACCAGCTCCCATCCTCCGAAGGTCACCCGATTAACATAAACTCAGGTATGATTGAAAGGAGCTTCTCTCATCCCTGTTACTCAGAAAATTCTAAGGGTTTTAGGAGTTTTATGCCAGGAACTAGGGGTAGAAATGAAATATGTATTTCTTACGTCACAGTTTCTCTCTTATTATTTTCTTTTAGAAGTTTATAGTTTTAGTTCTCCCCCTTTTTTTTAAGGCTGATGGTCCCTTTAGAGTTAATGTTTGTATAGGATATGAGGTAAGAATCAAGGTTCATTTATTTGCATATTGATACCTATTTTTCCAGTACCATTTGTTAAAAAGGTTAGCCTTTCTCTATTGAATTGCCCTGGCCTCTTGGCTGAAAATCAATAAACCACATGTGTTGATCTGTTTCTGGACTCTGCATTTTGTTTCATAGATTGCAGTTTATCATTATATAAACAGCACACTGTCTTAATTACTATAGCTGTCTAGTAAAGAGTTCAATTAATTTTTTTGTATTTGAAAAATAATTTAGAGGAAATTTAACTTTAAAAGTTTGTAGACTAAACTTTAAAGTATAAATATAAAATGTTAATTTCAATAATTATTAACATTTTATATTTATATTTTATTTTTTTTATTTTTAAATATATTTTGTTGATTTTTCACAGAGAGGAAGGGAGAGAGATAGAGAGTTAGAAACATCGATGAGAGAGAAACATTGATCAGCCGCCTCCTGCACATCTCCCACTGGGGATGTGCCCGCAACCCAGGTACATGCCCTTGAATCAAACCCGGGACCCTTCAGTCCGCAGGCCGACGTTCTATCCACTGAGCCAAACCGGTTTTGGCTATATTTATATTTTAAATTTTGCTTTAAAAATTACTTTAAAGGACATGAACTTTCTTGATTTACTAACATTTTTAGGAGTTAGAGTAGGCATTAATAGAAAATTTTATAAATGAAGAAGCTATAAGATTTATGAGAGGCTATAAGGGCTAAGTTAGAGATTATATAATTTGTGTGATGAAGCAAGAACTAAACTCCAAGTGCCATGCCTTTAAAAATCTGGTGCGCTTTTCTACTACACCACACTATTTTCATTTGCTACTATTTTCTAAAGTGGAATATTGGAGAATGAGTGTTTTATAAAAAAAATTAACCACTAAATTTTATTTAATTAAATCATAGAGCTATAGGAGAACTGTGAATCCATTTTCCTTGGTCACCAACATCACAAGACACATTAAGAAGTCAAAATTGGCACCCTAGCTGGTTTGGCTCAGTGGTTAGAGTGTGTCAGCCTGAGGACTGAAGGGTGGCAGCTTCACAGGCTTGATTTTGTAGGTGCGGGAGGCAACCAATCGATGTGTTGTTTTCCCATTGATGTTTCTCTCTCTCTGTCTCTTCCCATCCCTTCCACACTCTAAAATTCAACGAAAAAAATATCCTCAGATGAGGAGTAACAAAATAAGGTAAAAATTGGCATTATTATTATTATTATCATTATTGGTGTGTTTTACAACATTTTAAATTTAGAAATATAGGCAAGAGGCAGCAGGATTTAGTAAATGAAAGCTGAAAGATTCCCTTTTAAAAACCTGTTTTAAGAATTGAGGATATTCTTTTCAAAATGAGAACAAGAATACTAAAACTTAAATTTTAGACTATTTGAGTGTGGGTTATCTGTATTTTAATGCCAAACTTTTACTACCTTAAGTTCCTTCCCCCCAAAATCCCAACAACCTGAGATCAAGGTCAGGAGGTTCTTACAGGATTACTTGTGAAGGATGATGGGATTTGGGTAGTCATGGTGAAAGAAGTGGTAGCATTTGTAATATATTTTGAAGAGCCTTATGGATGTGCTGTTAGATGCAGGTAAGGATGAAGAAAAAGAGTATATCATGGATAACTCCTAGTTTATTAGCCTGATCAACTTGATGCTGTTATTTATTTGATATGGGGAAGACTTAGATGAATTAGAAGAGCTGTGGAGGAAAAGAAATAGGATAGAAGCTATTATAGCCTTTCAAAAAGTTTTCTCTTTTTTAAATTTTAAAGTTTTTTAAAATATATTTTTATTGATTTCAGAGAGGAAAGGAGAGAAAGAGAGAGAGAAGGAAACATCAATAATGAGAATCATGATCAGCTGCCTCCTGCAGGCCCCTGGTGGGGATTGAGCCCACAACCCAGGCATGTATACTGACTGGGAATCAAACCTCCTAGTTCCTAGGTGGACACTCAACCACTGAGCCATGCCAGCCAGGCAAAGTTTTATTTTTATGTTAAGTAAAATCACATCTCAAGAGTTGGAAGATAGAGACAAGATGAAATTACTTATGATCCTACCCTCCTAAACAGTCCTTTTTAGTGTTTTATTGTGTGTGTTTGCAGTCTTATAATAAACTTACTGTAAAGGTAACTACTTAACTCTGTTGTAGCATGAAAGAAGCCATAGATAATCTATACATATAAAAAGCCTAAGTTACCGTTATGACCGAACAACCGGAACGACCAGTCGCTATGACGCACACTGACCACCAGGGGGCAGATGCTTAACTCAGGAGCTGCCCCCTGGAGGTCAGTGCGCTCCCACAGGGGGAACGCTGCTTTGCCAGAAGCTGGGATCACGGCTGGCAAGTGCAGCTGTGGCAGTGGAAGCTTCTCCCGACTCCGCAGCAGCGCTACTGAGCAGCGGCGGCAGGCACAGCAGATTGGAACGAGCACAAGTGGTGCAGCACTGGCTCGGGCTCCTCCCTGGCCGCCTGCCACTTAGCACACTGCTACCTCCCCCGAGGGGTCCCAGGTTGCGAGAGGGCTCAGGCGAGGGTCCAGGTGAGGGACCACTCCCCTTCCCGTGCACGAATCCGTGCACCGGGCCCCTAGTCTAATATAATAATAGAGGGATATGCAAATTAGCCGGGATGCCATAACATCACGACCGATCTACAAGTGGCAGAGAGCTACAGGAGAGCAGGGCAGCGAACTATGTGCGGGGAGAGCTACAGGAGGGCGAGGCAGCAAGCTAAGAGTGGGGAGAGCTACAGGAGGGCGGGGCAGCGAGCTGCAAGGGGTGGAGAGCTACCAGCGGTGATGGGAGGGGTGGCCAACTGCGGCAAGCGGCAGCAAGCTACTTGCGCACGGATTCGTGTGCAGGGCTACTAGTCCTATCTAATAAAAGAGAAACATGGTAATTAACCATAACTTCGCTACCCTTCCCATTGGCTAATCAGGGCGATATGCAAATTAACTGCCAACCAAGATGGCGGCCGGCAGCCAGGCAGCTGAAGCGAACATGAGGCTTGCTTGCTCCAGGGATGGAGGAAGCCAATGTTCCCCGCCTGCCACTGCTGGGCTCTGAGCTGCAGTCTAAGAAACTATGTTGCAAATATAGAAGCTAAACAAGCTTTCAGCCAGCTTCCGCCTCAGAGCTTAGAGCGGCAGTGATGGCAACAATGTTTCAATTAGCCACAGCCTCAGAGCTGGAGCCGGCTCTCAGCTCCAGTGACAGCCATAGAAGGTAAATAAATCCCAGAATAAAAGAAAAAAAACAGAAAAAAAGGAGAGGTTGGGAGCTTCAGTCACCCGCCAGCCTGAAAACGGCCCTCAGCCCCTCACCCAGACTGGCCAGGCACCCCAGTGGGGACCCCCACCCTGAAGGGGGTGTGACCAGCTGCAAACAGCCATCATCCCCTCATCCAGGCTGGCCAGGCACCCAAGCGGGACCCCCACCCTGATCCAGGACACCCTTCAGGGCAAACCAGCCGGCCCCCACCCGTGCACCAGGCCTCTATCCTATATAGTAAAAGGGTAATATGCCTCCCAGCACTGGGATCAGCGGAGCCACGAGGCCTCCCGAACCCGGGATCAGCGGAGCCGTGAGGCCTCCTGGCACCGGGATCAGTGGAGCTGCGAGGCCTCCCGGCACCGGGATCAGTGGAACAGCGAGGCCTCCTGGCACTGGGATCAGCGGAGCAGCGAGGCCTCACTGTCCTGGTGTCAAGCAGAGCCGAGAGGCCTCCCAGCACCGGGATAAGCGGAGCCGAGAGGCCTCCTGGCCCCTGGAGCAGCGTGGCGGGGCAGCGCCCAAACCCCCTGATCGCCCTGTGGCTCTGTGTGTGACAGGGGGCGGGGTCACAACCTCCCTATCCTCCCTGCTCTGTTCGTGACAGGGGGAGTGCCCCAACCCCCTGATTGGCCCTGCTCTGTGCGTGACGGGGGGAGCTCCCCAACCCCCTGATCGGCCCTGCTCTGTGCGTGACAGGGGGGAGCTCCCCAACCCCCTGCTCTGTGCGTGACAGGGTACGGATCCCCAACCCCCCTGATGGGCCCTGCTCTGTGCGTGACAGGGGGTGGCGCCGCAACCTCCCCATCGACCCTGCCTTGAGTGTGACAGGGGGCGGTGCCCCAACCCCCCAATCGGCCCTACCCTGAACGTGACTGGGGGGTGGCATCGCAACCTCCCGATCCGCCCTGCTCTGTGCATGATGGGGTGGCGCCCCAACTCCCCAATCGGCCCTGTTCTGAGCCCAACTAGGGGCTGCACCTAGGGATTGGGCCTGCCCTCTGCCACCCGGGAGCAGGCCTAAGCCAGTAGGTCGTTATCTCCCGAGGGGTCCCAGACTGTGAGAGGGCACAAGTGGGGCTGAGGGACACCCCCCCCCCCTGCCAGTGCACAAATTTTTGTGCACCGGGCCTCTAGTGTATAATAAATGAGTGTGTTTGTATTCCATTTCATCATTTTCAGGGTTTTTTTCCAGTCCTTATTAGAGACCCTGAGATTCTGGGTACATCTGTAAAAAGCACTCAGGGTTTTGCTAACTAAAAGGAGTGATAGGTGGAACCCAACAGTAGTAAAATTGTTTTGCAGCCTCTGACATAGTGTACAGTGTGGCTCGGAGGCTATAGGAATTGATATGTTTGGCTGGTTAGATCTATTAGCTAGCTATACATTAGTCTTTAGCTACATCACAACATGCTTCTTAGTAAATACTACATAATGTACACACAATTTTTTCTACTGAAGGATAAAAAGAGGAAAAATATTTAGAATTATGTCTGTTGTGTGTTTAGACTGACAGTTGGAAAATTTCTAAGGGAAGAAATTGCTGTTGCAATTTTATTTCTTAAGGCCAAACCCAATCTAATGCTGTAATAACTAAAGATTTAATTCTTTTAAGTTTTGGCTTTTTAAAATCTCTGAATGTTCTTAAAGGGATATTATTATGTTTTGGTTTAGCTTTTTCACCTGTTACTAATTTGTTAAGAGTCGTTGTATGCACTCTTGTTTTTACATGTGTTAATTGTGAGATGGTTGTAGGCTTTCCCTTCTGCCACTTTTAGGGCAATTCATGTTTTGCTCATTTTAAATTATATTTATAATACATTATTTTTTGTAGTCTATAAATACACACAACAAGATATCTAATGTTAATGATATATTTAAACCTGGAATATTCTAAATAGTTGGTGATGAAAATCAAATTTAAAAAAATAAGATTAGACAACATATATTTATATTTTTTAATTATTTTTCACTGCATTTTTGTTTTATGTTTTTATTGTTGATTTGTTTAACTTATGTACTGTGAATACACATCCTTTGTCAACTATATATGCTATTTTTCTCCATGCTTTGGCTTGCCTAGTTATTTTCTGAATGATGTCTTTGGATAACTAGGAATTTTAAATTTTTGATGAAGTCTAATTTATTGTTTGTTCCCTATGACTAGTGCTTTTACTTGTAGGTCTATTTCAAATTAATTTCTAAATGTGGTATGTGATAAGGGTTAAAGTTTATTTTTTTAACTTGTAAACAATAACAAATAGCCTTGTTTGTTAAAGACTTTGCTTCTCAATTACATTTAGAATATTACATTATAAAATAATTAGATCTGCAAGTAATTACATGGTTAGCAGCTCATTGGTTATCAAAACTGTGCTTCTGCGGTCAGAATTACAGGTTCATTTCTTCAGGATCCAGTCAACTTGGCCTTGTTTTGTGGCCATAGAATATATTACTAACCTGCTTTAGCCATTTGGTTAATTTGTATTGTTTCTCTGAAGTAAGGGGATATAAGATGACTTCATTGTGCTGTCAGATGAAACATTAGAGCATATATTTTACATGATAGTTTACTAATTTAATTTTGTGTAGAAGACAATACATTATTACATTTTTAAAGGGTATAGTATTCATAGTAATATAATGCCTAATGTGTTGTGCTCAGTTTTTATGCCTTATTAAAATAAGCAGAAATACATGATTTCTAATAAACATTAGGAAGTAATTTTCCCAAATTATGTATAGAGTAGGAAATGTAGCTATGCCACTGTAAAGTTCATTTGTTGTTAGGTTTTGTGGGTAAATTATGATAATTATAAAAGTATAAAACAGCAGAATTATAAATGTAAGTAAGTCTACATATGCTTCTGTCAGTATATAGATATTACATTGGCTTACATAGAGATGTAAGTATTAAATAGGAATTATCTTTTAAGAGGCTGAATTTGAATTATATTACTGTGGTAGAATTTGTGCCAGCCTTTGGTTAATCATTATTTTGTTGATTATGTTTGGTTTAAGATCATTCATTTTTCAAAGAGCTTTAATGCGACATAGCGTATTTACTACAGGAAGTCTGGACGGAAATGAGCCTCAGGTCATTGGAGATTTTTTTCCTCCAATCTTTATTGCACCAAGTGTTATTAAAGTTAATTTTTTTTTCAATAACTGAATTCTCCGTTGAACCTAGTATTTCATTAACCAAATGTTATGGGATCAGTTATTCCTTTTTTATGGTAGACAAATGCATTTGATGATTGTTTAAATGTTGATCATACTTTATATCATACTATCACTTAGATGAAATATTTTATTTTCATTAAATTGAAAATTATAATTGAGGATTTTGGAATTATAGAAATTTGAGATTGAATCTTCCTTATAACATTTACTAACTTTGGAAGCTTGGGCAAATTATTTAACCTCTCTGAGCCTTAGTTTTCTCATTAATGAATTTGGATAAAATATTTGCCTTGCAAGATCAGTATTAAAAGGACATATAGCCCTGCCCGGTTTGGCTCAGTGGATAGAGCGTCGGCCTGCGGACTTGGGTCCCGGGTTCGATTCTGGTCAGGGGCATGTACATTGGTTGCGGGCACATCCCCCGTGGGGAGTGTGCAGGAGGCAGCTGATCGATGTTTCTCTCTCATCGATGTTTCTAACTCTCTATCCCTCTCTGTAAAAAATCAATAAAATATATATTTTTAAAAAAAGGACATATAAAAGATTATCCAACACTTAATATGTGCTTAATTTAGTGCAGTGTTGTTATGAATATCATCACCTTCTGACACAAGTTTATACTAAACATCGAGGTTGGGGTGCCAGTCATTTACATCCCTCTTTCTTTCCAGGTTCTAATAGATAAATAATAGACACCATAAAAGACATCTCTTTCTAAAATTTAGGTTCTCTGATAATACTGGAATTTGAGACTACAACATGGATTTATGGACAAGTTGGAAGTTGGCTACTATCCTTAATAAATTCTTCTCTATGGGGAGAGTTCAGTCTGCTACCTACCTGACAGCTAGCTGGAAGGTTACAGGCCTGCTTTACACACCTAGTTATCAACCAAGGAAAAGCCAGAGCAAGGTTAAGTGTGAAAAGGGGGAAGATGGCCCTGTTTTCTATGAGTAACCTCATTTCTTTTTGTTAAAAATGAAGTCCAAGGAAAGCTTTGGACTCTAACCCATCAAAGTAGCTCTTCCTCTTCCTCCCCAGGACGAAGCACAGGTTTGTTGGGTAGAGAGAGACTGGAAGTTTTTTGTAATACATTAACCACCCTTGCTTGCTGCCCCACTACCCCTGTGGGAAAGAAGGGAAGTCCCATTCATTATCTTTATAATGTGAGATTAATATGAGTGCCTCCCTACTTGGAAAAAAAATTTATGTATACTGTTTCTGCAGGCTGTAAAATAAATATGTACAAGAACTATGCAAAAATGAAAAGCAGTCATGCTAGAAGAATCTAAGTAAATGTTGGCTTAAGGAAGTAAATTGTGTTCTTTTAATGTATTGATAGAAAATTATTGATGGCACTAGCTGGTTTGGCTCAACGGATAGTGTTGGCCTTCGGACTGAAGGGTCCCAGGTTCGAGTTTGATCAAGGCACATGCCCAGGTTTCAGGCTCGATCCCCAGTGGGGGGCGTGCAGGAGGCAGCCAATCAATGATTCTCTCTCATCATTGATGTTTTTATCTCTCTCTCCCTCTCCCTTCCTCTCTGAAATCAATAAAAATATATGTTAAAAAAGAAAATTATTGATGGTGAAGAAAACCCAAAATAGAAAAATATGGGCAACAAAATTGCAAGTCACCTATTTCCAGCAGATGACAGTTCTGTTTACAAAGTTATATTTAAGACATCTATTTAACCAAATAATGTAATAGTGGTTTTTTTGTTGTTTTTACATGTTTTTATTGATATCTTTAGTGAATGTGAATCAGAAAAGTGAATAATTGTCAGTTAAGCCATTAAGTGTACATTAGCTATCTAGAAAGCTTGCAGTTATTGGAGTAATTTAAGAGGTGCCTCTTCCCTCAGCCCCATTCCTCTAGCCAGGATTTATAAGGTAGATTTAGAG
Source organism: Myotis lucifugus (assembly GCF_000147115.1). Classification (NCBI taxonomy): domain Eukaryota; kingdom Metazoa; phylum Chordata; class Mammalia; order Chiroptera; family Vespertilionidae; genus Myotis; species Myotis lucifugus. Next base: position 16,058,648 of record NW_005871054.1, on the reverse strand, counting down.
GAATTCTATATAATAAAAGCCTAATATGCTAAGTATCCGACTGTTCAACCAGTCGCTATGACTGACCACCAGGGGGCAGACGCTCCGATTGGTAGGTTAGCTTGCTGCTGGAGTCCGGCCAATTGGGACTGGGCAAGACGGGTCGGACACGCCCTGGAGCCCTCCCGCAGTCCCTCCCTGGCTCTGATAGTGCACCGGTGGGGTCTCTTGGCCTGGCCTGCACCCTCTTGCAATCTGGGACCCCTTGGGAGATGTCACAGTGCTGGTTTCGGCCCGATCCCCACAGGCCAGGCCGAAGGACCCCACTGGTGCACGAATCTGTGCACCGGGCCTCTAGTCCTATATAATAAAAGCCTAATATGCTAGGTGTCTGGTCGGCCGTTCAACCAATCAAAGTGTAATATGATAATGATATGCTAAGGCTGCTCAACGGCTCGCTATGACGTGCACAGACCACCAGGGGGCAGACGCTCCAACTGGTTGGTTAGCTTGCTGCTGGGGTCTGGCCGATCAGGACTGAGCGAGAAGGGCCGGACACGCCCTGGAGCCCTCCTGCGGTCCCTCCCCGGCTGGCCAGACTTCCGCATCCCTCCCCGGTCCTGATCGTGCACCGGTGGGGTCCCTCAGGCTGGTCTGCACCCTCGCAATCCGGGACCCATCAGGGGATGTCAAGGAGCTGGTTTCAGCCCAATCCCGCAGGCCATGCCGAAGAACCCCACTGGTGCACAAATTCGTGCACTGGGTCTCTAGTGATATATATGTTTGTAATTTGAATGTATGTACTTGTAATAAGATAATGGTTAAGAATCTGGGCTCTCGAGAGAGTCACAGTGCCTGGGTATAAATCCATGCTCCCACAATTACTAGTTGATGTCCTTAGGCAAGTAATTTTATCTTTTTGTGCCTCATTTTTAAATTTGGGATAATATGGGTAGCTAGTTCATAGGGTTGTTGTGTGGATATAATTAGGTTATTAGTGACTATCGTGGAACTATAAAGACCAGTTTGCTATTGGGTAGGTGGAAAATGAAAATGCCAAAACAACAACTGTAGCTTACCTGAGCTTTCTTGTCGAAGTGAGAGAAGGGGGTCTGACTTAAAATTGGCATGATTTTTTTTTGAGTTGATAGAGATGTGAATATATTTATATGCTGATGGCAAAATGTGAGGAGCTGGGACATGTATGATGGACATAAAGTCTACAGATAGCACGTAGTAGGGGATGTGCTTCAGAGCACTGGGGGAGGGTTTAGTACTTAACCAAAGAGACAGCTGTTTCACTGAGTTTGGAGAAAAGTTAGGGATGCTAAATTGGGGAGAGGTATTTCTACCTGAAGTCAGCTATTTTTTCTTTTCAAGAGGAGCTGAGGACACATTCTGAGAGTAAGTATGAGATAGAAGTGGTAGAGTTGAAAGCTGGAAGAGACTTGTGATTATTTGAAATAATTACTGAGGCCAATGGGAGTAGGATTTACTTGGGAAATGTACAGAGACTAAGATGAATTTGATGGCTATGGATTTTTTGTAGTGGCCTCTGTCATGGCCCCAGCTCTCTTTGCAGTACTCAGATATTAGGGGGACAAGACTTGAGAAAGGAGAATGATATGAAAAGAATTAGAAACAAATAGTTAAAGGTATTGTAGTGAGAGAGGATGAAAAGGATATATCTTGGGGGGTATAGGCTGGATAGGGAAAGAATTGAAGCCAAGGCTGATAGATAGTGAGAAAATGGAGGAGCATACTTATCAGAAGTTTCCATGAGGTTAGAGATTAAAGTGTGATGAGAAAAAAGTATGAAAAAAGTGTGAAAGGATAAGAACTAGTGGTTATAGGCCAAAGTAATGAATTTTAAGATTTCAGATGAATATTCTGGGTGATAAGGTCTAGAGTGGTCATAGATAGAAATGGATTATTTGGTTGAGTATTGGAGGTAAAGACTTTGTAGTTGGCTGTCTCCTTAGTCCTTAAGGCTAGGATGTTCACATGGATCTGGAAGTAACCCAGGTTGATGACCACTGAAAAGGCAAGTGAGATAGACAGGCTTCTATGCAAGTTGGGGAGTGACTGGGAAGTTGGTTGATGATAATGATGAAGATTTGGTAGAGCCTAATTACAGATAAAGAAGAAAAGTTGTAACAGGAAAGTTGGAATAATCATATGTGTGCCACAATAGGGGAAGTAAGACAATACTGATATCTCTTACTCTGTTGAGTGAGAGGTATAGAGAACAGTGGGTAGAGTGAGGTTCTGTAAAGTATCTAGGGAAGTTTATTTATAAAAGAAGAAGCATTGCAAAGGGCATGGTGAAAAACATTGGAAAGGAGAGTAACCTATTAAGAGAGAAGGTGGGTAGGAAAGAGAAGGAACCAAGCTTTACTGAAATTCAAGGTCTGTCATTTACTAGTCAGATGGTGAATGCGTTAAGGAAAAAAGTGATCTATGTATTACTGTGGAAGCATGGAAGGAGGAGACCATTTGCTATAAGTATTACATGGAACATTATTTGTGCCAGTCTCAAAAAACTATTTTGAGCCCTAGCTGGTTGGATGGGGTATCGGCCTGCGGACTGAAGGGTCCTGGGTTTGATTCCAGTCGGCATGTACCTAGGTTACAGACTTCTCTCTGGCCTGGGCCCTGGTATCTCTCACATCAATATTTCTGTCTGTCTTTCCCTCTCTTCCACTCTCTGAAAATCAATGGCAAAATATCCTCAGGTGAGGATTAAAAAAAAACACCTCACAAAAACAAATTTTGATATAGTATCCTTCCTTAATGAGATGAACAATGGCTGGGTAAATAAGGTTGCCAATATTTAGAATAGAAATATCAGTTCTGTGTAGACATGAGTAAGGAAGTACGAATTTCAAAGGTAATTATTTATGGCCTTTGCTATACATATGGTTACAGATAACATGTAAATTCAGTGTAAATACTTATGTAGGTAAATGTTAATTTGTGGTTGCCAGGCAAATTTAATTTATTCAACAAATATATATTGAATTTTTATTTGCTGCTCATTGGGATCAAAAACTCTCCGTAGTTGAAAAGAGTTTCAGAAATTGTGGCACTAATTCAGTCTCATAAATTTTCTCTGTAGAAACAATAATCCTTAGGTTCAGCACTTTGGCTCTAAATAGCATAACAAGTCTAAATTCATACCTAAAGGAATGTTTTAAATCTTTTTTAGCATTTTAAGAGATTTTGCAGACACTCGTCTGATAATATTGGCATATCTTGTTCAAATATTTCGTGGGAGAAAAATAGCACCTAAAGCAAAGGACTGAAATTTCCAGTGCTCTACAGAGGAGTGTAGGAGAAACAGGCAGGAAATGAGGGCCCACCCACAAACTAGCACAGGTTTTTGCCACCTACCCTATTCTCTGGATTGCCTGCTGGTTTCTGGGTTACCCAGATCAACGAAATGAATTGTATCCTCTAATTGTTGACTGTAACAGCAACATGGCAGTGGTATAGTACTTCCCAATGTTTCCAAGTTTAGAAGATGACGATCTTTAGATTTATGACTTAGTTTAAAGTTTTAAGTTCATATAAATAAATTCCTTTTAAGTGGAGGATACCTTATTCTAATTTCCATCAATAGAGTTGAGTTTCTGAAGCTTCTGTGAAGTGTTAATTTTCAAAGTGTTATTCTTGCCTGTGTGCTAGCTAGGAATTATAACTGTGAAAGCATTCTCCCAAAATTGAGCTATTTAATTAAATGAATATGTAATAATAATTAACATTTATTGAGCACCACTGTGTATCAGGTTCTGTTTCAAGTACTTAACATGGCCTGGCCTATGTGACAGTTGGTTAAGCATCATCCTACACACCAGGAGGTCACCGGTTGGATTCCCCATCAGAGTATGTGCCCAGGATGTGGGTGTGTAGGAGCAGCCTATCAGTTTCTATATCTCCCTTCCTTTCTCTGAAATCAATAAAAACATATATTTTTAAAAAGTACTTAACATATACACTGAGTGGCCAGATTATTATGACCACCTGACATTTGTAGGCAAATTAGCTATAATTTCGCGCTGAAGTTGTTAGAGGGCCAGACTATTATAAATAGGAAAGCAGGTTGTTTGCCACGACAGTAAAAGTGATTTTTTTCTGAAGATATGGGTAAACAACGCGATTTAACAGCCTTTGAACGTGGGATACACACACACACACACACACACACACACACACGCCAGATTATTACGAATACCTGACGTTTGTAGGCAAATTAGCCATACACTGCATCGTATGGAATATGGAAGCCAAAGGCCTGTTCGAACACCTTTGCTCTCTGCAGTTACCAAGATAAAACGTCTCCAATTTGCACAGGAACACAAGGATTGGACAGTCGAGCATTGGAAAAAAGTCATGTGGTCCGATGAATCATGTTTCCAGTTGCATCATGCAGATGGCAGAGTGAGAATTGGGTGGAAACAGCGTGAAAGCATGCACCCCACATGCATGAGTACAACCCTTCAAGCTGGTGGGGACAGTGTTATGGTTTGGGGCATGTTTTCCTGGTATGATTTGGGCCCTTTAATTCGTGTGGAACAACGTTTGAATAGCACAGCCGTGGGCAAACTACGGCCCGCGGGCCGGATCCGGCCCATTTGAAATGAATAAAACTAAAAAAAAAAAAAAAAGACCGTACCCTTTTATGTAATGATGTTTACTTTGAATTTATATTAGTTCACACAAACACTCCATCCATGCTTTTGTTCCGGCCCTCCGGTCCAGTTTAAGAACCCATTGTGGCCCTCGAGTCAAAAAGTTTGCCCACCCCTGGAATAGCACAACATACCTAAGTATCGTTGCTGATCAAGTTCATCCTATCATGTTGATGTCATATCCCAATGGAGATGGCTTCTTCCAACAAGACAATGCGCCATGCCACGGTGCTCGTATTGTGCAGGAATGGTTTCAAGAACATGAGGGAGACTACCTTGCTTAGGTGGCCCCCACAATCACCAGATTTCAATCCAATTGAGCATTTGTGGGACGAAGTTAAAAGAGCCATCAGGCAGCTGGTATCACAACTATCAAATCTCACGGAACTGGACAGTGCTATTCATCAGGCATGGTGTTAGATTTCTCGCATCACCTTTCAACATCTTGTGGAGTCAATGCCAAGAAGAATCGCCGGAGTATTGAAGGCAAAAGGTGGCCCAACGAAGTACTGATGGGGTGGTCATAATAATCTGGCCACTCAGTGTGTGTGCGTGTGCGTGCGTGTGTGTGTGTGTGTGTGTGTGTGTGTGTGTGTGTGTATCCCACGTTCAAAGGCTGTTAAATTGCATTGTTTACCCATATCTTCAGAAAAAAATCACTCTACTGTCGTGGTAAACAACCTGCTTCCCTATTTATAATGGTCTGGCCCTCTAGCAACTACAGCGCGAAATTATAGCTAATTTGCCTACAAACATCAGGTGGTCGTAATAATCTGACCACTCAGTGTGTATTGACTCAATCTTCACAATAAGTTTATAAAGGAATAAATATTTTTAGACCCAGTTTACAGATAGGAAACTAAGGCGTGGATTAAAAGTAACCTGTCCAAGGTCACACAGCTAGTCTTAGTGTATATCAATTTTTAATTTAGTTTATGAAGCTGAACTTAAGACTATTAAACCCTTAAGAATTGAAAATATAAGTTGTAAATATCTATCTATCTATCTATCTATCTATCTATCTATCTATATATATATATATATATATAAAAGCCTAAGCGACCAGCCGGTAGTTATGAGGTAGTTATGATGCACACTGATCACCGGGGGGCAGGCGCTCAACGCAGGAACGAAAACCACAGGCATGGAAACATGGAACAGACTGATGAATCTCAGAGGGAAGCGGGGAGGGTGGGAAGAGATTAACCAAAGATCTTATATGCATACTAGAGGTCCGGTGCACGAATCCCTCAGCCTGGCCTGCGCCCTTGCGCAATCCGGGACCTCTCAGGGGATGTTGGAGAGCCGGTTTCGCCCTGAAGACCAGACCGAGGGACCCCATCGGTGCACGAATCAGTGCACCAGGCCTCTAGTCTATAATAACACTTTCCATAAGTATCATTTAAAGGTAAGGTGTGGGTTTGTTTTTTCATAATCCATAGACATAGATTATCTTTCTATGGTAGCCTTTTTTGTTTATCATAGGGTCTGAAATAAAAAACCTTTTGAATCTGTATTAGATAAGTATAGTTTTTTCTGAACTTGAATAAATTTGGTTTGTCATTATTAAGCAAACCAAATGTCTTGACATAGCTGTAACTAAAGTTATGGTAACAATTCACTTGAACATTATATAGATTTTATTTATAGTACAATGGTGGTATCATTACCTATGGAAACAGTTGTACAGGGTAGCTATAAAGTCTGGAAATATATATAATTTATAATATTAACCTGTGGTTCCATACTTTAACACAGGGGTCCTCAAACTTTTTAAACAGGGGGCCAGTTCACTGTCCCTCAGACCGTTGGAGGGCCGGACTATAGTTTAAAAAACTATGAACAAATTCCTATGCACACTGCACATATCTTATTTTGAAGTAAAAAAACAAAACGGGAACAAATACAATATTTGTATTTGCATGTGGCCCGCGGGCCGTAGTTTGAGGACCCCTGCTTTAACGTTTATTTAGTGCTTACTATGTATTAAGTATAATGCCAAGCACTTCACGTGTGTTTATCTTTTTTTTTTTTTTAATCCTCACCTGAGGATATGTTTTTATTTATTTTTTTAGAGAGAGAGGAAGGGGCGGGGGAGAGAGAGGAACATTGATAGTTTGCCTCCTGTATGTGTCCTGTCTGGTTATTGAACCCGTAATTTTTTGGTGCATGGGACAGTGCTCCAACCAACAAAACTACCTGGCCAGGGCAGTGTGTTTATCATTTTTAATCCTCACCCAGTCTTACAAGATAGATAATATTCTCTGTCTTTAAAAATTTTTTAGAAATCTGAATTTAGAGCCATTAAATAACTGGAAAAGCTACAAAATTAGTGACATAGATAGCTTTTGGATCCAGGTTGGTCTGACTCTCTTGTCTACTCTACTATATGGCAGGGATTGGCAAACTTTCTGTTAAGTGTGGCCAGGTAGTAAATATTTTAGGCTTTGTGGGCAGAATTACCCTGTTGTTTTTGTAGAGTAGTCTTAGACAATACCTGAAAGAATGGGTGGGGTTGTGTTCTGATAAAACTTTATTTATGGACACTGAATTTCATATAATTTTTATGGGTCCTGAAATACTATTCTTCGTTTTTTAGCTATTTAAAAATGTAAAAAATTATTTTTATTTTGCTGGTCCTAGAAAAACAGGTGATGGGATCAGATTTGACTTGTGGGCAGTAGTTGGCTGACCCCTGCTGAATGGCTTACTGTAATTGTTCTTTCCCCTACCAAGCATATGGAAATGAAGAATTCTTCTGACGGTTTTTTAGAATAAACTAGTATTATTAGGTATAATTACAAATTAGAAATCTAGGTAAATGTTCCTTTGAGCTAAGATATTCATGAAATGCTATAATATTTTAATTCTTCGCATTACCATACCATATGCTTTGTGAAATCATAAATATTCAACTCTTAGTCATTCCTATTAAATTGTCATTTGTTCTGGAATCATAAAAAAAACTTTGATTCTAGGCTGAAGTATATAAGGCGCTGAGCTAATTTGATTCTCCTGGTAAGGGAAAAGGGGTGTTGGAAATATAATGACATGTTCTCAAAAAAGACGATTTGTGCAGAGTTTACAAAATTGGTATCTTAGATTATAATTTTTCATTTATAAACTTTGTAGGGTGAATTTCATGTAAGTTTGGCTTGTGTGCAACCCAAAATACTTCCAGATGTGATCACTGATATATGGTTCTGAATTAAAAAGCTTAATGAAATCTTACAGTGTTGACAAATCAACACTAATAAAAACCTGTCCTTACATATAGTAAACTTTATCAGCAAACATTTACATTTTAGTATTTGTTAAGGAAAAGAGATACACTAAAACTAAATTCCAATTTGACCAATAACAGCTATAACTGTAGATGGCATTGAATTAAATGGTCCTTTATAAGGACTATCTGGTTGATGCTGAATCAACTCCCCCAGCTTGCCTAACCCACAGTAAGCACTCAATAAATGTTTGATGTTAAATGGAGAATTCAAAAGATCTTTTAGCACAAAAGAAAAGGTTCTTTTTAGGAATTGTTAAATTTAGTGAATCAGTCAGATTCTAGACAATGGAGAAATTATTTGTATTAATACTGTGTCAGAATCATTTAGTGGTTGGCTATTGCCTATAGTGTGAAATCCAAAAGCCTTCTTTAATTTGTCCCAGCCTTCGTTTCAAGCCTTTTCATTCTCCAGTGGTAACAGACTATAGTCAATCTTTATTATTCACTCATTTATCCACAAATATTTTCTCACACTAGAGACCCAGTGCACAGATTCGTGCACCAGTGGGGTCCCTTGGCCTGGCCTGTGCTCTCTCGCAATGCGGGACCCCTCGGGGAATGTCAGATAGCCAGTTTCAGTGGATCACCACATGCCCGATCCAGACAGGAGGGAGCCCAATCCTGTGCGTTGAGTGCCTGTCCCCTGGTGGTCAGTGCATGTCATAGCAACAGGTCGTTCGGTCACTTAGGTTTTTATATATAGATTGGAATGTTCTTTTTTTTTTTCTGCCTAGCCTGTTTTGTTTAGACTTTAAGATCTAAATCAAACCTCTTTTCTTTCAGTAGGACCACTCTTGTCCATCATGATATTTTTTGCCTTCTAAATTTTTAGCACTTATCACCTGTCATTTCTTGGTAGTTACTCTTGTAGTGCTTTGTGATATTTCTTATAAAAATATTTGTTTTTATCACCCCCGCTAGATGTAAAACTCTTTGACAATAGAGACCATATTTATACTTGTTTTGATATATCTTAGAACTTGGAAGAAAAGTTAAAACTTAATGAATTGGCCCTAACTGGTTTGGCTCAGTGGATAGAGCATCAGCCTGTGGACTGAAGGGTCCCAGGTTCGATTCCGGTCAAGGGCATGTACCTTGGTTGTGGGCACATCCCCAGTAGGGGGTGTGCAGGAGGCAGCTGATTGATGTTTATCTCTCATCTATATTTCTAACTCTCTATCCCTCTCACTTCCTTTTTGTAAAAAAATCAATAAAATATTTTTTTAAAAACTTAATGAATTGCATATTTATGGTGTAGAAATTTTTTTCTAAGATGCATTATTTCTCTTTCTTAACTTTTGTTTTGAAATAATTTCAAAAGTTGTAAAACTTAACACAAAGAACTCCTGAATATTCTTTATACAGTTGTTAACATTTTGCCACATATGCTTTATAATTCTTTCTCTACATACATTTATTTTCTACTGAACCCTTTGAGAGTAAGTTGCAAATATAATACCCATCTATCCCTAAATTCTTCAATGTACATTTCCTAAGAGTAAGCTCTGAATGACCAGCCGCAAAAGCAGTAATTTTATTGTCACAGTTTTTTATTTAATTGTGAATAAGTTTGAGTGTTTGTGAATATTTTATATGCTACTTAAATCTACATAAATGTCTGAAAAATGAAAGATTGAGTGACATGTGAAAAAAAGTCAATTATATACTGGTGGGTGTTAAATACTAAATGATAGAGGTGAAGCTTATAAGAGTTTAGGAAAGGTAGGGTTCCATGTTGAATAGAATAAAAGGAAGAACTTCATAGAAGTAAGACCTATAGTGGGTCCTGAAAATAGGATATGGGGAGGTGGGTGAAGTTTTTTCAGGCTAGAAAGTGAACTGAATGAGCATTATCAGGAGAAGAGGAAATGGGCTTGGATGCAATCTTACGTTGATACAAACTGGAGTAGTTTGAAAGTATCAGAACCAATGGATTGATTCCCTGTCTTTTGTAATAAAGGTTTAAAGTCACTGTTTTAAAGTATGACATGCCTAAAGGGGTCAGTTCTAATTATTGAACTACTTAGATGTTTAAAATCTGCAAATAAAATGTTGTTAGAGACATTGAAATCTTTATGCCTCCAGGAAGGTTATTATACTTTCTCATTGAAACATGAAATTTAAGTTGTATAAACTGCTCCTGTTAACTGCATAGTGTCGCCAATGTTCTCACTAGGGTAAGATTTACCCTTTGTCTTGATGGATAATATAAACTTAGGCTGGCAGCAAACAGTAATAGTTTCTTCCCAGGCATGTAATAACCCACTTAAAAATGGTATGTAAACATGTATAATGGTTCTTTTTAGTTATGGTACTTGACTGCTTTGGGACATTTGTGATTATCTGTTAAGATTATAATGTTTTTGTTGTTGGTTTTAATTCTTAATGAAAAATTTCTTATTTTTTGCACATTTTACTTACAAAGTAGTAATATGGTGTTTGAAATTTGAACGAATATATATAAATATTTTTTAAATATATTGATGTGAGAGAGAGAGAAACATTGATTTGTTGTTCCACTTACTGATATATTCATTGGTCAATACCTGTATGTGCCCTGACTGGGAATCAAACCCCAAACCTTGGCATATGGAACAATGCTCTAACCAATTGAGCTACTTAGCTGGGGCTGAACTAGTGTATATTTAAAGTCACCTTTAATGAGTTAAATATTAGACTTCCAAATTGATTTTTCAATATCATTTGAAAATTTTTAACTGGTTCACATTTTAAAGAGAAGTAAGGAAAATATATTAAAAATAGACTCTGTAGCAAATATTTCTAGCTACGTATGTTTTATCATAGGAAATCACAATGTTATAAATGGTTTAAGACTGTTTTGAGGGTCAGTTTTAGAAAGCTTCCATTCCCCAATAAGTTGCTGCTAAAATTCTCTTACTTCTCATTAGAACTTTTTCGTTTCCTATTTACAGATATATTGGCATGGCATTGACATTTACTGATTGTGTACATTACTTAGTACCATAGTAAAGGCAGATTATTATTCCTTTCATGCATTGTGTATTTTCATAATATTTTGCAGTGTTTCTTTTAGGGCACTATTGTACCATTGTATAGTTCAGGGCTTGGGAATAGGAAAGCATATCTGCAGATATTTTTAAAGTAGTTGCTAGAGAAAGAGGAGTTGGCAGTATTGTATAGTAATAAAGCACAACAGGAGTTTGGAGGCCTGTGTTCTAGTCCTGGTTCTGCCCTTTGTTATGTAACCCTGGAAGTTAGTTCTACATTCTCATTTGATTTACTTGATCTCCAACTCACCTTCTATAATTATATCACTTGTGCAAACAAATGATCATATTAGTGCAAACGTATTAAGAAGCAAGTTTTGGAATACCTCTGCTTCAGGTGTAAAAAATGTTAAAATTTTATAAATCCCCCTACCCCCCTTTTAATGTAAACTTTAACTGAAGTATAGCATAAATACAGAAAAAGTACACAGATGACAAAACATTACCAGAATCCCAGAAGCCCCTTAGTGACTTCTAGTCACTTCTCCTCCCTCCCCTGTATAAAGGTAAACCACTATCTTGACATCTTAACATCATAGATTAATTTTGGCTGTTTTTGGAATCATTCAGTAGGTCTTCTTATGTCTGCCTTCTTTTTTATAAATATAATTTTATTGATTTCAGAGAGAGAAAGGGAGAGGGAGAGAGAGAGAAACATCAATGATGAGAGAGAATTATTGATCAGCTGCCTCCTGCACACCCCCTACTAGGGATCAATCCTGCAATCTGGGCATGTGCCCTTGACGGGAATTGAACCTGGGACCCTTTAGTCCACAGGCCAATGCTCTGTCCACTGAGCCAAACCAGCTAGGGCTTGCCTGCCTTCTTTTTCTTAGCGTTATATGTGTAAGTCTTGTAGAGTTGTAGTTTGTTCATTTTCATTGCTGTGTGGAGTTCCTTTGTCTAAATATACAGTTGATTAATCCAGTCTCCTATTGGACTAATCATAAAGAAAAAAAAGAGGTAAATTGAACTACATTAAAATTAAGACCTCCTAATCTTCAGGATTCTCATTCTAATTTATATTTTTATATACTGTTTAAGTGACTTCAAGTTACAAATGGGTACTTCAACTTAGTTAAGTTCTAGAAGCACACATATAAAAGATTAATAAAGGCAATAATTTAATACTGTGTAGGGCAGATACAAGAATTGCAGTTTTCATATTTTACAACTAGTTATAAGGTACTTTTGTGTTTTCTTAAAACTAGTATAAAATTTAAGAGTATTGATGACAAACTTATTTAGATATATTAGCTTAAGTTAATGTTCATAACATTTTCTCACACAATTATATAAGCTGAATGTGTAGGATTTTAATACTCATTTCATCAACATTTATCAAGCAACTATTATGTGCATAGTCATAGAACTTTTTTATTGCCTATATCAGGCATTGTGTTAAATGGTGATTAACACAAGTTTGTGATCCCTAAAATTTTTCCCAACAAATCAATGAAACTAATTGTAGAGGATGAAGATATTTTATCATTTTAAATTCAGTTCATTCTTTATTAGCTCTTTATTAAGGGACCAACTTGAGTGGTAGACACAGATTAATGACAGAATGTCAGGCAATGGATCTAGTATGAACTTAAATAACACAACTTATGACTAACACATTTATCCCTCTATAAATATCATCCAAAATGGAAAACATTTTTATTTGTATTTATTGATGAGAGAGAGAGAGAGAGAGAGAGAGAGAGAGAGAGAGAGAGAGAGACTTGCTGTTTCATTCCTTGGTTGATTGTTGTATGTGCCCTGACGGGATGGAGCTTGCAACCTTGACAAATCGGACAATACTCTGACCAACTGAGGTACGTGGTCAGGGCCCAAAAGAGAAAACTTTTTAAAAAAATGACCTGTTATTTGTTGCTTAGCTGAATTTTTAATATATAGTGAAGTTTGTATTTTTGAATAGGGTAGGCAGAGCTATTTCCAACTATTTAGCTTTTTCCTTTATCTGTTTATTGTCACCTGCTTAGCCTAGAATTTACAGGGTTCATTTTTATTTTTCAGTTCATTGAGAATGGACCATTGATCAAAGTGAAGGACTTGGACTAAATGTTTGCTGTTTAAGGGGTCTTGTTTTCTGGTTTTCTAAGAAATCACCAAGAACTTAGTAGCTTAAAATAGCATTCATGTTGTTGTATATCACATTATTGTGGGTCATAAATTTGGGCAGACCTTAGCTAGGTATTTCTTCTCTAATAAGCTCACTTGGTGATATTTGACTAAAGGTTAGACAGTTTCATTTACATATCTGGAACATATCTGGATAGCTGGCCGGCTGGGCTTGCTGGGACTGCCAAACTGAGCGTGTATATGTGGCTTCTCTAGCATGGTGGTTCAGAGTAGTTAGACTTCTTAAGTGGCAGCTCAGTACTCCTGGGGAAAGAAACCAGAGTCTTACAATCTGCAAGACTTATTAATACCTAGTCCTGAAAGTTATACAACTTCTGTTAGTCAAAAGCAAGCCACAGGGCCAGCCCAGATTAAAAGGAAAGGACTACATAAGGGCATGAATACTGACTGCATGGTGTGGTGTGTTTTTGGGGGGAGAGGGTCATCTTTGAAAACTGTGCCATTGGTTCTAAGAGTATAACTCTGCATAGTATTTATAAAACTTACTTTTTAACAGAATGGTATTCAGATATTGTAATCCAAGCTTATTATTGTAAACTTAAGCTATCTTAATATTTTCATTTCCCTATAATAGTTTCAGATTTACAGTGAATACCAGTATACTACCACAACACTTGTGGTAGTCTCACTAAAGATTTTTGGAGGAAAAGAAGCCCTTTTCTTAAATTATAAAAACAAGCATTCATAATTCCAGCATAAGCACAACTACCCTCATTTATGTGTTCCCTGTTCTTTTTCATTTAATGTGGATTTTTTTTATCCTTACTGGAGGATATGTTTATTGATTTTAGGGAGGGAGGGAGAGAAGGCAGGAAAAAAGAGAGAGAACACAAGAATGCAAACTCAAACACAAAAGTACCCTGAACGCAAATGTGCCCCTACTGGGAATCCAGTCCACAACCTAGGTATGTGCCCTGACTGGGAATCAAATTTGCAACATTTTGATGTAACAAACACTCTAACCAAATAAGCCACCTAGCTAGGGCTCATGTATTTTTATAGCTATTGCTTGTGTGCATATAATTTTAAAATATTTTTGAAAATATGTGAAGTTTTTAGATTATTATATTATGGCCTGGTAAGTAATGAGTGTCTGATGTTTTATTGAATGGCTACACCGCTGTTTCTAACCATGCCGCTATTTGGACAATTAAGTTGCTTCCCAACTGAGAAAAGCTCTCGAATCCAATGAAATGTTTCCTGTATAATAAAAAGCATAATATGCAAATTGTCCCCTCAACCAGAGTTCTTCCGGGAGTTTGACCAGGGGTGGGCTGGCTGGGGGAAGGGAGGGAGGCCCTGGCCAGCAGCAGTGGCAGGCAGCCGGGGGAAGGGAGGGAGTACCCAGCCAGCAGCCGCTAGGACCCTCCCAGTGCACAAATTTCATGCACTGGGCCTCTAGTTGTTTATAACATTTCAGTCTGAAACTGGTTATATGCAAAGTTTATCCCACCCGACTCACATTACCTTAAGAATTGAAACTGATGAAATAAATAGCAGAGAAACAAAGAAGTTGGAAGGAAGAAAGATCGACTTTAGTCCTGGTTGGCTTTGAAACTGCTTTAGGAACAAATGAAGAAGTTAGAAAAAAGCTATATTTTAAACTTTGATGCAGCATTTTTGTCAATTAAGTAAATTATCATTTTTACCAGTATTCTGGCAGTTATTTTCAGAGTTGGGCTGAGTAAATTTCCTATTTAAAGTTTACCTGCAGGTTTAAGTATATTAGAAACTTTCGGTTTAAGTACTAAGAATAGATATGTATATTACATTTCTAATGAATTTTATTCCTCTTTGTTGTGGAACTCCTGTGAACTCTAAGAAGCAGTAACCAGTTCATATCATTTGCTGATATACACTGAAATAACTATAATTTCACCAATTTTTACCTATTTTGAGCTGATTAGAGAGGGATATTCTAACGTTGAAATCTATAATCTTAGGGATACAGAGTCTTGTAGAAGATCATTTATGAGTCCTCTTACAGTGATACAAGATGATATTAACCTATCAAGGCAGTTAAATTTTGTTTTATTAAAAGATTTTTCAGAGAAAGCTGTTCTTGATTGTCACAGTTCATTCTGTCTAGAATTAACCTTTACTGTAAAAAAAATTATCTAACATATTCTTCATATTCTATATTGAGTATATTTAAATTTCATCTTGTTTGGCCATCTGTGGAAACAGATGGTTGCTATTTTTCATATAGTAACTTTACATATTTGAAACCTAACATTTATCTTTTAGGGTGTGCTTGTGTTTGAATTAAGTTATTTACATAATACAGATTGACCTAAACAGCATTCTGCCCATGAGAAAGATGCTCTCTGGTGATTATTAAAATACTCTTCTGGACTATTGTTTAGTCATGTTTGTGTGTGTATGTATTCATTGTCTTAATGAGCAGTTAGTTAATTGAAACTACATTGCTCCATTGCTGCAACTATCTTTAGAACATGTGCCCAAATATAAGATCTATCAACAAATGTTATAGCAAAATGCCTCACTAGAGAAAATGGTCTAGACTTAATCTGACTTTTCAATTGTATATTTGCTCTGGGGAAGACATTGAGAATTTGACCTGGGCTCTAATCATCTCATTTTTGGCAAATTCTTGGAATGTTAAATTGATCCTGGGATTAATTTATGGGTCTGAGTCAGATCTGGGGTGATCCTAGAAAATTATATCGGCCTCTGCAAAGTGTACTCTAGGACA
Organism: Myotis lucifugus; assembly: GCF_000147115.1. Lineage (NCBI taxonomy): Eukaryota > Metazoa > Chordata > Mammalia > Chiroptera > Vespertilionidae > Myotis > Myotis lucifugus. The sequence goes on along the minus strand of NW_005871054.1, from coordinate 16,042,799 downwards.
TCTCATGTGTTCTACACTTGAGACTTACTACTTGGATCTCTCATTTAAAAAGATTTCTTCAAAGAAACCATAGATTTAGGATAATGTAATAAGTCAAACACAAGAGAGCAATAAGAACATGGCACAACTGATCCTTCTGTTTCTATTCAAGCTCTTTGTCAGCTACATCACAGGTTTAAAATCAGTGATCTAGCCGGCCAGTGTGACTCAGTGCTTGAGCGTTGACCTCTGAACCAAGAGGTCACTGTTTGATTCCCAATCAGGGCACATGCCCAGGTTGCGGGCTTGATCCCCAGTGTGGGGTGTGCAGGAAGCAGCCGATCAATGATTCATCATTGATGTTTCTATCTCTCTCTTCCTTCCTCTCTGAAATCAATAAAGTATCCTATATAATAAAAGCCTAATATGCTAAGTGTCCGGTCATCTGGCCGGCCGTTCAACCAATCAAAGCGAAGTATGCTAATGGTATGCTAAGGCCGCTCAACTGCTCGCTATGACATGCACTGACCCACCAGGGGCAAACAGTCGACCATTCGCTATGACGTGCATTGACCACCAGGGGGCAGACTCTCTGACCGGTTGGTTATCTTGCTGCTGGGGTCTGGCTGATCAGGATTGAGTGAAAAGGGCCGGGCATGCCCTGAAGCTTTCCCGCGGTCCCTCCGTGGCTGGCCAACCTCCTGCGTCTCTCCCCAGCCCCAATCATGCACCGGTGGGGTCCCTCAGGCTGGCCGTCTCGCAATCCGGGACCCCTTGGGGGATGTCAGAGAGCCAGTTTTGGCCCAATTCCACAGGCCAGGCCGAGGGACCCCACTGGTGCATGAACTCGTGCACCAGGCCTCTAGTATCTATATATACTAAATAAGTGATCTAATCCAGTCTGATAAGAAATCGTCTTCCCAGTGTCAAAATTATTGAGAAGACTTGTTTGAAATATGGATGAATCTTATCCTAAATCTATATACTAATGATTGTAAAACCAAAAAGTTTATTTCCCATGTCTTAATATTATTCATCACTCTAGGTCTGCATAAAATATAAATAGCATAAACTATTTTGGGGGATTAAGTCCTATTTAAAAACAACAACAAGGCAATGTATGGGAGTGAAAGTAATAAAAAATTACAACTGCAGGATTAAGATATTTGATTCACTTGGAAGAAATAAATATGCTTCTCCCAATTACTACCCCTTCTCACATCTCCAAAATAACTGCTTTCTTCATTTCTGATAATATAGTGTAGTTTGCCTGTTTTTAAGTAGGATCATAAAACATGTATTCTTTTGTGTCTGGTTTCTTTTTTTAAAAAAATTATTATTATTTTATTTCAGTCCTTACTTGAGGATATGCTTTTTTATTGACTTTTAGAGAGAGAAGGGAGGTAGAGAGAAACATCGATTGGTTGCCTGCCATATGTGTCCCAACTAGGAATCCAACCAGTAACCTAGGTATGTGCCCTGACTGGGAATCAAACCCATACACCTTTTGATGCATGGGACCACATTCCAACGAACTGAGCCACTCAGCCAGGGCATGTTTGTGTCTGGTTTCTTTTGCTCAGTATCACATTTGTAAGATTCATCCATATTGTTGTATGTGGTTGTAATTCATGCAGTATCGTTGCTGAATATTTGGTTATGTGAATATGCCACAATTTACTTGTTCATATTTGATTTGTTTCCAGTGTTTGACTCTTATGGATAACTAGAGGCTGGGAGCATGAAAATTCGTGTACTCGGGGTGGGGGGTTCCTCAGCCCAGCCTGCGCCCTCTCACAGTCTGGGACCCCTCAGGGAATGTCCACCTGCCAGCTTAGGCCTGCTCCCTGGGGGAACAGGCCTAAGCTGGCAGTCAGACATCCCCCTGGCAGCCCGGGAGCCCTCGGGGAATGTCCGACTACAGCTTAGGGCGGCTGTGGGGAGCCTGCCTAAGCCGCACTCAGACATCCTTAGTGCTGTGGAGGAGGCAGGAGAGGCTCCCGCCACTGCCACTGTGCTGACAGCCATCAGCCCGGCTTGTGGCTGAGCAGAGCTCCCCCTATGGGAGCGCACTGACCACCGGAGGCAGCTCTGGCGTTGAGCGTCTGCCCCCTGGTGGTCCGTGTGCATCATAGCAACCAGTTGTTTCCCCCATTAGGGTCAATTTGCATATTACCCTTTTATTATATAGGATGATTCATGTACATATCTCTTAGTACACATGTGTACACATTTCTGTTGGGTTTAATCATAGGACTGAAATTGCTGGATTATAGGCAAGTGTTTATTCCACTGTAATGGATAATACCAAATAGTTTTACATAGTGGTTGTACCAATTTGTAGTCCCACCCACCAACAGTTTCAGGAGTTTCTGTTGTTCCACATCTTCACCAACACTAGATAATGTTAGTCTTTTCATTTTAAGCTGTCTGGTGAATGTGTAGTGATTTTTTATTGTGGTTTCTAATTATATTTTCTTGATTATTAATAAGGTTGAGCACCTTTTTTGTGTATTTATTGGTCAACTCATTTTTCTATCAGACTGTCTTTCTAATTGACTTGTAGGTATTCCTTGTATATTCAGGATGTGAGCCCTTTGTCAGTTATATGTTTCAACTACTTTCCCCTATTCTGGCTTTCCTTTTCACTCTTAATGGTATCTTTTTATGAATAGACATTCTCAGTTTTAAGATTGGTTCTGTTATCTTATCCTTCTTCAGTAGTGACTTCTGTGTCTTGTTTATATTCTAAAAGCTTTGGTATTTGTCTTTCACATTTCAATCTACAATCCACCTGGAATTGACTTTTGTATGTGCTGTGAGTTGAGTCAATTTTGTTTCTTTTTTTTTTCTTTCTCCATATGGAGATCCATTTGACCCATCATTATATATTGGCGTGACTCTTGTTTCCTCAGATCTCTAAAGTGCCACCTTTGGTCTTTCTATGGCTGTTTTTATTTTTGGGTTCTCTTTTCAGTTCCATGAGTCCATTTGTAAATTTATCTTTCTCGTAAGTTACAGTTTCATAATAAGTCTTGATATCTAATAGAGCAAGTGCTCCTTTTTTTTTCCTTTTCTTCGAGAGGGTTTGTTATTCTTGACCCTTTGCTTTTCCATATAAACTTTCAAATAAGCTTATCAAATTTAATGCATATGCATGTACACACATGTATGCATGCACACACAAAACTGTTGGAATTTTTTTACTTATTGTATTAAATTTCCAGATCACTTTGGGTAAAAGTGGCATATTTTCATTGAGTCTTTAACCCATGAGCATAGTATATTTATATGATTATTTAGGCCTTTTGTTTCTCTTAACAAAATTTACTAGTTTTTAAAAAATACTTTTTTATTGAATTTTAGAGAGAGAAAGGGAGATGGAGAAACATTGATATGAGGGTGGAACATCAATAGGCTGCCTCCTGCACACCCCCTACTGGGGATCAAGCCCACAATCTGGGCATGTGCCCTGACAGGGAATTGAACCAGCAACCTTTAGGTGCCTAGGACCATGGTCTGCAAACTGCGGCTCGCGAGCCACATGTGGCTCTTTGGCCCCTTGAGTGTGGCTCTTCCTAAGCCTTAGGAGTACCCTAATTAAGTTAATAACAATGTACCTACCTATATAGTTTAAGTTTAAAAATTTTGGCTCTCAAAAGAAATTTCAGTCGTTGTACTGTTGATATTTGGCTCTGTTGACTAATGAGTTTGCCGACCACTGGCCTAGGACAACACCCAACTAACTAAACCACACTGGCCAGGGCCAAAAATTTACTAGTTTTATGTGCAGGTCTTGAACTTCATTTATTATTTTTATTCCTATTTATTATTTATTACTATTACGAATGATATTTTAAAACATTTTCTTTTTCTGTTCATTGCTAAGATATAGTTGATTTTGTGTGTTGACCTATGTTCATCAACCTTGTTAAACTTGCTGTTAATTCTAATAATTCTAATAAGCTACCTATATATTTTTTGCCTGTGAATGATATTCATATTCTTCTTTTCTAATCTTTATTTCTCTTGACTTATTGAACTGAGTAGGATTGCAACACAGAATCGAAGTGGTAGGAGGTTTTTTCCCCTCCTTATCTCAAAAGGAAAGCTTTCGGTATTTCAACATTAAATATAATGTATTTTTTTGTATATGCCTGTTCCATTTACTGTGGCTTCATAACCAATTCAGAATTTAGTGGCATGAAGCATCCATTTATTATGATCATGGATTCTGTGGATTAGGGATTTATATAGGGCACATCATAAAGGTTTATCTGCTTGTTGTCTGAGGGGTTGACTGCAAGATGGAAAGGGCACAGGGAAGGAATGATCTGAAGGCTCATTTACTCATAGGTCCTCTCCACCTGAATCCTTCCATGTGGTCTCTTCATGTAGGCTAGTATGAGCTTCTTCACAGCATTGTAGCTGGTTTCTCCTAAAGCAAGCATTCCCAAAGAGAGAAAACCAGGTAGAAGCTGTATCTTTTTACAACCTAGTCACAGAAGTCATATGTCTCATTTTTGCTATACCCTGATTGGAACAGTCAGAAGTCCCCATCTACTCTAATAAAAGAGAAACATGGTAATTGGCGTACGACCGCTACCCTTCCCATTGGCTAATCAGCATATCCTTATGCAAATTAACTGTCAGCCAAGATGGCGGCTGGCAGCCATTCACTGAAGCGAGCAGGGAGGTTTGATTTCTCCAGTGACTGCGAACTCCAACGTTCCCCGCCTCACTTGCCGGCCTCTCAGCTGCAACTCTAAGCAACTATGTACTATGTTGCAAATAAGAAGCTAAACAAAACCCCAGAAACTGGCTGTCAGTCAGCCAGGTTCAGCCAGCCGACCGCAACATTGTATCTATGTTTTCAGCAGCGAGGCCTCAGAGCTAAAGCTGGCCCAGAATAAAAAAGAAAAAAAAAGAAAACAAGGAGTGGTTGGGAGCTTCAGTCACTCGCCAACCAGAAAACAGCCCTCAGCCCCTCACCCAGACTGGCCAGGCACCCCAGTGGGGACCCCCACCCTGATCCAGGACACCCTTCAGGGCAAACCAGCCAGCCCCTACCCATGCACCAGGCCTCTATCCTATATAGTAAAAGGGTAATATGCCTCCTGGCACCAGGATCAGTGGAGCAGCGAGGCTCCCCGCACCGGGATCAGCGTGACAGGGGGCAGCGCCCAAACCCACTGATTGCCCTGCGGCTCTGTGTGTGACAGGGGAAGGTGCCCCAACCCCCGCCCCCCCACGGGCCCTGCTCTGTGTGTGACAGAGTGCAGCACCCCAACCCCCTGATCGGCCCTGCTCTGTGAGTGACAGGGGGCAGCGCCCCAACCCCCTGATCGGCCCTGCTCTGTGCGTGACAGGGGGTGGCGCCGCAACCTCCCCATTGACCCTGCCTTGAGTGTGACAGGGGGCGGTGCCCCAACCCCCCAATCAGCCCTACCCTGAGCATGACTGAGGGAGGCATCGCAACCTCCTGATCCCCCCTGCTCTGTGCATGACAGGCGTCGGCGCCTCAACTCCCCAATCGGCCCTGCTCTGAGCCTGACCAGGGTCTGCACTTAGGGATTGGGCCTGCCCTCTGCCACCCGGGAGCAGGCCTAAGCCAGCAGGTCGTTATCTCCCGAGGGGTCCCAGACTGCGAGAGGGCACAGGCCGGGCTGGGGGACCCCCCTCCCCACCCCCCTGAGTGCACAAATTTTTGTGCACCAGGCCTCTACCCCCCTGAGTGCACAAATTTTTGTGCACCAGGCCTCTAGTCTACACTAATAAAAGAGAAAAATGGTAATTGGCGTACGACCGCTACCCTTCTGATTGGCTAATCAGCGTATCCTTATGCAAATTAACTGTCAGCCAAGATGGCGGCCGGCAGCCAGGCAGTTGGAAGCGAACATGAGGCTTCCTTGCTCCAGTGACTGCAGACTCCAACGTTCCCCGCCTGACTTGCCGGGCTCTGAGCTGGCAGTTTGAAACATTCTAACAAATATAGCTGGCTGGGATCTCAGAGCTGAAGTTATACATTGTTTCGATTATAGAACGGCAAACAAACCAGCAGCGGAAGCCTCAGAGCTAGAGCCAGAGCTAAAGCTGGCCCAGAAGAAAAAAAGAAAAAGAAAAGAAGGAGCGGTTGGGAGCTTCCCACCAGCCTGAAAGCAGTCAAAACCGCCAGCCTGAAAGCAGCCCTCAGCCCCTCACCCAGACTGGCCAGGCACCCCAGTGGGGACCCCCACCCTGAAGGGTGTGTGACCAGCTGCAAACAGCCCTCAGCCCCTCATCCAGGCTGGCCAGGCACGCCAGTGGGGACCCCCACCCTGATCCAGGACACCCTTCAGGGCAAACCAGCCGGCCCCCAGGCCTCTATCCTATATAGTAAAAGGGTAATATGCCTCCCAGCACCGGGATCAGCGGAGCCGTTAGGCCTCCTGGCACCAGATCAGCATGACAGGGTGCAGCGCCCAAACCCCCTGATCGCCCTGCGGCTCTGTGTGTGACAGGGTGTGGCGTCCCAACCCCCTGATCAGCCCTGCTCTGTGTGTGACAGGGGGTGGTGCACTAACTCCCCTATCGGCCCTACTCTGTGCGTGACAGGGAGGAGCTCCCCAACCCCCTGATGGGCCCTGCTCTGTGCGTGACGGGGGGGGGGGGGCAGTGCCCCAACCCCCTGATTGGCCCTGCTCTGTGAGTGACAGGGGGCAACGCCCCAACCCCCTGATTGGCCCTGCTCTGTGCATCACAGGGGGTGGCGCCGCAACCTCCCCATTGACCCTGCCTTGAGTGTGACAGGGGGCGGTGCCCCAACCCCCCAATCAGCCCTACCCTGAGCGTGACTGATGGTGGCATCGCAACCTCCCAATCCGCCCTGCTCTGTTCATGACAGGGGGCAGCGCCCCAACTCCCCAATCAGCCCTGCTCTGAGCCCAACCAGGGGCTGCACCTAGGGATTGGGCCTGCCCTCTGCCACCCGGGAGCAGGCCTAAGCCAGCAGGTCGTTATCTCCCGAGGGGTCCCAGACTGCGAGAGGGCACAGGCCGGGCTGAGGGACCCCCCCTTCCCCCCCGAGTGCACAAATTTTTGTGCACCGGGCCTCTAGTCTACACTAATAAAAGAGAAACATGGTAATTAGTGTACGACCGCTACCCTTTTCATTGGCTAATCAGTGAGTATATGCAAATTAACTGTCAGCCAAGATGGCGGCCTGCAGCCAGGCAGCTGAGAACAGGATGCTTGGTTGCCCCAGTGATGGAGGAAACCAAGGTTCCCGCCTGCAGCTGCGGGGCTCTGAGCTCCCGAAGCAACAGCTCCAAAAGATACAATGTTTCAATTATAGAAGCTAAAAGATGGTGGTTAATCTGCATACTCAGGCTCCAAGCGGGAGAGCGAAGCCAAACAGCCCTGAAGCCGCAGAGCAGAGAGGCCTCACTGCCCGGGGATCAGTGGAGCCCAGAGGCCTCCCGGCCCCGGGATCAGCAGAGCTGAGAGGCCTCCCGGCCCCGGGATCAGCGGAGCCGAGAGGCCTCCTGGCCTGGGATCAGCGGAGCCTGATGGAAGCCCTGTGTGTTTATGTACCCTGCGGGTGCAGAGGTCCTGTCCTAGGCAGAGGCCTATGGCGAAATTTTCGACTCTGAGAAGCAGCCTACGGGCTGGAAGGCGGCTCCTCTGACCTCAGTGCTGGAGAAGACCATTAAGCAGAAAACTAAAGAAACCGATTTTACATCATTTCCCAGGTGGAGAACAGTTGGCATGTAAGCCCCTGACCAGTGCCCAGCCTCTCCTCTGTCAGTCTATCTCACTCTTGGGTACCATGTTCTTTGTTCTGTCTTAACTGCAACTCATTTTTAAACTAGATTGCTTTTAAAAGAAGACTAAATAAAGTTTCCCTTAAGTTATTTAGGTGGTGCTGGGGCTGCTGGGGCTGCTGGGGGCCTGATAGAAGACACAAACACGCAACGGGGGGCCTGTACCCAGCAGCCCCAAGGCCCGCCACCTTGGTGCTGGGGCTGCTGGGGGTATCAGAGACACAAACCCGCAGGCCCGGCACCCAGCAGACCCAAGGCCTTCGTGGCAGCACTAAGGAGCAGCAAGCCAAGCGGTAGGAAGCAGCAAGCAGGTGGGCAGTAACAAGGGAGGGGTCCCAGACTGCAAGAGGGCACATGCTAGGCTAAGGGACCCCCCACCCATCCCCAGTGCACGAATTTCGTGCACCGGGCCTCTAGTCCATACATAAGAGGAGGGAACATAGATCCTGCTTTTTGGTGAAAGGAGTGTCTGTTAGACACATTGTAAGAAGAGCACTTGGGATGGCATACATACATATATGTTTATATATGTGAGTATTTAGTTAGAGAAATGCACAGAATAGGATCTGCTGTGAATTTTTATCAGATTAAGAATGTTCCCGTGTCTTCATAATATGAACTTAACGGTTTTGTTTTGAATGGATATTAAACTTTATAAAATGCCTTTTCTCTGTTGAAATGAAAATGATTTTATTTTCTGTTAATGTGATTAATTTTGTTAATTGTAATAAATTAATAAATTCAACTTGGTCATGATTATTATCTTTTTAAATATATTAACACATTTGGTTTGCTAATACTTTATTTATTTATTTATTTATTTATTTATTTATTTATTTATTTATTTTTGAGGATTTTTGCATTTTTGAAAGCTCCTTGAGGGTAGGGACCAAATCCCACTCTGGCTCTTACTGAATAATGTTGCTATGAACATTCAAGCGCAAGATTTTATGTGGGCATATGTTTTTATTTCTCTTGGATGTATATCTAGAATTTGACATATTTCCTAATCTGTACCTGGCATACCACATTTCTTTTGTATCATTATATTTCCCATTTTGTCTGCTTTTTTTTACCTACTAGAGACCGGTGCACGAAAATCGTGCACTGGCGGGGAGGGTCCCTCAGCCTGGCCTGCGCCCTCTCTCAGTCCAGGACCCCTCGCTCCTAACCACCCACCTGCCTGCTGCTCCTTACCTCTTGGCTCACTGTTCCTTAGCACTGCTGCAGAGGCGGGAGAGGCTCCTGCCACTGTCGCTGCGCTTGCCTCTGTGAGCCCGGCTTCTGGCTGAGCAGCGCCCCCTCCCTCCCCCCGCACCGTGGGAGTGCACTGACCACCAGGGGACAGCTCCTGGGATGAGCATCTGCCCCCCTGGTAGTCAGTGCGCATCATAGCAACCAGTCGTTCTGCTGGTTGTTCCACAGTTCGGTCAATTTGCATATTAGGCTTTTATTATATAGGATGTGGTCTCACTTTATTTCAAACACATTGCACACTCCCCAGCCTACTTCTATTTATCTTTTAAATGGCTCCTAGATTTTGATGAATCTGTACCAGGTATTAATCAAAAGAGAAGTGTTTTCCCAAGTCTCACTTGAGGAAACACTCTTTTGTCACAAAGGCTTTTTGTTATTATTAATCTAGATCATTTTGCTTCATTCCTCTGTCTTTTATTAGCTTTGTTGTTAGTTTATTCTTATCTCAATCTTTATAGTGCAACTCTTAAATGTTTAGGTTTTATCCATTGTACACTATTTCTTTGGTGTGTATTTATAGTAGTCATGTTGTTTCTGTTTTACCTTAGGTTGGTTTAAATATCCTTTTCTCATTTATAAATATAAAGCTTAAAAGCAACAAATTTAAGAGATAAACTGCCAATAGTTTCTTTGGTCACTTACTTCCTTGTATTTGTTCTTTGATTAGCCTTAGGTTTACAAGTAGTTATCAGAAGAATAAATACATATTGCATTCATTAACTTTTACCTGGTTTACATGGTTTTGTAAGGCAGACTGAAGATATTTATAATTTGAATTACTTTATACATTTACCTTATTGTAAGCATGAGTGGTTTAAAATTGGAATATCTGACGAGATATAAATTGTTTATTATTATAGGTCATTTACTAGTGCAGTTGTATTTAAAATAATTTGAAAAGTTAGCGAATTAAGAAAAATGACTTCTCATTGTTAATTACATTCATTATATTTAGTGAAATAGTTATAATAAAACAGCCATGTTAATCTTAACACTTAGGTTTTAAAAATCAATGAAAAGTGATAATTCTTTCATTTTCTTTACAGTTCATGTAAATTTTATTTTACTTTAAACAAAGCAAAAGGAAAAAGGAAATGTGACTTGCCACTTTGTCCACACATTGTTTATTTCCTAGTAGAGAAAATACTCACTTTGGGGGCTTTACCTCTGTTATTTATAGAAACTATTTAGTATATTTGTGTTTCAGTTTCAGAAGGCAAAACCTTTTTGTATTTGAAGCAACTGTACCTTACTCTTAACCGAGTAAAAGATGATTAGAAAAGTAGTACCCGAGGATAACCAAATTATTGTAGAGAATCTTCATGTGGTGCATTAATTCATGTGCTTCTTCCTACGCCTGGAGTTTAGCCACTCCCCAAAGCAGCCCAAGTTTTTTGTCTGAATACTACCTCCTTTTTGCCTGCGTGCTCTGTCTGTTCTCTCTCCTTCAGTTTCTTTGTCTCTCTTTATAAATAAGTAGAAAACCTTTCTTTAGTTCAGAGAGCAAAGGTCCAGGAGAAGAGCTGCAAAGGTCCAGGAGAAGAGCTATCTTAAGAAGTTTTTATTTGTGCCAACTAGAAGTGCTTTGTGGTAGGCCATCTGGACTGGAAGATTTCCTCAGAATGTAAAATATGTCGTGAGATTTAGAAAGCTGGGATTTGCCCTGGACTATCTGGGAAGGCAGCAGGAAACGCAGACAGAACTGGTTTATGTTGCTTGTGAAGTAGGTGGCAAGAATGGAAGACAGCTTGCCTGGTCTCGCTTCAGTGTATGGTTCCTCTGCACTTACGAACTTCTGCACTGGTAACGTATCTCTCCTTTCCTGGGAATTCAGACCTGTCCCACAAACTTTACTACTTGTGACAAAAGAAGTCTGAGGAGTTTAAAATAAATCTAGATCCCTTCCTTTTTTTAAAATCCCTGCTCCCTTTAGAAATATGTGTCAATAATGGCATAAAGTATTTCAGACTGTAACCACTGTATAAACAAATATATTTCTGTTGTGAGGGCAGAGTGGACTTTGCTCAACTTGTTCTTTCCCTGCCGCCCCCAAAAAGATGGTCATTATATTATTCTTGGGGTGGGGGGGAGTGCGATTAAAACAGCAGATTTTAATGGAAAACAATCAAGTATTTCTTAAATAATAACAAATAGGAAATTCTGTAGTTAAGCTGAATGTTTGCTTCTATAAAGTCTAACCAAAAAAAACTTCATCAAAAGCAGTCAGTTATCTGAATATCTGTTTTTAATTCTGTGTTAAATTAAGTAAGACTTTGAAAAAAGACCATTTTAATTGTGAATGAATTTTGGAGATAGAAGGAAGTGAAGTCCTTTCCTGGGACTAGCCATTGTGCTCAGAGTACTGTAGCAAAATGTTTTTAAAATTTTCTTAACACAATTTCTCTTTTAATTTATGCTAGTAGGTAAGTTTTTAGTAAGAATAACCTACAAGGAAAATACAAACTTAGTTTTTAAAAATAGAAAATAAGCCAACAACATAATTCATGTTAATTTCATTGAAACCAGGAATTAGTCTTATTTTCATATAATCATATTGTTAGCAGGAGGTAATGAATATTGTCGTTTACTAAAGAAATAAAATATGTGAGCTTTAATAGTTAAAATGCCTTATTTAATTACAACTTCTTTGAGAGAAAAATTTGATTAGAAAACATTAATTATTACATAATTATAAAAATATATTCATATTAGCTGCTGTGGTTTTATTAATATATTTTATTATGGTTTATTTTCAAAAATAAATTTTAGCTGTTATAGAATACATAGTGCATGACTTCTTGATATAGTACTTAATTTATTTCTGTCTTTATATGACAATATTTGAAGACAAATTCCATTTTAGAACAAAACAAAATCATTTAATTTTAATTTGTTATAATTTACTAATGTGATAAATCAGTTGTAATTTTGTTTTTTGTGTTTTGAAGAAATATTTAGAGACTGGGTCTTCATTTGGCTGCATTATATTGATTTTTGTGTCTCTTACTAGCCTGAGAATATGCCTTTTGAACATCATGCTTATATTTATATTTTTGCAGAAATGTTTTCATTCACTATGCATCAAAATCTACAAATTAACCAAACTTGTATTGAAATTTTGGGTTCAGTACTAAATAGGTTCACATCATAAACTAAGTTCTGTTATGTTTTTTACTGAGAAAATAATTAAATTTTGTTTACAAAGAATTTTATTTTGTAGAAAACTATAAGGAAGGAAAAAATCCTCTGAAATCCCACTTTCAAGAGATATACCTTGAGTTTCTCTTTACATCTGTTCATATGTGTATGGCCATAGATATATAGTTCTACTCATATATAGAATACACTATAAATCCTGCCCTGCAAATTTTTTCTTTCCGGAGTATGTTGTCACTCCTACCAGACTTATTTATGATTATAAATATACACCATCCTTTTAAAGACCTACATAGTATATCATAGTACAACCATTTATTTAATCAGTTGCCTATTAATAGTCCTTTGGGCTAGTGCTTTTTATTTATTTATTTAAACTATAAAGGCATGGTATTGTTACTGTTTTCTCATGGTTCTCTACCCATATTAGCTCCACTAATCTGATCCTCTGCCATTACCATTCTTTATACAGTAAGGTCTGCCCAGTGTCTTAACATAAGTGCTTTATGAAGGGGAAATCAGAGACCATTTAAAAAAAATTTTAATACTTGTTTTTTGGGTGGTATTTTGTATCATGTACTTTTTTGAAATGGACTTTTTTCCCCCAAAGGTTAATCGGTAACAACTTACTTTAGGATCATACTATTAACCCTCAAATCTATCATAAAATCCATCTAGTTTAGTTGTTTTTATGACACAAAAGCTCAGGATTTTTTCGAAGCGCAACTCCATTTTTATCTGTTTTGGAATTTACTTTGCAAAAAATGGTTTCATTTTTTCAAAAAATAAAGTAAGCAAGTCATGTAGTCTAGTAATCCTTGTCCCCAACCTTTTTCAAAAAAGAAAAATCATTCAACTTCTCTCCCCCATAAAAGTGTAATATACATGTTTTAATATTTATGGCATAGATGTTTCATAGTCTGTGGATGCCTCCGTATACTGTCCCCTGTCCTATACTATCAGAAATAACTGTTGTCATAAATTTTGGGTATATTATTCCCTTGCTTTGTAGTGTTATTCTGTAAACAGTGGTATTTACTTTTATATTTTTGAACGTTATATAAAGCCCATCTGACTTGCTTTTTACACTCATCATTATATTCCTAAGATTCATACATGAGGTTGCACATAGACATAGTTGTTTTTTTTTTCCACTGTAATATTCCATTGAATGCTGCTATCAATTTATTTGTGCAGTTTACAGTTGATGGACAAAAAGGTTGCTTCCACTTTGTTTCTGTTATGAATTATGCTGTTGTGAGCATTCTTGAGCATTTCTCTTGAATTGTATGTGTGTGTCAGAGCCCAGGTTGGGGAACTGGCAGGCCACCTGTTTTGTAAATAAAGTTTTATTGGAACATAGCCACACCCAATCATTTACATATTTATCTGTAGCTGTTTTTGTTTTGCAAAGGCATCTTAGTAGTTGCTACAGAGACTATATGGTCTGCATAGCCTAAAATATTTACTATCTTGTCCATTACAGAAGTTTGTCTGTCCTGCTGTAAGATCAGGGTATATACACCTAGGAATGTAATTGCTGGGTCTTAGGATGTATTTTCAGTTTTACCGGATAATGCTAAGAGTGGGTTTTTTCCCCCCCTAAAATCATTAAAACAGTTTACTTTCTACCAGTAATGTATGGGAGTGACTCCATGTTACTCTGTATCCTTGGGAACACTTGATATTGTCAGGCTTTAATTTTTATTTTTTACCAGTTTGTTGAGTAAAAATGATATTTCATATGGTTCTAATTTTCCTTTCTGAGGTTATTAATTAGGTACTTGAGCCTCATTTCTTATGTTCATTGGCCATTTATTTTTGCTTTTCAATGAGGTGGTCTAGGGATTCTTTTATTCAGGATACTAATCATTTACCAGTTTTAGGTGTTACCACTATCTTTTCCCAGTTTATGAATTGATTTTTCTCTTTATTATTGTGTCTTTTAGTGAGCATACACTCTAAATTCTTCTATATCTTATTTATAGGAACCTCCTCTGTACTTGTAGGATATAAAGATATTCTCTGTTATTTTCTAAAGGTTTTATAATTTTTTCTTTAGTTCTTTAATATACTTGGATTTGATTTTTATGTGGGTGGAGCTAGGGACTTCAATATATACTTAATTTTAATGAATTTGTAAATTTTAATTTAACTTGCAAAGTTCAGATATTACTTCACATATTATTTTTCAGCTAGAATATTTCTCTCTTTCCCTCTGAGACTCTAATGACACAAATATTAGGCCTGGGGCTGTGTTCATTTTTTGCCCTATTTAGATTGTGCGAGTCATATATGTGATGTATGTAGGTAATATACATACAAAATATAATTTTTAAAAAAATATATTTTATTGTTTTTTTTACTGAAAGGAAGGGAGTAAGTGGGACAGAGAGTCAGAAACATCGATGAGAGAGAAACATGGATCAGCTGCCTCCTGCACACCCCCCACTGGGGATGTGCCCGCAACCACGGTACATGCCCTTGACCGGAATCGAACCTGGGACCCTTCAGTTCGCAGGCTGACGCTCTATCCACTGAGCCAAACCGGTTAGGGCAAAATATAATTTTTTAAATAGAAAAAGTCCTAATTTCAGAGGTTATTTTCTCTTCTTGCAAACAATTAAAAAAGCTTAGCCTGTTTCCCATAATGTAGGCAGTGAGACTGGAAAGGATTGTTGCTCTAGACCAGCATAGTTAACCCTAACTGCAAGGAGGGAAGCAGGAAAGGTATCACGAAAGATTAGAAATTTGAAAATGTAGTGCTTTCAGTTATTTAATTAGAAATATGATAGACTCTAGGGCATTATTTTATCACAGTGCTTATAGCACAAAGTAATTCATATTCTCAGTGAAAACTGAGTCATCTAGAAATGACTACATTATTAGTTTGTGCCCTTGTTAGGAAGACAAGAAAGGAAATACTTCATTTTAGAACAATTTACAGAAAATCATTGACATTCAAAATTGCTAGAATGTTATGGGAATATCTCATTCTAATATACTGGATTGCCAACTTTTGGATATTTAGAATACAGTATATTTATCGCTGCAAAGGTAACACATATTTCTTGACAATTCAGAAGACAAATTAGCTATGATTCACTTTAGTGAAAGTATAATAAACAGCTGTCATTGTAGTTTTAAAACTATATTGAATATTAAAGTTTACTAGTTATATACAAATTTGCTTGCACCTCTAATAAGAGATTTAGTTATGCCAATAAATAGAATAGACTGATGGATAAAGGTTTATGGACCTACTTTCTCCATCACCACCACCCTCCCTCCCCCGCCTGCCCCACACACTCACATGAATTTAAGAATGCTTGAAAATTCACTTGTAGTTTATATTTTAACACTCAAGGCTAGAAACTATTTTTAGAAGGAGCTAAGAAAGAAGAAGAAAATGTACTTGAATTAAGAAAAAGAATTGTAAAAAGCCCCCAGAAAATAGATATTCTCTTTACTGAATAGATGTATTCCTAAAAAATGTATTGTGAATGAGAGTGTGGTACCTTAAAGATTGGAAGATAAAAAATAAAAACAAAGTTTTCAAACCGAAAGGGCAAGAGTGATGAATTCTATAGTCTGAGGAGGGAACTCTAATTACAATTTGCTGTGTGACCATGAGTAACTCGCCTCATTTTCCAGAGTCTTAGTTTACTTATCTATAAACTAGAGGCCTGGTGCACGAAATTTGTGTGTGTGTGTGTGTGTGTGTGTGTGTGTGTTGGGGGTGGGTCCTCTCAGCCCAGCCTGTACTGTCTCCAATCCGGGACCCCTCGGGGGATGTCCAACTGCCAGTTTAGGCCTAAACTGGCAGTCAGACATTCCTCTCACAATCCGGGACCACTGGCTCCTAACTGCTCACCTGCCTGCCTGCGTGATTGCCCCTACTGGCCCCCCTGCCAGCCTGATCACCCCTAACTGCCTCTGCCTGCTGGCCTGGTAGCCCCCAACTTCTACCCCCCGCCAACCTGGTTGCCCCCAACTGCCCACCCCCGCCGTCCTGGTTGCCCCTCACTGCCCCCCTCTGCTGGCCTGGCTGGTCACCCCACACAGCCTGCTGTTCATTCGTTTGGTTGTCTCTCACTAACCCCACTGCTGGCCTGGTCACCCCACGCAGCCTGCTGTTTAGTCGTTCGATCGTCCGTTTGGTTGCGATGGCCCCTGGCTCTTTATATATATAGATGGCAGGATGGGTTGTTGGTCTTTAGGGATAGTCTCTTTTTCTAGCTTTAGTAATCTATGAGTGCAAAGTTAATTGTCTTTCACTCTTAACAGTCCTTTATAAAATTGGAACACTGTCTAGAGTAGCCGTGGGCAAACTACGGCCGCGGGCCGGATCCGGCCCGTTTGAAATGAATAAAACTAAAAAAAAAAAAAAGACCGTACCCTTTTATGTAATGATGTTTACTTTGAATTTATATTAGTTCACACAAACACTCCATCCATGCTTTTGTTCCGGCCCTTCGGTCCAGTTTAATAACCCATTGTGGCCCTTGAGTCAAAAAGTTTGCCCACCCCTGGCCTAGAGGAAACTTGCTTTTAAAAAACTCAAGCTTCAGAAGCAATGCATTTTAGCTTAAATATATGTTTAAGCAGCATATGATATGTTTTTATTGTGAAATTCATATGATATGGAAGTACTTATACTAAAAAGCAAAACTTTCCCTTTATCCCCTCTCCTTCTAATCTCATTCTTCTAGTCAGAAGTAACCCAATCACCTAGACTTTTTTCTGTGTCTACATTACATACATATATAAATATGAAGTCTTTACTTATTTTTTAGAAGTATTGGGGGGTGTTTTAATAAATTATTCAGTGCATATTGTTTTGCAATTGCTTATTCCACTTGTCTTGTGGCTCTTTCAAAGTTTTAGCTTATACACCTACCACATTGTTTTTAAATGTTGTTTGGTATCAACATATCATAGCTTATAAACCCCATTCATGGACTTTATGTCATTTTCAATTTTGTGCAATAATAAACAGTATAGTAAAGACCACCACTGTATGTAATAATAACTATTGAACCCTCATTATATGGCAGTGCAGTGCATTATTTCATCAAATTAACCCCAAGCTTGAGATAAGTACTAATTAGCATGAAGAAATTACACATGAGGAAACCAGTCACAGAGCTGCTAAGTAGCAAACAGATTTACTCAAGCAATGTAACACCAGAGCTCATGTACTATTCTACCACAGCTTTTATTGGATTCCCAACGAGATTCTTGCTTCACCTGAAAAGGTGAAGAGCCAAGATTTTAGACAGGAAGGGGTTATAGAATTTTAGAGCTATAAGAACTGAAGAAATCAACTATTATACTGCTTTGCATCTCCATTGTGACCCTGTAATTGATATTCAAACTGGGAAACTTGAGAGTGAAAGAAGGAGCATTATGATAATATTTATATTGAAATAGCAGACATATTTTCCTGGACAAATTGAAGCACATGGACACTTTAACCATAGCCTAGGTCCGCATCTTCTTTTATATGGGTTACTGCAATAGCGGCATCCAGCCTGGTCTCCTAGGATTTACGCTTATCCTGTTTCAATCCATTCTCACATGGCAGCCAAAATGATCTTTTCAAAACAAAAACCTGGTTAAGTCACTTAATAGTTTGAACCCCTTCGTTGGCTTTGTGGGAAAACACACACACACACACACACACACACACACACACACGTAGTCCTGTGATTAGAATGCTGTGTCAAAAAGAGTAAAGGGCACTTAAATTGTGAGTTGAGGTGTGTGTTTGGGTCTCAGATATCAAGACTAGTTTGGTGACCTGAGACAAGCTATTTAACTCAGATTGTTTCAAATACAAAATATAGATACTATGAGGAGGGGGGTGAGATAATAAATATGAACGGTACAATATAAATGCAGGACATTGTTAATAGTTAACTTCGTGCTTATTTTGCCCTTTGAAAAATTACCCTTATCACAGTATCCACCAGGTAATGGTAGGATTTTTACAAGCTGAACCACCTTTCATGTAACTATCCAAGTTTCACAAAGTGAAAACCTTAGTCATTTTTTTTTAAAAAAATCATATTTTATAAAAGTTAAGTGACTTGCCAAAAGTGAAGGCTAATTACCATGTCAATTCTAAAACCCAGGGCTATAACCTTGGCATTATAGCCTAATAATCTTTCTACCAGGCCCTGCGACCTTCCCAAAATAATTAAGATTATTTGTTTATTAAATTGCATAAGTGGTTATTCTTATTTAAATATATAACTAATCTTTGTAAAATGAGAACAATTTAGAAAAGTATATTCAAATAATTTACTGACTTAAGACCTTTGGCTTACAAGTGATGGCTTGCAAAAAGGGAATTTATTGGGTTACATAATTAGTTAGGAACAGTGTTGGAGCAACTCTCAGTATTGAAGGTCCAGGCCTTTAGAGGACCTTCAAAGGAGCTGGGTGTAGACAAGACTCTTTTTGTCTCTTACAGCCCTAGGCCTGGCAAACTAAGAAGGATGGGCTACACCTTTCTTTCTGAGAAATTAGGGAGAATTCCATTTGGCCTAGCCCATATCTCACAACCACCCCTGTATTGTAGTAGTATTAGATTGAACCCCGTGAAATTACTAATAGTCAATCATATTTTTACCAACTAAACAGCCATTTCATATGGTTCAACCTATTAATAGTATGGGATGGTCAAGGGGAGAATGAGGCATCATAGACAGCCCTAACAGGACCTCACAAAATGGTGTAGTTCCACAAAAGAGAAGATCCGTTGCTCTTCCCACCAGAAGAAGGAAAATGGGAAAGCATTCTGGGCAGACGCCCCCCAAAAAACAGTGACCATAATATAACATACTTACAAAGAGTTTTACGGGGTCAGCTAAATTAGATCACTATGGGAATGAAAAGGACCTCAAATATAAAAATTTCTAAAGTGAGAGACTGAATTGCTCTTACTAGTCCTTTTTCTCAAGCATCTCAGAGTTTGGCAAATATCTTTTATGTAACCAGTGTGCCTAAAGCTCTTAAATTATACCTTCTGTATTTTGCTGTCATTTGTTGAATGTCAAACATGTACTGGATACATTCCTCATAATAATCTTATTTAAAGATGAAGAAAGGTTCAAAGAAATAAACTCTAAAGTTACATAGCTCTGAAAGTATTTTGTAATTACTATGTTATAGCTAAACTTTATTTAAATAGTCTTTTTGTTATTTTTACATACTTAACGCAAATACAGCTATGTGCTTATGGAGACCATACCCTTTCTTCATAAAGTTGAAGCATTAGGTGGAAAGAAGGAACAACAGAGAGTCTTTCACTAATTACATAGCAGTGTTTTGTAGAGTTTTTGAATATAATATTAAAGCATGCTTTCTGGTCATTGATGCTGAAGGTGAGTCGTTCTCAATCTGATATGTAAAGCAAAACTGAAGTGATTTGTACTGCAAGTTTCCAAAAGTCTACAAAGTGATATATTTAGGGAACATTTTGTTTAAAAAGTGGTATAATATTAAGGGAATTTGACCTTGGGGAAATTTTTTCCTAATTTTAATTATGTTTGACATATTAACTATTTTAAATTAGTTCACATAGCTATAAAAATTTTTGTATAAGTTAATCTGTATAAAAATAAGTTTTTTTCCTTTAATTTTTCTTATCTTTTAAAAGACTTATATAGTTCTTGTCATTAGATTCTTAAGCAGTTTACTTAAAAATATTCCATATTTCCCTTATTTTATAGATGATAGTATATCTGCTGCAAGTACTTCTGATGTTCAAGATCGCCTCTCAGCTCTTGAATTACGAGTTCAACAACAAGAAGATGAAATCACTGTGCTAAAGGCAGCTTTGGCTGATGTTTTGAGGCGTCTTGCAAGCTCTGAAGATCATGTAGCCTCAGTCAAGAAATCAGTCCCAAGTAAAGGTAATTGTGTTGTATAGCAGAAAGTGTCTTGCTTTTTGCAACACTTTCTTTGCAGTAATATATAAAACTTGTGTATTTTATTGGTACATTAAAATTGGCGATATAAAACTATAGTTTCTCTTTTGGGTTACTTGTGATTACAGTTTCTTTTCTATTTCCTTTTTCTTTATTCCCAAGAAATTCTGAAATTTTTTTTTATTTTTAAATTGGGAATTGTTGTATAATAACACTAATTGTATTTACAGGCTTTTATGTCATAATATTTGTATGCATTTAGTATTTTCCAAGTAAATAACAAATTCACTGAGGGCAGGTAGTCACTCATGTGTACTTTTGAATCAATGCCCTTATCATTACAGAAATGATTTAAATTATTATAGTTTAAACTAGAGGCCTGTTGCACGAAAATATTCGTGCAATAGGCCTTCCCTTCTCCTGGCTGCCAGCACCGGTTTTCCTCCGGCACCTGGGACCCAGGCCTTCGCTCCGGCTGGAGCCGCCTTCAGTCTTCGCTCCACCACTTTTCGCTTATGTATGCAAATTAACCGCCATCTTTGTTGGCGGTTAATTTGCATATCTTGCTGATTAGCCAATGGGGGTGTAGCGAAGGTACGGTCAATTACCATGTTTGTCTATTATTAGATAGGATAGCTTCATTCTGAGCCTTCTGTGGTCATTAGTCAGCAGAATCTCCACAATACAATGGGAATTTTAAATTCCAGTCATGGGGAGTTTTCACATGTTGAGAGAGTTTGGAGCAAATGAAGTGTGGCCTTTCCCTTTCTCCAATCACTCAGAAAGAATTTATAATTCACATTAATCAAACAATTGAACATTCACTTTCATAGATCTTACTGATTTCTTAGTAGTGTAAGTGAACATAGGCATGATCATTCCCATTTTGGCAACCAGAAAAGTGAGGATAGTCATTGGCTTATTACTTCTCTACTGTAATATGTCAGTGTAATTGATTAACCTACAGAGGAGGCTTACATAACTTATAGAATCTAGGCTAGATAAAAGATAGTTAACCAGGATATGACGAGAAAATTTGTTAGAAAGATTATGAATTCAGTTTCTGGATGTTGACTTTGAGGTACATATAGTATATAGATGATATTATAGATGGCTGGAGTCTAGTGCTCATATTAGTCTTGGCTAGAATAAGATTTTGGAAAATGTTCATCTTATGGATGATAGTTGAAGCCATAGAAAGGGGAGGTAAAATGAGAACGAGGCTCAGGAAAATTCTGAGCAGGAATTGAGAGCAGTAACTATAGCCACTCTTTCAAAAAATTTGCCTGAGAGGGGAAGGTAGTACCTAGAAGAAGATGCTAAATTAAAGGCCAATTTTAATTTTTATTTTTTAAGCTGTTTCGACTTGAGCACAAAGATATGTTGAGGATAAAAGTGCACCAGAGAAGGTGATATTGGTGGTGAGCGGTGATGGTAATTGATGAGGCAAGTTTCCTGTTAGTTTAAAAAAGGATCTTAGAGCAGGTAAAAAACTAGTCTTAGACAGAAAAAAGATTTATCTCTTTCCATGAGATAGCAAGTGAACTTTGCTATATACCACAGTTGTCAGGGCTGGAACTTCTCTTCCTTATCACTTTCTCCTCAGGAGACAGTGATGTCCTTTAAGAAAGTAAGACAGTTCCTGGATGGTGAAAAAAGAGGAGTTAATATTTGGAATGGTGCCCTAGCTGGTTTTGCTCAGTGAATAGAGCGTTGGCCTGCAGACTGAAGGGTCCTGGGTTCGAATCCCGTCAAGGGCACATTGGTGCAGGAGGCAGCCAATCAATGATTCCCTCTCATTGTTGATGTTTCTATCTCTCTCTCTCTCTCCCTCTCCCTTCCTCTCTGAAATTAATAAAAAATATATTAATAAATGGTTTGAATGGTTACAAACATTAACTTCCCACCTCCATGCTCTCAAAGTCATTCAGCATTTCTCTCCATAAAAATGCTGAATGACCTTGAGAGCATGGAGGTGGGAAACTTTGGGGGAGGGGCATTCTGCCTGGTTTTGTGGTTCTCATTCTTATCCCTCCCACCCTTACACATGCTGGGGCTAGGAGTGGAGACTTAGAAATAGCAGAATTCATCTTTTCTATTAGCAGTTAGTAAGATAAATGACAAGGGACTTGAGAGTTCGGTAAACAACTTGGTAGAAACCACTTTAGTTAATAATGTTATATTGTGATTTTTACTTTTTTTTTTTTTAATCTATTTAATTGATTTTTTACAGAGAGGAAGGGAGAGGGATAGAGAGTTAGAAACATCGATGGGAGAGAAACATTGATCAGCTGCCTCCTGCACACCCCTACTGGGGATGTGCCCGCAACCAAGGTACATGCCCTTGACCGGAATCGAACCTGGGACCCTTCAGTCCGCAGGCCGATGCTCTATCCACTGAGCCAAACCGGTTAGGGCTGATTTTTATATTTTTTTTAGAGTCAAACTTGAATATTGCCAAGATAATGCTAGGTTAGTGTCCACTATACATATATGTTTTTTGTTGTTAATCCTCACCCGAGGATATTTTTCCATTGAGTTTTAGAGAGAATGGGGCGGGAGTAGGGGGAGAGACAGACAGATAGACAGACAGACATTGATGTGAGAGAGACACATCAATTGGTGGCCTCTCACACATGCCCTGACTAGGGCTGGGGATCAAACCTGCAACTCAGGTACACTCCCTTGACCGGGAATTGAACCCACGACCCTGTGGTGGGAGGGCCAACACTCTTAACCACTGAGAAACACCAGCAGGGCCACAGTATTTTTTGGAGGTTCTAGCAGGGGAGCGCAGCTACTCGTATACCGTTGACCGAAGACCGGTCTTCTCCCCTGGGGGGAAGGTTGTCCTCTTCGAGTGCGCAGCTTCGGGAGGGACGCACATGGATCGGTGAGGGAGGAGGGGGACACCCGCCTAGCCAGCCAGATCAGCCGAATCAACCCTGGCGATCAATGGGGTGGCAGATGTCGCAGCCAGATCGCCCTCACATCCCACAGTATTTTTAAAAGCTTGTTTTAAATAGTTTACGAGTCTAAAAAAATTGATTTTTTTATTATGTTAGAACAGCAGTACATTGTAATCTGTTGAAAAATTTTAAATGTTTTCTCTTGTTTTTTACTTATTGAGGTCTTTCAGTAAAGGAATATAAGAAAAATTAAAGGCTGCTTTTAAAATTTGGTAGATGGATAATATTTTGTATAACATATCAGTTACTTAGCACTTACCTGTTTAAGTGTCACAAAATATAAATTCAAGTAAATATCTGTAGTTTCTATTTCTTAGGAACATACTTTTTGTAAGTCATCCTTTCTAAACTTTTTCTCGTTGTCCTAAAACTGAAGATAGAACCAAAAACCCTGTGTATATATTGTTTTTTTCCCTGTGCATACATACACATATACATATGATAAAGTGTAATTTATACATTAGGCACAGTAAGGGATTAACAACAATAACTAATAATAAACAGTTATAACAATATATTGTAATAAAGTTCATGTGACTGTGGGCTTTTTCTTTCTCCCAAAATATCTTATTGTACTGTACTCACTCTTGTGAAGATATGAGATGATACAATGCCTATGTGATGAGATGAAGTGAGGTACTCAGAACAGCGTGCAAATTGAAAGTTCTTTATTTCTGAAATGTTCTGTTATTTTTGGACCATGGTTAACCATGTGTGACTGAAATCTTAGAAATCAAAACCACAGATAAGGAGGGCTTATTAAAAGCTAAGCTACATTTTTTTTTTTAGTATGTTATGCCAGAAACTTAACTGAGATAGAAAGTTTTCCCAGTAGTTTTTAAGGTGCCAGTCATTTAAATTTCTCATATACCTCTATTCTGTTGGAGAATTCTTTCCTTTTGACGGCATATGCTCATAATATATGCACCAGTTGCAACTGAATCTCTGCCAAAAGAAAAAAATGTTACCTGTACTTTGTAGCCCAGGGAACACTTTGGAAGTTTTAACTGCTAGGAAGACAAATTATGTCACAGCTGGTGCCTGGGAAACTTATTAAGACCTTTTGGGGTGACCAAATGAATGTAATTTGAGAACACAGCCCAGTGGCATTAGGTGAAGACAAGCTGTTAGTACACAATGGTGTAAAAGCAAAGGAGTAAAAATTTATCTGAGGGAAACTGTTGGTAAACCAAAAGTATCAAGCATTGTAACTGCTTCTTGAAAAATGAAAGAACCCAGAGGCATAATTGGACCATAGAGGATGTCAGTTCTCCAAAAGAAACATTCATAATTATGTAGAATCTGGGATGGTGTGTACCAGCACAGATCTGTATCATTTGGCTCTTATTCCAAATAACATCTGGGAGAAGATAGGGATTGCCATGGGTTTTCTGTAAATGTTGTTAATAAGTAAATATATTAATCAGGTTGGAAGGTGTGAATTTCCTTGGTGGGGCCCTTAGGCTAAAATGACTCATAATTGTGGTAGAGGATGGGAGAGTGTCTTATTATTTTGATAACAGATCAAAGACTTCGAAGCTGCTCTTTGTATGCAGAAGCCATTGGGTGGATATTACCCCAGACCAGGCAGTAATTACCATTTATAGAATTCCATTTCTCTGTGAGTCAAATCCTTCTTTGGTCATTTCTACTCAAAATATACTTTAAAAAAATTAGTGGCCAGGAGTTAACAGAACTAAAATACACCTTCCTGGGAGATAAAAGAGAAGTATACAGATAAAATTCTAAGTGGAAAGATAAACTTTGATGCATTATAAATAGTCTTCAATCTCCTCAAAGAATGACGACATTGAAACAAAAGGTGGCAGGGAATTTGAAAATATGAAGAGAGTGGAAGCGGTCTGCTATTGGAGCTGTGGAGCATATGATAGAGAATCTGAGATAAATGAAAGATTTTGATTATTAACTAGAGTTCTTTCTCCAGGGACCATATTTATCATTCTCCTAATCAAAAAATGTTCCCATCCTTTATGGCCTCAAACTATTTTCATTTTTTGTCTTTTATTGGAATCATTTAAAAAATTTTTTGTATGTCTCTTTTTGTATATTATATTTGGTGTTCCTGCTAGATTATAAACTATTTGAAGGTAGGGACAGTTTCCTACTAATATAGCTGGCCTAGTCATGACTCAATACATACTTGTTAAGTTGAATGTGGGAAGAAAAAAGTTATTGAAATAGGAAGTTGTGATTTAAAAAATTATTGCTTTGAAGGGAGGGATTGGGATAGATGCAAGAATAAGAGGATATTGTGGATGAGGGTAGCAAGGATTTTAGATTTTGAATATGCAGTAGTTCTTAGTGATAACTTTACTGTGTGAGTCTTAGAGTACACTGAGGTTCATTAGTATTTACAAACTGTCAGGCTAAGGCAGTGGTCGGCAAACTGCGGCTCGCGAGCCACATGCGGCTCGTTGGCCCCTTGAGTGTGGCTCTTCCACAAAATACCATGTGCGGGCGCGCACGTACAGTGCGATTGAAACTTCATGGCCCATGCACAGAAGTCGGTATTTTGTGGAAGGCCCACACTCAAGGGGCCAAATAGCCGCATGTGGCTCACGAGCCGCAGTTTGCCAACCACTGGGCTAAGGTATCAAAGGTCATCTGCTTAGGACTGTCATCAAGGAATATAAACTATTCATGTCACGTCATGGTAAAATAATATAAAGAATAAAAATTATCATTGGCTTTCAACCCTGGGATTATGATGGTTTCCACTGTGGTTGAAACCTTGGTTTATAGCTTTTAGCTAAATTTCTCTTATTTCAGCTGGGTTGCTGCTCAGAAATAGAACTACTGTACCTTTGGGTACTAGAGGCCACTGTTGCTTCTAGTCTTGCCAGCTAGCCTTTGAGAGGGTTATGACCTTTATAATGCCCAAGCACTGGAGGAGAAGGATGCATATATATGCAAATGGCATATATACACCTAATGAGGCATTACAGTTAAATTTCTAATATTCTAAATTTCAAAGAATACACTTTAGACTTCTCTGTTGAAAAACAAGCATTCACTCACAGATCCTTTTTGTTTTCTGCATGTGCTGTACTTAACCTTAGACAATCAATCACTCTTTTATTCAAATACTAAGGATTCCCAGCACTGAGAGTTATCTCAGATTAAGCTGTAGGGTTGAAAGTGGCCATGAGAATCTTCTGGTCTTTTCTTGCTCTTTACATAAGTATCTGGGGGACCTTGATATTTAGTACTATTATCTGCTTAGATATTTTCTTTCTCCCTACTCCCTCTGATGAATTGCTTTCTGTTATCCTGGTACAGCTCAAAATGTCACTCTCTCCTGGGTAGAATTATTCCTTTCTACTTATTTACCTACCTTTCTTCTGCCTGGACTCAAATCTTGTTTCCACTGCCTATTATAATAACCTTGAGCACCTTAATAATCTCTCTAAGCTTCAGTTTATTCATCAGCAAAATTGGGATGATAATAGGAAATCCCTTTTAGGATTATGGTGAAGATTAAAGGATATAACAATTATAAATTATTTAGGACAATACCTAGCAAATTGCATGTGCTTGATGATTAATATTACTCCACACCATTAACTGTATGGACAGTTTTCTGTTTCCTACATCTTTTCAGTGTACTAGGCACTGTTTTAGGTGCTGGAGATTAAAGAAATAAAAGACTGTATTTGCCCCTAAAAGGCTTCAGATAAAGTGAGAAAACAGGTATGTCAATAAATACAATATTAATATGATAATTAGTATTAAAAAGGTAAATTTAGGGTGCTGTGGGAGCACCTAGGATAAATACCTAACTCAAACTGGAGTTGAAGGTTTCTTGCAGGAGGTAGCATTAGTACTCGTCTACCTTCATGGTCTTAAATTGGTGCCAGTTTACATATTGTTATCTGAATTGAGTACTTCAGAATTCTCTTTCTACCCCAGCAGTCACCAACTGGTGGTCTGTGAGGCCCGAAAGGTTGGCGACAGCTGTACTAGAGTGTTCTGCTTGTATGTCCCTCAGAATTCATGTCCCCAAACTGACTTAACATTCCATAAAACTACTTCCTCCTTTCCATTCATGCTACTTAGCGCTTGTTTCAGGTCTCCATGATCTCATGCTTAGACCATTGTCCTGAAATCTGCTCTGCTTATAGCCTCTAGATCAGCGGTTCTCACCCTGTGGGTTGCAAACCCTTTGGGGGTCAAACGACCCTTTCACAGGGGTAGCCTAAGACCATCGGAAAACACATATATAATTACATATTGTTTTTATGATTAATCACTATGCTTTAATCATGTTCAATTTGTAACAATGAAAATACATCCTGCATATCAGATATTTACATTACGATTCATAACAGTAGCAAAATTACAGTTATGAAGTAGCAACGAAAATAATTTTATGATTGGGGGTCACCACAACATGAGGAACTTTATTAAAGGGTCGCGGCATTAGGAAGGTTGAGAACCACTGCTCTAGATCATTTTCTCTAAAATGTAAATTGACCTAAGTCCCTCCCCTCCCACCCCCCCAGTTTAAAACCCTTTAATAGTCTCTATCCTCTATAGATAAAGTCTTTATCATCTAACTCCTGTTTACCTCTCCCATCTGGACTCACCCTTCCTATTTGGACTCTGCCCTCTCTTATTCCACATTCTCACCACATTAAAGAGCTTTTTTTGTCTACTCCCACCCCTGCTCATGCTACACACACATGCACACCCCACTTCACAGTTACATTCTTTCTGTTCCTTTATACATACTGGAATAAGATCTGAGTATCTTATTACCTCCATGTTACCTGGCTACCTCTTATTCTTTAAGACTTTGTTCTGCATTTCTTCTACTAAGCCTTTCTTGAGCTCTGTGTCTGTAATCATTCATACAGAATTATGTGTCTTTTCTTTGTACTTTCACAATACTCTGTTACTGTACTTACTACGTTTTCATTGCCAGTGTGATTCTTTTGCAAGATTTTAAATTCCTTGATGCCAGGTATTCTTTTATAAACACAAGGCTAGGATCATAATAGACCCTGAGTAAATATTTGATGTGTAGGTGCGTGATGAATACATGTTAATTTAGGCACAGAGCAGTAAAAGTACTTAGTTTAGGAGTTCAAAATAAACTGAAGCATAAGGTATAAGATTGGGAGTGTCAAGAAATGAGCCTAGACTGGTAGGTAGAACCCATAGTGAAAGGTTTTCTTATGCCTTGCTAAGGAATTTAGTTTTTATCCTGAGGGCACTGAGAGCCATTAAACTTTAAGGATTTTAATCTGCGGAGTAGCAGGTAGATTTACAGTAATCTATTAATTCTAAGACCTATATTTCTTGCATTTTAACATTTCTGAAATTGTAATGCATCTTACAATTGATTGTATCTTATAGTTCTCATAGGCAACACTTCTTTCTAGTGGTATTCAAGATAATGGTGCATATTATAATTGATGATATATTAAATTTAAAGACATACAGCATGTTTTAGAAACATCATTCTGGCATAGTGTAGAGAATACCTTAAGAGCAAGATAATACTGCAAAAAGGGAATATAGAAATAAACTGATGAACATAATCCAGAAGAGAAATTTGAGGCAGTAGTGGTGAAGATGCATTCAGTCATTTAGATACTAAGTGCTTTGTATGTGTACCAAGCACAGTGCTAAGCATGGGGAAATATATACAAGAATCATCAAGGAAGTAAGGTTTCCAGGTAGAGTTAAGAATCATTATAAATGATGATAAGGACTGTGAAGGAAGTAAAGGGGGTAGAGAGAGAGAGTAAACTAGAGAGGCACTTTAGATAAGGGGATCAAAGAAGCCTTCTTTAAGGAAGTGATATTGAGTTGAAATTTAAAAGATGAGAATGAACCTTCCAGGTGAAGAACTTTCTAAAATAGAGGAGCAAATGCAAAAGTGTTGATGCAAGAAAGGATAGGGAGGAAAAATTGAATTCAAGATTTTGGTCATAAGCTCAAAAACAAATCTACCTTGACTCTTATCTCGCAAGGCCAGGAACAAAAATTAGGTCAAAATGGGTCATAGACCGCATTGTAAGGGTTAAAACCAATAACACTATTACAAAAAATATAGGAGAAAATTTGTGAGACCTTGTGTTTGGCCAAAATGCTTAAATAGGACATGAGTACAAATAATAACAGAACAGTCAATTAATTGAACTTCATCAAAATTAAAAAACCTTATTCTTTCAAAACTGTTTTGAAAATAAGCTACAGAACAGGAGAAAATATGTGCAAAACATGTATTTGTCAAAAATTTTTTATCTAGAACAGTGGTTCTCAACCTTGGCTGCACATTAGAATCACCTGGAACTCTTTAAAATCCTGATTTCTGGG
>NW_005871054.1:15913893-16013208 GCF_000147115.1 Myotis lucifugus | reverse complement strand
AACCACTGATCTAGAATATATGAACAACTCTTACAACTCAATAATTAGGAAGACAGCCCATTTTAAAAATAGAGAAAAGATTTGAACAGACACATTACCAAAGACGATATATGATCTCTTTATATAAAACCCTAATATGCAAATAGACCGAATGCTGGAACAACCAAACAACCAAACGGCCAGTCGCTATGATGTGCGCTGACCACCAGGGGGTGCACGCGGAACATGGCAGGCATCGGCAGCAGGTGGCAGAGCACGGAACATGGTGGATGTAGGCTGCAGCGGGATGGTGAAGCAGTTGAGCGGGGACGCCAGACCAAAGTGGGGCACCGGTTGCTGTCATTGGGGCAAGCCTCTGGTAGTTACTGAAAATTCTTTGCTCCTGCGTGCCACGGTCCTGCTGGCGCTTGCACCTGCTGCTGGCTCCAATTACTCTGCACTGTCAGTGGGTGCAAGTGGCAGCTGCAGGCCCCGATCGTCCCTGAGGCCTTCTCTACCTCCCCATGCTCCTGAGGGGCGATTGGGGCTGGCAGCCACCACTCACACCCAGTGATGGGGCGATGCTATCAGCGCCTGGGAGCAGCAGCGGCAGGGGGCGGGCTGCAGCAGGAGGGGCTGAGCGGGGGCACTGAGGATGGGCCGAGACCTGCCCCTGTGCTCACTGCAGCCTCTGGGCCCACAGTTCCTTTCAAGATGCGTGAATTCATGCAATGGGCTCCTACTATCAAATAAGTGAATAGAACACCCTCAGGTTAAATTCTAAATGAGTTACAGAGGACTTAATATTCCCCATGAAAAAAATATTTAACACCTTTAGACATTAAAGAAATGCCAATTAAAAACATAGTGAGATACCACTACATGCTCACCAGGATAGCTAAAAGTAACAAGATTGGTCATTCCAACTATATTCAAGGATTTGGAGCAATTAGAAACTCAGTGCAGTTTCTAAAACCCTAATATGCAAATAGACCGAATGCTGGAACAACATTCGGAATGTAAAATGCTACTGCCTCTTTGGAAAAAAACCTGGCAGTTTCTTAAGTTAAAAATTCACCTACTATACAACCCAGGTTATTTACCTTTAAGAATGAAAGCATATCCTATCTAATAAAAGAGAAACATGGTAATTAGCCGTACGGCCGCTACCCTTCCCATTGGCTAATCAGGGAGATATGCAAATTAACTGCCAGCCAAGATGGGGGCCGGCAGCCAGGCAGCTTAAAGCTAACAGGAGGCTTGCTTGCTTCAGTGATGGAGGACTCCAACGTTCCCCGCCTGACTTGCTGGCCTCTAAGCTGCAACTCTAAGCAACTATGTTGCAAATATAGAAGCTAAACAAAACCCCAGAAACCTGCTTTAGTCAGCCAGGCTTCAGCCAGCTGGACCACAACATTGTATCAAATACAGAAGGTAAACAAAGGCCAGAAACCTGCTTTCAGCAGCCGAGGCCTCAGAGCTAAAGCTGGCCCAGAATAAAAAAAAGAAAGAAAGAAAAAAAGGAGCGGTTGGGAGCTTCAGTCACCCGCCAGTCTGAAAACGGCCCTCAGCCCCTCAGCCAGACTGGCCAGACACCCCAATGGGGACCCCACCCTGATCCAGGACACCCTTCAGGGCAAACCAACCAGCCCCCACCCGTGCACCAGGCCTCTATTCTACATAGTAAAAGGGTAACATGCCTCCCAGCACCGGGATCAGCGTGACAGGGGGCGGTGCCCAAACCCCCTGATGGCCCTGCGGCTCTGTGTGTGACAGGGGGCGGCGCCCAAACCCCCTGGTCGCCCTGCTCTGTGGGTGATAGAGGGTGGCGCCCCAACCCCCCTCCCCCCACGGCCCTGCTCTGTGTGTGACGGGGTAGAGCCATAACCTCCCCATCGGCCCTGCCCTGAGTGTGACAGTGGCGGCGCCCCAACCCCCTGATCGGCCCTGCTCTGTGGGTGATAGAGGGCGGTGCCCCAACCCCCTGATCCGCCCTGCTCTGTGTGTGACAGGGGGCAGTGCCCCAACTCCCCTATTGGCCCTACTCTGTGAGTGACAGGGGGGAGCTCCTCAACCCCCTGATTGGCCCTGCTCTGTGCGTGACAGGGGGGAGCTCCTCAACCTCCTGATCGGCCCTGCTCTGTGCATGACAGGGGGGAGCTCCTCAACCCCCTGATCGGCCCTGATCTGTGTGTGACAGGGTACGGAGCCCCAACCCCCCTGATGGGCCCTGCTCTGTGCATGACAGGGGGCAACGCCCCAACCCCCTGATCGGCCCTGCTCTGTGCGTGACAGGGGGTGGCACTGCAACTTCCCTATCGACCCTGCCTTGAGTGTGACAGGGGGCGGTGCCCCAACCCCCCAATCGGCTGTAACCTGAGCGTGACTAGGGGTGGCATCGCAACCTCCCGATCCGCCCTGCTCTGTGCATGATAGGGGGCAGTGCCCCAACTCCCCAATCGGCCCTGCTCTGAGCCCGATCAGGGGCTGCACCTAGGGATTGGGCCTGCCCTCTGCCACCCGGGAGGAGGCCTAAGCCAGCAGGTCATTATCTCCTGAGGGGTCCCAGACTGCAAGAGGGCACAGGATGGGCTGAGGGACCCCTTCTTCCCGCCCCCCCCCCCCCCGAGTGCACAAATTTTTGTGCACCGGGCCTCTAGTATATATATATAAAAAGATATATGTATTATATCATTGTAGCATTATTTACAATAGTACAAAACTGGAAACAACCTAAATGTCAAAAGGTAAATGAATAAAGACATGGTGGTATATTTATATAATAGATAGTTGGGGTCTGTCTTGACAGTACGAGGCAAGACTGATCTTCAACAAAGAAGATAAACAGAGATACAACAAAGATGTAAAGGTTCTACAGGAATTACCAAGCATGCTCGATTTAATTTTTAAAATAGTCAGATTTTCAATATTAATCAGGTAATTTAACAACATTGAAGGAGTTTTAAAAAGAAAAAGTGACCCACAATTTTACCATAATAATGTAGGTTTCTGTTTTTCCCACTTTTATCAAAGGTTGAAGGGAGTACACATGATCAGGTCAGAAAGATAAATTTGACAGGTGGCTAGAAGAGCAAGGCAAGGGTTCTGAATGAAGGTGAGCCAGCTTGTGCCAATTGGAAAGATGGAGATCGAGGAACAGGAACCACCAAATTTGGGGATATCAGAGAGAGAATCAGAAACAATCCTATATAATAAAAGCCTAATATGCTAAGTGTCCAGTCGTCCATTCAACCAATCAAAGCATAATATGCTAATGATATGCTAAGGCCACTCAAACGCTCACTGTAACGTGCACTGACCACCAGGGGGCAGACAGTCGACCAGTCAACCAGTTGCTGTGACGTGCATTGACCACCTGGGGGCAGACGCTCTGACTGGTAGGTTAGCTTGCTTCTGGGATCTGGCCGATCAGGACTGAGCGAGAAGGGCCCTACAAGCCCTGGAGCCCTCCCGCAGTTCCTCCTCGGCTGGCCAACCTCCCCCGTTGCTTCCCGGCCCTGATTGTGTACCGGTGGGGTCCCTCGGCATGGCCTGTGCCCTCTCACAATCTGAGACCCCTTGAGGGATGTCGGAGAGCCGGTTTTGGCCTGATCCCACAGGCCAGGCCGAGGGACCCCACTGGTGCACGAATTCGTGTACCAGGCCTCTAGTTGGTTTATAACTTGAATGGCAAGTAATTAGATGCAATTTACTTGTAAAGTGATGCAACTAATCAATGTTCATCTCATCCTAACCCACCTTTGTACCTTAGGACTGCCTAGGCCCACCTCCTACCTGCCTCTTAAAAAAAAACCTAGTTTCTGCCCTAACCGGTTTGGCTCAGTGGATAGAGCATCGGCCTGTGGACTGAAAGGTCCCAGGTTTGATTCCGGTCAAGGGCATGTACCTTGGTTGCGGGCACATCCCCAGTGGGAGGTGTGCAGGAGGCAGCTGATCGATGTTTCTCTCTCATCGATGTTTCTAACTCTCTATCCCTCTCCCTTCCTCTCTGTAAAAAATCAATAAAATATATTTTTTTAAAAAAACCTAGTTTCACCAACTATTCTTTTTTTCTTCTAACCATTTTTTCAGAGTCTTCCTCTTCAATGGCTATAACAGTTTGCTTACTGTAGCTAAGTGGTATTCAGAAAGTTATTCTCTTATGTTTGGTTGTTTTATTACTGCAAATCAGAAATACCTAAACTAAATGGTAACTTCTAGGAGAGAGGAAGTTGCGGATATGTGCTCAGAGATGGGTGCGCAGACACTTCAGCTCTAATGGCATATATATTTACATTTTACAAAAAGTCAAAAACAAGGTTTTGCTTCTAATAATGTCAGAATAAGCTCCTTTGTTTTCCTTTCATTATAAACTTAACAGTAGTTCTTACAGGATGAGGTAATTTGAACAGGGTTAGAAGCTTTCTACAAAGTTTTAGTGGTCAGTTTTTTATGTTTTTCTGCACAGTAGTATTTTAAGTAATATTCAGTTAAGGATTATAGGGTGACTCAATCTTATAAATATATTAATATTCAGAAGAGTATATTTCATAATCAGTAACTAAAATTTCACCATAGTGTAATTGCTGAGAAAGGAATAAATAGTCACATCAGTATCAACATAAAATGTCAATTTAGGTTAGTAATTTCAGAAACACTAAGTTGAAGTAGATATGCCATTGAGACATTGGTAAAAGAATGGTAGTTTTTTTTTAAGTGATATTCAAGAGAATGTAGAAAATGCAACTGAAACAATTCCATTACATGTGAAACGCAGAGATTATATTATATATTTATGAATTACACATATATACAGAATTATGTATATATATTTTGAAAAGTGCCTGTAATTTATTGGTGTTTAGTGAATAAAACACCTACACGTTAAATTCTAAACGAGTTACAGAGTACTTAATAGTCCTCATGCAAATTGTGGCCCTAATCAGATTATTCTGAAATTGAAGAGATTATTCCATTTATACTTTGGTAGTATAATGTTTTTCTGTTGGAAATAATTGTTAGCTTAATGTGTATGAAATACAAGCTCTTCTTTCTTCTTGAGGTAAAAGAACATGAAGAAACTTCGTTATGTATTTTTTATCAGAGAGGATTAGACATAATTTAACACAAGAAATCCAGAAATAACTATTGGTCCATGGCCCTATCTCACTGTTGCTTTCAGTGAGATATTCCAAAATAAAATATTCATACATAATTCATCTCTGAAATGCTTACATCATGTATATATGTGTGAGAGGGAGATTCTGATAAAGATATTAAAAATATAGTAAAATTATCATTTGTACTTCAGTCTTTGGTATGGCTCCAAAATTTCTTCAGGTTTTTTACTTTTTAAAAATTTTGTTTTCTTTCACTAGTGACTATACAATTAACAAATCCAGTGAGCATTCAGTTTAGGCCAAAGATTTGTTCTTTTTAACATAGTACTAGAAAATTTTCAATCATATATTATGTTTTTGAGACCTTTTTCATTCACATCAGCACCTTCATTTTTCAGTTTTTTCATTCATTTTACATAAAGTAATAAAATATTGAAATAATTACACAAACATTTTCATTTTTTATTGTTACTACTTTATGGAATAAACTTTATAACTGGCTCAGTAGTTGGAAGCCATTATATATAGGCTTTGAAATGGACATTAGAAGATGGCCTTTTAGGAGTAAATATTTAGGATGTGAATAGAGAGCCCCTGAAACTGATCAAAACTCTGAAACATACACTGCCATCTAATCATGTAAAGATGAATGATAATTCTACAGCTACCTTGAAAGCATTTGAAGAATTGAAGAGTAAACTATAGGACTTAGAAACATTGGTGGTGTATTGAATATTTTTATTGTGATAAAATATACATAACGTGAAATTTACCACTTTAGCTATTTTTATGTGTACAGTTCAGTGGCATTAAATACATTCATATTGTTGTGCAACCATCCATGCATATTCAGAACTCTTCCCTCTTCCCAAACTGAAACTCTGTACCCATTAAACAATAACTCCACATTTGTTCCATCCATACCCTCTCAATCCTTAACAACCACCATTCTATTTCTATGAATTTCACTACTCTAAATACTTAGTATAATTGAAATCATACAATATTTGTTCTTTTGTGTCTGTCTTATTTCACTTAGGACACTGGTGGGGAACATCCGGCCCGAGGGCTGTCTAAGGCCCGTGAAATAATTTGGTCTGGCCCTGCCAAGGCATTAGGGGTGAGAGTTAATTAAATTTTTAACCATATACAGCAGGCTAATTTTAAATTGATAATTTTGTATGGCCTGAGAATATTATAAAAATCCAAATGGCCCTTGGCAAAAAAAAAGATTCCCCACCTCTGACTTAGAATAACATCTTCAAGGTCCATCCATGTGATAGTATGTTTCACAACTTCATTTGTTTTTTACGCTGAATAATATGCATTATATGTATACATAACAATTGGATATCCATTCAGTGGACATTTGGGTGGCTTCTACCTTTTGCGTATTGTGAATACTGTAGCTATGAACATGGGTGTACGAATATTTGCTTGACTCCCTGCTTTTTAAAAAATTGATTTTCAGAAAGAGAGAGAAATATCAATTTGTTGTCTCATTCGTTGATTCCTATATGTGCCCCAACCCAGGGATAGAACCCCACAACCTTGGTGCATTGGGATGATGCTCCAACCAAGATACCCAACCCAGACAACTCCCTGCTTTCAATTCTTTTGGGTATATATACCCAGATGTAGAATTGCTAGATTATATGGTAATTCCATGTATAATTTTTGAAAAGTAGCCAATACTGTTTTCCACAGCACCTGCACCATTTTAAATTCCTGCCAAAAATATACAAGGATTCCAATTTCTCTAAATACTTCCCAAGACTTGTTATTTGTGTGTGTGTGTGGTTTTGTTTTTAATAATGGCTGTCTTAATGAGTGTGAGTGATCTTTTTTGAGATGAGGTTTGGGACTTTGAAAGAAAGCATGGGAAGTGGACTGCAGACTAAATATGGCTTTACATAGTGTTTAATGTTTTATTGTGTGTGTATAACAAAAAATCTAAAAAAAACTAATTTACATTTCAAAAAATATAGGAAAAGCAGTGTTCAGGAAAATTTATAGTTGTAAATGCCTATGTTTAAAAAAAAAATCTCAAATCAGTAACTAACTTTAACTGTAAGGAAACAGAAAAACAAAAAATCAAATCTAAAACCAGTAGAGGGAAGGGAATAATAAAGATTAGAGATAAATGAAGTAGAATATAGGAAAATAATAGTTAATGAAACCAAAGCTTGAAAAAAAAGATGAACAAACTTGACAAACTTTTAGCTCTAAAATTACTAAGAAAAAAGAAGGAAGATAACAATTTACATCATATAGTTCTATTGAAAAAATGGCCAAAGGATTTCAATAGATATTTCTCCAAAGAGGATATACAAATTGGCTAACAAGCCCAGTAAAAGATTTTCATCCTCATTAGGGAAATGTAAATCAAAATCATAGTGAGATAGCACTTAATACTCACAGAGAAGGCTATAAGTTTTTTTAAAAACTAAAAATAAGTGTTGGCAAGGATGTGGTAAAATTGGAACCCTCCTACATTGCTGGTGGATAGTAAAATGGTACAACTGCTGTGTTTGTTGGGGTTTCTCAGTAAATTAAACATAAAATTACCATGTGAACCAGCAATTCTCCTAGTTATATACCTAAATAAATGAGATGTTCACATGAAAACTTGTACACAAATGTTTATGGCAACACTAGTCAAAATAGCCAAAAGATGGAAACAACCAGATGTCTATGACGGATGGATGAATAAACAAAATGTGGTATATTTATACAATGGCATATTATTCAGCCATAAAAAAGAATGAAGTGCTCATACATGCTGCCACATGGAGGAACCTTGAAAACATGGTGCTAAGTGAAAGAAGCTGGACACAAAAAGAGCATACGTAGTATGATTCTTTGTATATGAAATATTTGGAATAGGCAAATCTATAGAGATAATGCAGGTTAATGGTTGACAAGGGCTGGGGGGAGGGGAAGTAGGGACTGCATAATAGTAAAGAGTTTCTGTTGGAGGTGATGAAAATGTTCTTGAATTGAAAAATAGTGACGGTTGCACAACATTGTAAATACACTGATTGCTACTGAATTGTACCTTTATAAATGGTTAAAGTTGCAAATTTTACATTATGAGTATTTACCACAATTTTTTTTTTTTAAGCTGTAGTACAACCCTGGCCAGATGGCTTGGTTGTTTGCAGCATCATCCTGTACACCAAAAGGTCATGGGTTCGAGTCCTAGTTGGGGTGCGTGCAGAAGGCAACTGATCAATGTTTGTTTCTCTCTCCTGTCTCTCTTAAAATCAAAAAACATATTCTCAGAGAGGATAAAAAAATAAATTTAAAAAATTTAAATATTGTAATACATCAGTCTCCTGTTTCACAGACTAGCGCTAGAGCTGATGACCAATGATATTAGCATAAATTGGAAGGGTTGTACCTTATAATTTGTGAAACATTTACTAGGATATTTCAAAAAATAAAATACAGTAGGTCTCCCCTTTCCTCTCTTCTGAGTCATTTGGTCTGAGGTAGGGTCTAGGAATCTGTATATTAAGGAAACATTTTAGATGCTTATGATGCAGGTGTGCCTATCTGCTTATTCATGTAAAAATGCAGTGTTATACCATCATATATGGGACACTTTAGAGCAGCGGTCGCCAACCGGTGGTCTGCGGACCACTGATGGTCTGTGAGGTCCGAAAGGCTGGCGACCGCTGCTTTAGAGTGCTATACATAAAAGTGTTTTACTCTGTGCTTTTATGAAGAGAAGCAAACAAATGTGAGATTGGCCAAATTTAAAAGTTAGATTTTCTTGTGTGCATGTGAGAAAACTGAGTCCAATAATTCAAAACTTCTCTATTCCCAAACCTTTAAATAAACTTACCCCTTAAGTGTATGTGGCTGTTTTATCTGTGACTTTGAGTCTTCTGGCCACACCAGCATAGGCATCACATATTTATTCCAGTCCTTCTACTGTGTAAATTTAAAAAGCAGAGGTTACTTTGTATACTTATAATTTATTAATATGAAATAACATGCTAAGATTTAACATTTAGTATTTCTAATTAAATTTCAACAGAACCTGAGCTATTTCTGAAAATTAGCGACATGTGGGGAATTTGTGGTTTAATTTGAAGCACAACCTAAAATCATGTACTTTAAAGCTGCTATGTGTGGCAAACAAACCATTTAGGTAACGAATGATCTAGCTGCAATTTAGCAATTTAGCATGGCTTCCCTATAAATTTATTCTGATGAGATTAACTCTTGAGACAAGACTATTGTATGCTGTATACCAGGGAGAACAATGTGCTTACTAGTTCCAAACACTAATGTTTTAATTTTTTAAACTCCAATCTTTGAGAAATATTTTTAAATTTAGTGAAAATTTTTTTCTTAATCACCTTTAGGTCAAACAGGCATTCGAGAAGCTATTTCCATGTCCTGTATAACCAATGGGAGTGGTACAAACAGAAAACCAAGTCATACCAGCTCTGTCTCAGTTGCCAGAAAAGACACTTTTTCATCTGCTGCTAAAAGGTATCCATTTGTAAGGGGTGTGTGTGTGTGTGTGTGTGTGTGTGTGTGTGTGTGAGAAAGAGAGAGAGAAAAACATTGTAAAATGGTCGAATGTGATAACAGTCCACTTCTGAAACAAATGTGAAGTAGAGCTTATGGAATTGAAGTATGTCCTTTGAACATAGAGACATCTCAGCCTGTACTCACTCAGTTTATAATCATCATACCTATTGAGTTGTGTGAGGCAGCTTTTGGTTGTAGATTTAAAAAAACATTTGCATTTTCTGGGTTTTTTTTTTTTTTTTTGGTTTCTTTTTAACAAGCATTTGTTGATGAGTTAAGCATCACTATGTTTAATGTAATTACATAAGTGAGTTTTCCATAGAAAGTGATACATTTGATATAACATGCTTGCCTATCTATAATAATAAAAGCGTAATATGCTAATTAGACTGGACATCCTTCTGGACGAAGCCGCGGTGGTGGGGGCAGAGGCAGGCAGGTGGCAGGCGGTGGCCGAGCCCTTTGCACGAATTTCATGCATCAGGCCTCTAGTTTATAAAGTAGTGGGTATACAATTTCAGGTGTACAACATACTGATTCAGCATTTTTATGTACCCCATGATGTGATCACCACAATAAATCTAGTAAATATCTGTGACCATACAAAGTTATTAAGATATTAATGACTATATTTCCTATGCTGTACATTACATTCCTGTGACTTATTTTAGAACTGTAAGTTTGTACCTCTTATTCACCTTCACTTTTTTCACCTAACCCTTCCCTTCCCTCTAGCAACCATCAGTTTGTTCTCTGTATCTGAGTCTTTATTTTTGTTTTTTTTAGGTTCCACATAAAAGTGATATTATACAGTATTTGTCATCTTCTAATGCAGCTTTTTAAAGGAGAAATAGAGTCTTTGATAAATATCTACATTAGTGGGATGTTAAACACTATTATAACTTTTATTCTTTAACCATGACTACAAAATTAAGGCTTAGTTTAAAATATAGTACTGTATGGTATGTGTATTATGTATGTGTGTCGGGATGGAAGACAGTGGAAATACTGCAATATAAAAGTTTCAGTGGATTACAGATTTATATTCTCTACTTTTCATCAATTAATTAATTTAATCTTTTGTTTCAACAAAATTGCTTTTGTGTAATTCCTAACAAATTATTCCATATGGAGTTTGGAGAGACCACAAGAGATCAACTACATAATCTTAGAGCTGTTTTCTTCAAAGAATAATTGAGGACCTTAAGTAATAGAATAATATTTTAAAGTGTACTGATAGAAAATGGTTGCCTCGATAAACTAATGCTAGTGACTGAATTATTCATCAGTGTGGACTTAAAGATGTTAACCAGGAATGGTGAAGAAATGACAAGATCTTTAGGCCTTTTAAAAGCCCCTTCTAGAATTCAGTCTTTGAAGTCATTGTCATTACAGAATCTAGACTTTCTCCTCCAAGGCATGCAAAAATTTATTACCTGTGCTCTACTCTCAGAAAAGAAAATGACAAATTATAAGAAGACAAATGCAGAGTGGAAATATTTCATCCAGTTTTTAATTAACTTCCTTGTATCCAGTAATAGTTTAGATTTTTACCAAGCTATAGTTCTGTGCAATGATCAATATTATGCATGATAATGACTCAGCAGTCTAAGACCAACTGAGTTTGTTACTTTATGATTCAGGGGCTTGGTAGTATTTTGTTTTTAATAAATCGAAAGGAAAATCTCTTAGGTTGTGCTGGACCCCACATAAGAGTAGTGGCTTGTGCATTCAGGATAGTTTGAAGAACAAGAAAAAAGCAATTTCTAACTCAGATATAAATTTCAAAGTTAATCTGATATTTTTGAGGTAAAATTATATGTCAGCACATACTTTAAAAACACACACACAAAAAAAACTGAACATGAAGTAGAGAGTTAAGGACCAGTCTGAAGGTATCAGAACTTAATCAGATTAAGAAATGTCACTGTCAAAATTATACGTTAACATTTTAAACTATTATAATGCGATAAATTGTATATAGTATGCATATTTGTTTAAAATGTTTGTAAACCTACTTCCTTGTAGATTTATACACCATATAGTCTAATTACAAAATGTGTTTGATTAAGTTTAAACAGTTGATAGTTTTCTACCTTTTCAACTCTGGAATTCAAGTCTTGATTCTATCTGCTTTGTAGTTTATGCAGTGTAAGGATTCTTACATCATGTGATTAGGAATGGCAGGTGTGTCATTAATCAAGAGTCAAAGTGTGAATACTATCAACAATAAAAATAAAAGTCAAAGTGTTGAATCACAAGAATTTATACATAAATGTTTGTTTTGGTTAATCCTCACCTGAGAATATTTTCTCCATTGATTATTTTATTTTTAGAGCGGGGAAGGGAAGGGGAGAGATAGAGAGAGAACATCCTTGTGAGACACATCAATTGGTTGCCTCCCACAAACACCCCAACCTGGGTGGGAATAGAGCCTGCAACTGAGGTACATGCCCTTGACAGGAACCAAACCCAGCACTCTTCAGTCCGTGAAACAACGCTCCAACCACTAAGCCAAACCAGCTAGGGCCATAAATGTTTTTATTTAACACAAAATATCTTATATAATAAAAGGGTAATATGCAAATTGACCCTGATGGCAGAACGATCAGGAAAGACTGGCCAGTCGCTATGACGAGCACTGACCACCAGGGGGCAGATGCTCAACGCAGGAGCTGCCCCCTGGTGGTCAGTGCGCTCCCACAGGGGGAGCTCCACTCAACCACAAGCCGGGCTGAGGGCTGCAAGCACAGCCAGAGCCTCTCTGGCCTTCTCAGCAGCGCTAAGGATGTCCGACTGTGGCTTAGGCCCACTCCCTATGGGGAGTGCCTAAGCTGTCAGTGGGACATCCCCCGAGGGCTCCCGGGCTGCCAGAGGGATGTCTGACTGCCAACCTAGGCCTGATCCCCAGGGAGCGGGCCTAAGCTGGCAGGTGGACATTCCCCGAGGGGTCCCAGACTGTGAGAGGGCGCAGGCTGGGCTGAGGGACCCTCCCTCCCCCACCGAGTGCATGAATTTTCATGCACCGGGCCTCTGGTATTCACATATATTCATTTGTCAATTAAATGAGCCTCTCATCCCCTTTCTAAGTATGCATCTCTGATTAGATGCCTTATTGATGATCTTGCATAAAATATACCCATAAATTATTTTTTATAATTTTTAGTTGTAGTTTTTAAAACAGTGAGAAATTTTAAAACTCTTGCAAAACAATATGAATTAGAACCCGTATCTTTCTCTATGATTTTTCCCCCTTAAACTTTTATAGTTGTCTCACCTACATAAAATGTAACAATTTTTTTAGTAACTCATTTATATGGAGTCTTTCTGGGGCATTTAACTTAGTGTTCATAAAGATTACAGTTCTCTCTTCTTTGT
This sequence comes from Myotis lucifugus, assembly GCF_000147115.1. Lineage (NCBI taxonomy): Eukaryota > Metazoa > Chordata > Mammalia > Chiroptera > Vespertilionidae > Myotis > Myotis lucifugus. The sequence goes on along the minus strand of NW_005871054.1, from coordinate 16,000,183 downwards.
ATATTTTGTCAGTTTTCTTTGTATTTAATTACAATTAAAATAAGTACAGCTGGTGTAAACAGATTCAGGGGGAAGCACAGTGAACTCTTGGTAAATTTAAAACTCAACTGGCAGGAGCAGAAGTATACAGAAGAAATGGGAATTAGAGAATAATCTTCTAAACATGGTCAGCATGCTTTGGGTGTCAGTATGTGTTACAAAAGTAATGGAAAGTGTCACTAATGCTCTCATTTGGGTAAGCTGAAATGAGATCTTCTATTGTCCTTCCAAATCTGCCAAGATGGTTTTGGGTCTAAAGGGGCAATAGATATATTACCTTATTATTCTTAAATTTTTCACTGAAGATTTTAATAGTAGCTTCCAGAATTTTCAAAGAAACATCTTCATTCCAATGAAAGCAGTGTAAATTGTATTCATATGTGTTTTAGGATTGAATTATATAATAATCACTTTTCCCATCATTTAATTTTTTTGTTTTGTTTAAATTTGTGTTGTTCCATGTTATACTTTATTTTACAGTGGTACAGAAAAAAAGAAAGAAAAACCACAAGGACAGAGAGAAAAAAAAGAGGAATCTCATTCTAATGATCAAAGTCCACAAATTCGAGCATCACCTTCTCCCCAGCCCTCTTCACAGCCTCTCCAAATACACAGACAAACTCAAGAAAGCAAGAATTCTACTCCCACCAAAAGGTTTTAACTGTCCCTGAGTTCAGAGCTAGGGAATGGTTGTAATGATACCTAAATTCTATGACATGGGGAAAAGTTGGCTATCCATGGATTCCAAGAGAAAGCCTAGTGGCTTTTGTTTTTCCTTTATTGCTATAATCTATACTTTAGACATTGGAAAATGAAGAATTTAAGATAAAAATTTCTCATTTAAAACGGGGGGGAAAAACTAAGCTATGAACAGTTTGATGAAAGGAAAGCAGAAATAACCTACTCTAAAACCAAGACATTAATTTTCTAATAAAATTATAGAATATTTTAAATTTATATAACTATGCATAAATTTATAGCCATGGATAGAAAATTGCCATTTGTAATTGTCCTCTTCGTATTTTGGCATCATTACAACCTTTAGCTTTCAAGGGCCCCTCTCAACAAATGGCTCTTTATTGTTACTGCCTCTCGGTTTTAGGAGAATAAGTTCTTGCTTGAGTAGAGAAATGAATCCATTTCACTTGGTCTTTTCTATGCTAAAGGCTTGCTTGAGGGCTTCTCTCTGTGTCTGTAATAATTAATATTTTAAAGTTGTGAGAGGGGGAGAAGGGAGAGACATTCTAACAATGTGTGTAAGCCTAAATTGGGGATCTAAACCTGCATGCTGGGAGTTCAGTGCTACAGCTGCCTTATAAGCAAATATTTAGACCAACTTAATGAAATAATGCCTGCTTTAGAAATGCTGATTTTAGCTATATGATTAGGTATAGTTATACGGGGTGGGAAAAAGTAGATTTACAGGTGTTCTTGTGGAAAATAATACAATAATTAATAATAATAATACTAGAGTAAACTCTGTTTCGCATACTCAACAACTATAAACCCACTTTTACCCACTCCTCTTTTTATCAGCATACTTCCACTTGGAAATCTTAGGAAAATATTAAACCATTCTCAGAACTGGCTAGGATTCTAGTAAAATAACCATTTCTAAAAGATTTATAATATATTTTTACTTGATCAGTTTAATATTTTGCCTTAAATCACTAATGGGAAATTTGGGAAAACAAAAAATCCTTCACTTTATTGATGCATGTTTAACATTTTTAAAAATGCTTGGTCTGTGTGTCTCATGCAAATTTTTCTGCCTGGTCTCATGTGGAGTTTTTCTTGGATATAGCTTATTAATGTTACACACTTTTGAAGTGTATGTGGTTAAAGGTAACTTATTTTTATAATCAATCTCTTAAAGGTTCTGATTTGATCTGATGTCTTCTTTGTCCCAGGCCTTCTTTCCAGCTTATTAAGGTCTCTTGGAAATGTGCTTGCCATTCTAAATTGCTCTTTGGTATACTATTGTGAGAAGTCTTGAAGACTTGGATGAGTTATAGGATGGTTAGCAATGCAGCCAAAAATTTATATAGAAGTCAGAAAATTTTCAGTTATAAATAAATGAATCAGTGTTGATAATACAACATTCTTAGGTTAAATTGTGTTTATTTCTAGTCATGGGTAAAATTGTCTCTAAAAGATATAAACAAAAGTTTTACTTTTAGTCCCACAATTTATTTAGAAAGTATCATGTGTACCATATATAATGACATAAAAAATGAAATAGCAGCTTTATAACAACTTAGGAAATATTACAGGGTTTTTCACAAATTCACACAGTTCCACCAATTATGAGAAATAGTGCTACTTGGAGATTTAAGCAAATAGATTTTTCCTATTAATAACAAAAAAAGTACAGATTTTTAAAAATCAAGTAAAACTTATTCTAATGAGTCTTCTGAATAATAGTGAAAACTATAAAATAGATTTGGTAATTGCCTTGCTTAACTCCTTCACTCATCCAGGCAGAAGCTTTCAACTAATGCTTCCTTTTCTTTTCTGAATTAGTTTTAAGAAAATGTTAATTGCTGCTTTTATATTCTATATAAACTGTCAATTATATGTCATTGCTATTTATAGAATTTTTCTCTAAGAAATTAATATGTTTCTTCCAGCATAAAACGACCATCAACAGCTGAGAAGTCACATAATTCCTGGGAAAATTCAGATGATAGTCGTAATAAATTATTGAAGGCAGTTTCAACATCAAAATTAATATCAAAAGTTATAAAAAATACAGACAAGTAAGTATTATACTTTCTCAGTTATATCTGAAAATTAGTAAATATGTGACTATCATGTTTGCATGTACAATTAAGTGCCTGGTTTGAATTATTTTTTTTTGAAACCTGTAACATAGACACAGATATCAGCATGGTGATTACCAGAAGGAAAGAGGAGTGAGTAGGACAGTGATGGCGAACCTATGACACGTGTGTCAGAGGTGACATGAGAACTCATTTTTTTGGTTGATTTTTCTTTGTTAAATGGCACTTAAATATATAAAATAAATATCAAAACTATAAGTCTTTGTTTTACTATGGTTGCAAATATCAAAAAGTTTCTATATGTGACACGGCACCAGAGTTAAGTTAGGGTTTTTCAAAATGCTGACATGCCGAGCTCAAAAGGTTCGCCATCATTAGCCTAGGCATTGAAGCTTTTACAGTTTTTTCAGGTGGTTCGTAATAATGGTGAGCCAAATAAAATTATAAAATAAATGCCTTTGAATTTCTTTTGTAGGCATAAAGATGTCATCATCAACCAAGGTAAAAATTATTTTTTAAAATCTTTGCTTTTCTATATCAGTTAAATTTTTGCTAATTGATCAGTATACTGACTATTTTCATGCAATGTACTTTATTAGCTCATAGTAGTTAAAGAGAAGTGCATTATTATAGTCATTTAAGAAAATGCCCAATTATTATAAGATATCATTTTTGTCTCAACCAGCAAAAATGTCAACCCGTGAAAAAAACAGCCAAGGTAAGAATAAGCTATGCAGTTGGTCACCTTCTAAGTTAATTTCTTCCTATATCTCTTAATTTGGCTTTTCATTTATTTATACTACCTGACTTTCCTCAAATTACCATATTTGAACTAATTTGAACTAATGAATTCAACTAATTTTCTAAAAATCTATCTTATTTCTGTGAGCTATATTTTATTGATTTTTTACAGAGAGGAAGGGAGAGGGATAGAGAGTTAGAAACATCGATGAGAGAGAAACATCGACCAGCTGCCTCCTGCACACCTCCCACTGGGGATGTGCCCGCAACCAAGGTACATGCCCTTGACCGGAATCGAACCTGGGACCTTTCAGTCCGCAGGCTGACGCTCTATCCACTGAGCCAAACCGGTTTGGCAGAATTCAACTAATTTTCTAAAAATCTATCTTATTTCTGTGAGCTCTGAAGATTCAAGGTCAACAGTAGAAATAAATACATCATTACAAAGAGGTATAAAATACTAAAGGGAATTTCTCTCTTTAAAAACAAAAGTTATACTTAGAAAAGCCATTTAAAAGATTGATAAATTTTAACTCAATTTCCTGTTTTGCCAACTTAATTGCAAATAATCACTTATTTTTTTTAAAATGTTTTTATTGCTTTCATAGAGGAAGGGAGAGGAAAAGAGAGAAATATCAATGATGAGAGAGAATCATTGATTGGCTGCCTCCCACATGCCCCCTACTGGGGATCAAGCCCACAACCCAGGCATGTACCCCTGACTGGAATCAAACCCAGGATCCTCCAGTCTGCAGGCCGACGCTCTATCCACTGAGCCAAAGCGGCCAGGGCTCACTTATTTTTTGAAGCTCAGACTGAAAATATGAATCTAGAATATCCATTTTTTCTTAAATGTTTTTAAATTAATTATAATTTCTGGCTACTTGCTGTTGTTGGCTTGTTCTGACCAAAAAATGAGAGACTTTTGTAAATGTGTATTTAATTTAATTGCAAAGTAGGTATGTTTTATACATCAGTTTTACATCCCCCTTAGATTGCCTGCAGATTTAATTGAAGCATGCTCTCTAAATGAAAGCATGTCCTTTTTGTGCATGCTTTTTATAGTTCGTTTCTGTGTGTTGGAGTTATTTTTATTTTCTGACTTCCATTAACCAGATACATTATGGTTAACATTTTTGCTGAGATTTAACTTGATTTCTATGAATTTTTACCTTCTTTAGTTTCAATAACAGGAGAAATTTATTTGTAATCTTCTTTGGATTGTTTCTTTTTCTTAGAGATTTTAAATGAAGTTGATTTTAGCTGGCATTCCTCATCTTTAGTTAGGGCTTACTTTCTCCCTCTTTTATAAGTATAGACTAAGCAATGATTGAAATAGTTGAAGGAAATAATAAGATTTTTATTTACAAAGACAGTTTTTATTTCTGTATATCAAAACATTTTTTAAAAATAGAAGTAGTGATATGTAGTGGAAAGAGCTGTGAATGGAAAATCTCTGTGTTTGGTGTTTAGTCCTGGTTCTTCTAGCCTTGTGACCTAGGCAAAATGACAATGTCTCCTAGAGTTTTCTAATCTGAGAATAATAACTATAAAGTTTACGTCACATGGCTGCTGAAGGATGAAATAATATACAGGGGTGAGCAAAAGTAGGTTTACAGTTCATATGGAACTAGACATGCAGATTATGATTATTACAGTAGTTTTATAAACTGTTTTGTGTACTCACAACTGTAAACCTACTTTTGCTTATCCTCTATATATGAAAGTACTTCAAAAATAGAAGACACCATAACTATAAAAAGGTGCTGTTATTATTACATATTTTGCTAGGGAGGTTAAATTTTATAAAATCCTTATAGGATAAATGAGAAAGGGCTAGCTGCCTTTTTCTCATGTTGAAGTATGTTCTTTGGAAGGAAAAAGGAACTTAAGATTAGTATTGTAATAAGTGAATGGTTTGAATTGGTGACAGTTTTCAATACTCTTCAGGTATGTAGGTAAATAAATGTATTTAAAAGGGAAGATTTTTGCTATAGAAGCATCACTAAACAGGGTTTTAATGCCTTTGTCTAGAAAGATTGATGGAATGGAAAGGTGGAAAAGATAATAGAAAAATAAATTCTGTTATAAGAATTTTTTATCTCAAAAAGACTGTCCCAGATGTTGGAATTTAATATCAATTGTTGCTTGCATTTAGATTTTTATTTTTTTGGAATTTGAGTCAATTCCTTTGCCACTTTAATGAGTTATATTCTATCTGCAGTGTACTCTTTTTTTAAAAAAAATATATTTCTTTATTGATTTCAGAGAGGAAGGGAGAAGGAGAGAGAGATAGAAACATCAATGATGAGAATCATTGATCAGCTGCCTCCTGCACGCCCCCTACTGGGGAACGAGCCCGCAACCCAGGCATGTGCCCTCGGCCGGAATCGAACCTGGGACCCTTCAGTCCACAGACTGACGCTCTATCCACTGAGCCAAGCCGGCTAGGGCTGCAGTGTACTCTTAACACTAGAGTGTATCTTTAGGGAGAAGTCTTGTATTGCAGCTTGTTAGGTAGTGCAGGCCTGACTGAAATTGAGACAGAATCTGTAAGAATCTTTAGAAAGAAGTAGATGGATTCTAGATAGTTTAATAGATGGGGTAGAAGAGATAAGGAACAGAGGGGAATCTATGAAGGCTAGCTTGAGCAACTAGGTCAGAGGCATCTACTAAAATGACATTTGAGGAAGAGTAGATGTATAGAAAAGAATAAGAGTTTGGTTTTGAACAGATACACTTAAATTGTCTGTAAAACTTAATCTGCTGTGTAGCAAGCCACATAGTGTACCAAGCATGTCATACTCGCGGCCAGTGGGCCTAATGCCTCATTTAAATAAACACGAGTTTGACATGCTTGACTGTAAATGTTTAAACACATGTATTTTGGAGTCCAGAGAATGGATTCACCATTACTTAGCTTTGTGACTTGAGATTACTACTTCTTTTTTGTGGGGGGAGGGGTGTTAATCCTCACCTGAGGATATTTTTCCCCATTGATTTTTAGAGAAAGTGAAAGGAAGGTGGAGAGGCAGAGAGACACATAGATTGGTTGCCTCTTGCCCGCACCCCAGCTGAGGCCAGGGATGGAGCCTGCAACCAAGGTACATGCCCTTGACCGGAATTGAACCCAGGACCCTTTAGTCCACAGGCCAATGCTCTATCTAGTAAGCCATTTTCTTAAGTTATTTGTTTTCTCATGAGACAATAATAAATTCTAAATGATTATTATAAAAATAAAGATAATAAAATTTTTAAACATAGTACCTGGCACATCGAATCAAGTAAGTTTTAGTTGTTAAATCCTTGTACTGAAATGTGTTGTAAGATGAAAAGATGACCATTAAATAGATAAACGTCATTTGATAAAATTGTAGATATATTTTTAAAGTTTGGTATTCATTTTGGATAGCATATTTCACAGCACATTTACTTACACCTTAGGTATTAATCCAAAATATGTGTTATTTTTGGACAGTCTTTAAAATATGATTTATTGATTTCTTTAGCTCTTTTTGACAATGACAAGTGTGACTTGCTCCAAGCCATCTGTTTTGATTTGGGAAGAAGCCTATTTACATTTGATACATTTAAGTGACTGGTAGCAGAGAAAATTTTACTTCAAAGGCCTGAGTCCTTCAGCCACAGCAGAATAGTAGGAGAAGAGCTGTATGTAAGCTGCATGTTCTGATCAGCACTTAGGCAGAAGGAAGGAAACCGGGCATGAAAGCACTGGAAGGTGGAATGGGATGTATACAGGGCAATCTCTGAAGCTAGGTGTGGGTGGAAGGACAGGTTAAACCACTGAAAAGAGGCTCTTACTGACTTAGATCTTTATCTACACTCAAATCCCAGAAGCCTAAACACTTTCATTACTCTTCTTTCTATTTCTGGCATATTCTGCTCCCATCGCAAAAGAAATAAAGACTTAGCACATCAAGTTAAACTGAAGAAATTTTCCTGTAGGACTATTTATTGTTAGATGTAGCAGTTAGGTTTCTAGTACAATACTAATTTGGTAAGTTATTAATTAGAAAGCTTTTTGAGCTAACTTTTATAAAATTATTTATTGGGGGAAATAGATAATCTGACAAATTTTGTAATAAGCAAAATGAATACAGCCTATAAGCTCATTCTTATAATGGTTATCCATATATCCTTATAATGGTTTCCATATTTTTTAAATATGGAAAATAAGTTTCACATGAATGCCCTCAAGTTATTGCGTATTACTGTGGGGTTTTTTTTTAGGCTTGGATAATCTTTCATCATTTTTTCTGTATAGTGTCTTAGCACATAATTGTCTGATCATATTAAGAACCTGAATGACTCAGATTCCTATTGGAGAGAAATCTACTTAATTGAGGAAAAGGAAACTCATCAACCACCAAATCACACTCTTCCTCTTATAGTGGGTTTCACTGCTCTAAGATTAGATTCATTCTTGCTTAATTGTCAAATCATGCAGTAACATCCTAGTTACAGGTGTATTTAGCGGGAAAAATAGTTATTATATTTTAGAAAATTGAGACGTAATTGACAATTTATTAGCTACTAAGCTACCTGTCTAAAAATGGCTTCAGATGAAAAGTACAAGTCATTTTGAAATACGTAACTGTCTAAATGCCTTCGGTAATTTGTTGTAGCCACACAGTTCAAATAATCTAAAAATATAAAATCATTTATAAAATTGGAAAAAGAAAACTCTTAAGTAATCTTATAATTTTAAAAGCTATTCCAGTTCTGATGTATTTCTTTATTCTTTATCAGATACACTTTTTTAAAATAATTTTTTAAAAATATATTTAACTGATTTTTTACAGAGAGGAAGGGAGAGGGATAGAGAGTTAGAAACATCAACGAGAGAGAAACATCGATCAGCTGCCTCCTGCACACCCCCTACTGGAGATGTGCCCGCAACCAAGGTACATGCCCTTGACCGGAATGAAACCTGGGACCCTTCAGTCCGCAGGCCGACACTCTATCCACTGAGCCAAACTGGTTAGGGCTAAAATAATTTTTTATTGTTGAAAGTATTACATATGTTCTCCCCTTTCCCCCATTGACCTCCCCCAGTCCGCCTCTGCCCTTCGTGCCCCAGGCCTTCAGCACCCTATTGTCTGTGTCCATGGGTTATGCATATATGCATACAAGGTTTTTGGTTGATTACCTCCCACCCAACCATCCTTCCCCACCTTCCCTCTGAGATTCCGCACTCTGTTCTAGTATGCTTCCATGTCTCTGGATCCACTCCACTTATCCATTTATTTTGTTACTTAGATTTCACATATGAGTGCAATCATGTGATACTTGTCTTTCTGTGACTGACTTATTTCACAAGTATCATGCTAAGTGAAATCAGATACACAGTTTAAACATTCATTTAACAAATACTTATTTAACAAGTGCTTATTTTGTCAAGACCTATCCTAGGCACTCCAGGATTCATCAGTTATAATGTCTGAACTTTGTGAAACTTATATTCTGCATATAAGAAGCAAATAATAAATACTTAGTATAAAATATGTGTTTATCTGGAGAAAAGAATTTCATGAGCAGAGAAATCTGGAAGTACATGAGCCCTAAGGCAAGATCTTTCTTGCTGTTAAGAATCAGCAAGGAGATCATTGGTTGTAGTGTGCATACAATTTTGTACTTGTTACTCATTACATGTATAAAATACTGATTGATTCTAAGGAACAGAAGCTTCATTAAGGCACCTCATTTAGGAAAGGGAAGCAAAGTGGTATAGAGGAAAGAGCGTAAGCATGAGACCTAGTTAGTGGTAAAGTGACTTGTACCACCGAAGTTTAAAGAATCAGAATCCTATAATGATTAAAATTATGAGTGTAAGTTGAAGAGAAGCTCAAAATTCCATTTGCCGAAAGAAATTGTTTAAAAACATGAAACATTGTTCATCTGATAATTTTTTCTTGTAACTGAGACTTTGGACCTCAGTTCCCTCTATACTAGACAGCACTAAGGGTCTCTAATAACTTTTGAAAGTTCTTTCTTGCAGCAAATAGAAAATGGAGAATAATCTGCTCCCCCCCACCCCCATTTCTTCACTAACTTGTTGTAATCTACTATTTAAAGAATTTGAATGCAGGTGCTTTTGTTCAGTGCCTTACGTTGTTTTCTGACCTGTTGGCTCCAGGCATTCTGTCCAAAAACCTGATCATACCTGTGTAAATTGAGCATTGTATCTGAAAAAATAACTAAAACTTACCTATAAAGTATATAGCAGTGATGGCGAACCTTTTGAGCTTGGGGTGTCAGCATTTTGAAAAACCCTAACTTAACTCTGGTGCCGTGTCACATATAGAAATTTTTTGATATTTGCATCCATAGTAAAACAAAGACTTATATTTTTGATATTTATTTTATATATTTAAATGCCATTTAATAAAGAAAAATCAACCAAAAAAAATGAGTTCTCATGTCACCTCTGACACGCGTGTCATAGGTTCGCCATCACTGGTATATAGGCTAATAGTCCTACTGACACTGTCTATATATTGTTACCTATTGAGAGAGAGTATATTCTCACCTGCTACGAGGGTGTACAGTTTGAAAGAAAGAAACAAACAAAAAGTCAAAAAGCCCTTAACTGAGCTACAGGTAGTATCTTTCCTTGTTGTTACTGAGATGGTACCCAAAATTTTGCAATTTCAGAATTAAGGAAAAAGGGTGCTCGCTTTAAGTCTGTTTTAGTTTGAATAGCAGGAAGGACAGGAAACCAAATATTGCATTTAAAAAAAAATACTTCTAAAACTTAGATATTGGGCCTCTTAAAATGGGCTAAATAAACATTACTTAGATCCCTAGGTCTGGGCTTGTCCAGGTATTCTCTATATTTTAAAAGGAGATCAAAAAGAACACGTTTTCTCCATTGGAGATTTTTTTTAAAGCCCTGTAAAAGCAAAGATCTGATTTCTTGATGTTGTTGGTAACAATCTTATAGATTAAAATATGTTTAAAGGCTCTCCAATTTTTTATATATATAAACTGTCCCAACTTTTAATAATATATGTTCTTAAGATCTTTTTTCCTTATTTTTAACTGAAAAAAAGCCCCAACTGCTCCCTTTGTACATGGGAAATAATGACTTGTCATAAGAGAACATCCTAGTCTTACGCATATTTATTTTATTGTGGTTGAAAACTTTTCACCCATATCATATTTTCACAACTATAAGCATAAGTTTAAAAAAAATCTAAACTAAAAATCTAATTAACCAGAAAAATCTTCATTCCTAAAGCATATCAGTTAACTAAGATAACATAGTTAAAAATCCATTTTGTCCAGAAATGGCAATTAGACTTTATGATGTGTTGCTCACTCTCACAATTACTATTTTCCTGAAGCACTTTGAAAATAATTTTGAAACTTGTGATTAGGGTTAGTAGAAAAGAGGTACAGTTGATCAGTGACATATACCAAGATTGGGAGAAAAGGCTAAGTAAAATAAATCATGTTGCACATTCCTGAACTATACTTATAATTGGTTCCTCAGGAACTGTTTCACCAAAAATATTATTTTGAGTATTTCTTTTAATAATGCTTTTTAAATGTTTTAAGGATTGTGAAATATTTTAATCTTACTGAAAATGTATGCAAATAATATATAGCTAACTCCTGTATAGTGACCACCCAGATCTATTAGATCTTTATATTTTGCTTTGTTTGACTCAGACTGTAGGGATTTGTTTGTTGTTTTTTGTGTTTTGTTCTGTTTGTTTTTTTAGAAATAAAGCATTTAAGGTGAAGTTGAAGCCTCTCCTTAATCCTTTTTCATTAGAATTTCATATACAGGTTTTTATTATCCCCCGTGGCCTCCTGATTCTCTTTCTACTGTACTGAATTGAGAAAGAGCTAGAAGAATAAATGTTTTGACATCTAGAAGTGGTCAATGGGGGGGAAAGGAGACATATGTAATACTTTAAACAATAATGAACTTAAATTATTAAAAAAGAATAAAAAAAGGAATATAGTAATACTAGCCTCTTGAAAATCCCAGGGAATCTTTTGTGAGAGGAAACAAAAAAGTCAAGGACACATCTTTCTGTTCTTAAAACCACTTTTTCAATTGACTTTTTGAAAAATGAGAATCGGCATGTACACAAGTGATGGATTTGTTTATCAATGAGCGCTGATGCCATTGCCAGGAAGTTCTCAGGGTGTTTTCACCACAGCAGTGGTCCAGCAAGCCCTGGTTTTCTGTAACAAGTGAAAAGAATGTGCAGGACGCAGCAGGCTGACTGTGCAGAATGCTGAGTGCTTGGTAAACTGAATCCAACCTCAAGGAGGAAAACAGTGACCTTGCCTACAGCAGAAACACCACCAAGGTGGAAAGGTTCTCCCCTTTCATGTCCATGTAACTTGTTATTAGTTACCTTTATATTATGAGACAAAGAGAATGTTAATAAAGAAATAAGACTGAACAATAGTTTTTAACATAAAAAATGTTTTGACATCTAAAGTTTATTTTTTTAAAATTTCTTTCGAAAAATTGAATACAACTTGGTATATGCAGATGTAATGAACATTTTTTCCATTTAGTGCTTAAAATTGTTATGCCCAGATTTCAGGATCCCCAAGAAACCACACCAGGGAGCCAGCCGTGTCCGATGCAAAAGCATAAGAGTCTTTATTCAAGCCCGGGCTTGGCTCCCCTACCCTCCTTACTGACGCAGCAGCAGGTGGCAGAGAGAGAGCTAGCCCTGTGGGAAGAGGGGTTTTATAGGGGGTTGGAGTAAGGGGAGGAGAAAGGACTGTGGGCCCTGCCGATTGGCCAGGTGCAAGTCGGTGTCATCATTGGTTGGTTTAAAGAAGTCCTGGGTGTGGCTAGCAGAGGCCTTGCCGAGCACATGGCTGCCCAAAAATGGAGGCTCCAGGGTAAGATGGAGGGCGTAGCCCTTACCCTGGGGCAAGATGGAGGGCGTAGTCCTCACCCTTTCATTAATAACTTTTGAGCATTTAAATGAGTGATCTGAGAGAGTTTTTAAAATACAACCATATTTTGCTTAGTTCAGAGAAGTTTTCAGCAGTTTAGCCAGTGTTTAGAAGTTTTATGTGTTTATATTGTTGGAATAGACTTTTTTTCTATCTTTTCTCAAAGAAAGACTTTTCCAGGCAGTAAAAATAATCTAAAATGCTTAAACAAGCTCCCATATCTGATATTTTCAAGTAAGTTTTATGATAATCACAGTTGTAAACAAAACACCAAATAGAAATCTGATTAAAGGAGGTTTAGATTTAAGAAAGTAGTTAACTGCAAGTTGGCTTATTACAGTAATGAGGATGAGAGTTGATTAGATGTGTAAGACTTGTTTATGCCTGTGTTGTAAGCTCCGAAGGGACTGGGTCCACATCTTTTATATCCTCATTGTGCACACTCATCACCGCCTCCATCCCCCATAATTAAGAATTCAGGAAAACCTATCAGCCAGTAGAACTCTACCTATAGAACAAAGAAAATTAAGGTCGTATTTCAGTACTTGGTCAACTATATAACATTTGGCAAGCACGACAAATAGGAATTTTTGAAATCTTTAAAAAAGGATTAATAAGAAGGTTTGTTTATATTCCTCTTAATTCACCTCTCCCTTTTAAAATTTTGGATCTACATTTATTTTGTGACCAACTTTTACAGCTAGACCTTGGAAAGGGGTGAAATTTAGACTTTATGATAGGACAAATCAAATTCCTATTTAAAGTCCAAATATACTTACAGATTACATTGTTTCATTGGAATTTTAAAATGTTAAATCATTACTACAATATAGCTGGGTCATTAATGGATTTGAAATTTTATGCTTGAAAAATACAGTGGGGCCTTGACTTACGAGTTTAATTCATTCCGTGACGGAGCTCATAACTCAAATTACTCGTATGTCAAATCAGTTGTGAACGAGTGAGACACGTGATGCTGGGCTGATGTTGTGGCGTTCACTGTGATGTTTGCTGCGCCAACTAGCAGTGGGGTATCTGAAGCTGGCTCATAACCCGAATTTTAGCTCACAACTCGAAGCAAAAAATCGGCCGAGAGACGGCTCGTATCTCGAAAAACTCGTTAGTCAGGACACTCGTAAGTCAAGGCCCCACTGTACGTTCTTTTTAAGAAAATATTTTAGCCTGCCTAAAGTGGTCTTTGTCACAGCTAATGTAAAATTGTAATCAGTATTTCTAACATCCTCCTATATAATAAAAGTCTAATATGCAATTTGTCTCAACTGGGAGTTCGACCAGGGGGCGGGGCCAGCCTGCCAACCGCCCACAGCTCCTCCCCCTGGCCAGCCCCATCCCGGCCAGTGGTGGCAGCAGGCAGCTGGGGGAAGGGAGGCCCTGGCTGGCAGCCGGCAGCCACTAGGGACCCTACCGGTGCACAAATTTCATGCACTGGGCCTCTAGTCTTGCTTATAAGTCTGTTGTTTAGCTCTCTAATTTGGGGGACTATAACCGTTAATATCAGAGACAAAGCGTGAATGTTCCCACACGTCCCGTGTGGTTCAGGGTTCAGGATCTGTAAGAGGGGCCACACACAAATGAAAGAGACGAGACAAGAAATAATTTGGAAATTGGGGGGCCAGGCGAGAGCCCATCCCAAGAGGATGGACTCCGCTTTTGCTTAGGCCTTGCCATTTTTTTATTTAGTTTGGGATACACCTATAGCCCTTAGGCAGGCAAGTTCCAGTAACAGACTATCTTATCAGTAAGGATTTACATGACTATCTAGTGGGGAAGTTGCTTCAGCTACCATTGTCTGGACTAAACAGTGGGTGCATAGCCCTGACCTTTGCCAGGGCTTCAAGGGTCACCAGCATTCTGCGCTCCTTGTCCACACCTCTCTGCTAGAGAAGACAATAGGCGGTTCCCCACAACAAAGCTCAAACTAAAGAATCTTTAATTTTCTGTTTGTTCATTGATATTAGGTAGCGTCACACTCTACAACTATATTTTAGTTCAAGGTAAAATGCAAATTCTAGTTTTGATGGGCTCTTTAGTTCTAAAGATTGTTTAAAAAATACTTTAATGGATTCTGAAAGTGAAAATTTGGGGGAGAATGGTGCTTTAAATTGTAAGCATTCCCAAAGTTCAGAAGGCTGGTTGGTTGTTTGTTAAATTTGTAAGTCCAGAAATAGGGCAAGGTGTGAAAAAAATAACTGGAGGAACTGATCATGGAGCAGAGTTATCCAGTAATAACTTCCTTTTCTGCTCGGTCTGAAGTTTTCCTTTCACTTTTTTACAATCTGTGAAAGATTAATAAATTTTGACTAAACTCTTTTAAATGTATAAGCAACTTTAATAATCAGTTATGTACATCATTAGGAATCATTTTAGTAAAACTTCTTTTCTCAGAACACCCGAGATAACTATCCCACAGGGTTTGGATTAGGGAATTTGAAGATCATTTTGTGACTTGGAGCACTTTGGGGTACAGGACAGCCTAGGGGGAAATATTAAGGTAGAAGGTTAACAAAACCTGAGGAGGCTAAAGAGGAAGTGCTAGGGGGTGTGTGAGAAGAACATAGAAAGGAAAGTGTAGCATCAAGCATTTCAAAATTTTGACTGTCATTCACTCTTCTTAAAGATAATAGAGCAGAAACATCACCTTCCTCTTCTATTTCCTACTGTTGGGATTCAGAGCTCAAGCTATTATTATTTGGAATATAAGTAAGCTGTATTGTCAGGTAATTGGGCTTCTTTGGACTAGCCTGAGGACCTTACTGAAAGATTCGGGGTGGGCCGGGGTCACGCACCTATGACATGAGGCCATAATATATCAAAAGAGATTTTATTCCAGGCACCTGGGTGCAGGTGGGCTGAGACCGAGAAAGGCATCAGCCAAGAGATCAGGGAGAGAGAAGTTTTTTTTTATTAATTTTTGCTGGCTGTAAGCTGCTCTGCTGACGAAAGAGTCCGGTCTGTCCTTGGCTCCTCCCAGCGTCAGAAGGCTAGTGGTTATCTGGGCTATGCGGTGCTCAAGTTGCAAGCTTTCTGCAAGATACCTGCTAAGCACAATAAGTTTTCTCTGCTCCGTTTCATTCTCTTTAACTAGCGGTTCTCAACCTGTGGGTCGCAACCCCTTTGGGGGTCGAACGACCCTTTCACAGGGGTCGCCTAAGACCATCGGAAAACACATACATAATTACATATTGTTTTTGTGATTAATCACTATGCTTTAATTATGTTCAATTTGTAACAATAAAAATACATCCTGCGTATCAGATATTTACATTACGATTCATAACAGTAGCAAAATTACAGTTATGAAGTAGCAACGAAAATAATTTTATGGTTGGGGGTCACCACAACATGAGGAAACTGTATTAAAGGGTCGAAGCATTAGGAAGGTTGAGAACCACTGTCTTTAACCCTTTCACTTACCATTTGTGTGAACAATACTGTCCAATAGAAATAGATATATATAATGTACAACACATGTCTAATTTTAAATGTTCTAGTAGCCACATTTTAAAAAGTAAAAGGAACACAGGTAAGATAAAGTTTAGTATATTTAACCCAGTCTGTCATTCACTCAGTATGTTTCCCAAGTTCTACATAATACACAAAATTTTGGAATACAATCTAAAAACTCATTTGACCTCTCTAAGCCTTAGGTTCCCCTCTATAAAAGTGGGAATGGAACTAGGTGAGCTCTAAGATTTCTTTCAGTTCCAACATTATATGTGTCTAGAGAAATGAACTGATGGTGTTTTATGGTATTTTTATTAACACTATTCCACAGAATTTCTAGATAGGTAGTTCCTTTACTTTTACTTAGTTGCTAGTGCTGCTTGAAAGTTGGTAAAGAAATCAGTATGGTATTCTGTTGGCAAAGGTGAGTGTTTTTGTTTTGTTTTTTTCTTTTATACTATCCTAAACCTCTTCCCTTTGCTGGACATACAATCTACTCTAAGAGGTGATAGAAGCATCTATTAAATGCTTTATTTTTTATTCAGAAAGCATTTATGATATATATATATATATATGTGTGTGATCAAAGATTCTGGGAGAAATTCCAAAGGACAGGATATCTGCCTTTAAGAATTTAAAAACAATTGCAAATTACATAACAAAAATTCACATTGATAAGAAAGCAAACTGGGGGGGAGGAGGAGGACAAGGAAATACAGATAAGGATGGTTGCAGAAGGGAAATTGTTGCAGCTGGTAATCATTTAGTTATCGAAGTTCAGCTCTGCTAAAAATCACCAGGAAGCAGAGCCCACTCTCAGATTCAGAAGTAATAAAGACATATATCATGTGGTGTTAAAATCATGGCGTGGGAGGTGTTAGCCTGTTCTTAGGTCTGAGAGGCTGAGCACACTGTGAGTAATAATAATAAAAATAACTTGAACTTCTCACCCATTACAAGCATAATTTTTAAATCCAACTCTGAAGAAATACTTGTAGATATTCAGCAAAGTAATGTATCTTTCCTTCTTCGGTTTGCATTATATCACTTCGGTGTCGGGTGAATTTCCCGCCAAAATATAAGATGGCGCGTTAAAATGCCTATATCTTTTGAAGTATGGGTTCGATTGAAATGAAATATTTGGTAATACGCAGTTACAATCGGCCCGAGTTTACACGTTTCCCGCACTCCACCGCAAATCTATATGAACCGAGTTAAAGACGGCTCCCGCGGAGTACGCACAATTCACGCGAGCCGACTTAACTCGTTTCCCGCAACCCAAGTGATATAAAGTATTGAGGTATTATGTACTCTTCTCCTTAGCAGTGTAGGTCATTATTAGAGGTCCTAAGGTTGTATCAACCTCTGGTTGATGACCACATTTTCAGTCTGTGTCTAGTCCAGGGGTGGGCAACCCCTGGCACGCATGCCAAACATGGCACACCAGTAACTTTTGCTGGCACTCGAAACCCTCTCTTATAATCTTCCATTTACAATTTTTGTGAACATTTGAATGACTTAAATGTTAAATTACAAGGAGCTGGCAAGACACTTGATGTTATGTTTGATTACATAAAGGCTTTTGAAAAGAAACTGGAAGTCTTTAAGAGGGATGTGGATGGTGAGAGATTTAAATATTTCCCAAACTTCAAGAGGCACATCAAAGACCTCCCAAAAGATGACAGAACAGACTGTCAAAGCCTTCAAAAGCTGTTTTTAAACATCATCCAGCCAACTATTGAGCAGTTCTTCTCAAGATTTGCGAAATTCAGAGAACTGGAAGAGACAGCAAAATTCATGAGGTTTCCAGACAGCATGAAACTGGAGGAACTAAACTTACAAATGTTTTCATGGATAGACGTGGCTGACTTTGAAATGCAGTTGATTGAATTTCAGAGTAGCTCAATTTAGAAGCAGAAATTTATTGGCCTTAGAGTTGACTTGGAAAACATTGAAAAAAAGCGATTAGAGACAGGAGTACCAGAGAGAAGTGTCGAAAACGAACTATTGAGGACTTGGAATGCCATTCCAGAAAATTTTTTCTGTTTAAAAAACTTTGCAACAGCGTTACTCTCCATGTTTTCATCCACATACACTTGTGAATCTTTGTTCTCAGTGATGACCTTTGTTAAGTCTCATAATAGGAGTAGCCTGACGGATGAAAGTAGTAGCTCGTGCTTACATCAGGCACGAAATATAAACCTGATATAAAATCTCTGTCATCAGTGATGCAGCAGCAAAAGTCCCACTGATAATATCAAACGGAGTCATAAAGTTTTCTGTCGGACTATCAGTGTACATATATACATTAAAAAATAAATGTATTTTTCATCATCGTATACTGTGTTTTTGTCGCTCGAATGAATTTTATTTCTTCAAGGTTCTTCACATACGTACACCTTAAGAGATATCAAGTAGGCGTAACATGTTCTCAAAAAATTAGGGTTGGCACGCAGGAGAATTTTGAGTCAGATTTTGCTGGTTTTGGCACGCACTCACAAAAAGGTTGCCCACCCCTAGTCTAGTCTGTTTTCATATTACCAGACAAGTTGGCAAGTGATAGACACTTCCTATGCTTTGTACTCGGTTTCTTATTTTCTCCTTCTCTTTAGGTTCTTTTGTAACTAGTTTGCACCCACTACAACATTTATTAAACCTTTCTGTATGTAGGCGGGAATACTGGGGCTTTTTGGTGTCTTTTTTTTTTTTTTAAGGCATAAGTAATAATTTCATTTGTTTAGTTAAGTGAAATATTGTCCCACTTGTAAAAGGTATACAATAAAGATTGATTTGATTCTAGAGTTGTCTTTTTGATATTTTTAGTTTTAGACTATTGTAGATCTTATAAACAGCCATTGGTTTGTGAAATAAAAGATGTTTTAGAACCTAGCCTGTTAATTAGAAACTGTTTCCTAGGATTGTCTTTAAAATGTTATTGTATTATAATTGAATTTAATTGCTTAGACCCAAAGCTGATTGTAGGCCCAATTGTAAAGTGAGGGACATTGGTCATCTTTTCCCTCCCAGCTCTTCTCACAGCCTTGTATAGCAGAGCTCTGAGTCTCTCTCCCCATCCTGACTTATGAGGGTATTTGACTCCTCTACTTCTGGAATGTTCTGAGACTTTATTTTTTGTAAGTCATTAAATCATCAGTAGGTTGATCAAATGGTGTGATAGACATGGTTGTTGTCTACCCTGATAATCTCTTTCTTCTTTTCAGCTGTTAGGTAAACTTCCATGACAAAATTATTTTCTTGGCATTTTTCTACCTCAACCTTCCTGGCCTTGTTGAAATGTGTCAACTTATACACATAAATATTTTAATTATGAAAATAGTTACTCTCATTTAAGGAAAAAAAATAGTTTTTTCTTACAATGTTTTGGTCTAGATTTTTATACACAAAAACAATGATATATAATAAGACTAGAACTCTAAAGTAGCTATTTTTATCATATTACATTAATCACTTTTCTGTGGTTATTCAGAAAAGACATCTCTGACTTAATTTTTCTCTTGTGTTTCAACAGAAGGAGACTATATTAAAATGTTTATGCGAGGTCGGCCAATTACAATGTTTATTCCTTCTGATGTTGACAACTATGATGACATCAGAGCAGAACTGCCTCCTGAGAAGCTCAAACTGGAGTGGGTGTATCCTTTTTTTTTTTACCATGACAGCAAATTCGCTGGCTTCATTTAAGAAAATTAGTTTACCTAACCTTTATTGAAATGATTTATATATCACAAAGTAAATGTAATAAGCATACCAACCTCTTATCCTTTTATATATTTGCTATTAGCAATTTAAAATCACCAAAATTAATGTCTTTGAATAGGGCAAGCAATATTTTAAGATCATTTACAGTAGGTATTTGTGATGTGATAGCAAAGGCATTGGACTGGAATTAGAAGACTAGTGTCTGAGTCTTGGCTCTGCCACTTACCCCCAGTAAAACTTACTTTCTTCACTTGAAAAAGAGGTTAATAACCCCTACCTCACGGGCCTGTTGTGAGAATTAAATAAGAAAACATCAGTTAAGTATTTTGTAACCTAGGAAATATGAATTAAGAGCTCAAATTAACAAGGTTCTTTTAATTCCAGAATTAACTTCTGTTCTTAGCCAGACTTTAAAAAAAAAATGACTATATGAAACAGTGCTCTCCTAATTTCATTTAGAAATTCTCCCTTTTCTTAGAACGTCTAAGAAATTCACAGTGAAGGGGAAGGGAGCTAATAGTTTGAACTCTGCTTTCTGTCTCTGTTCTCCTACACCCCCTTTCCCCACCCCCTTGAACCATTCCCTCCTTTTGGCAGAAATTAGCTTGGAAATCTCTCCAATCCTATAATTCTGTACAACTGTTTAACATATACTCTGCCTACCAAACTGTGCTTGGCAATCTCTGCTTTATCATTTAGGTCAAGCATAAATGTCACTTTCTCAGATAGCCCTTCTTTTGATCTCTCTTTTTCTCTCCATTTAGATCCTTTTATTCTTCTACCATGCTGTTATTTCTCCCCCACAATTTCTAATGATATAATTGGTGTTTGTTTTTGTCATTTTTGCCAGAGCCTAAGCTCCAGGGACATAGGCCTCACATTGGTTTGTATGTTTAGCTCTGTGCCTGACACATCAGGAACTCAGTCTATATTTATTTTTCTGTTAAATGGGGGAAATTAAGATTCAAGCACACTGGCAAACATGAGTTTTCAAATTCCAGGCCAGTCCTCTTACACTATACCTTTCTGATATCTTTAAGTATCCTTGAAAAAATTGTTAATTTAACACCTTGAATATTGTGCTTGTTTAAAACCTTGACTCTTTCTTTTAAGATATGGTTATCGAGGAAAGGACTGTCGAGCTAATGTTTACCTTCTTCCTACCGGGGAAATAGTTTATTTCATAGCATCAGTAGTAGTACTATTTAATTATGAGGAGAGAACTCAACGGCACTACCTGGGACATACAGACTGTGTAAAATGGTTGGTATCATTTAACATTGTTCATTTTTTAATTTCACGCTCTCATTTTTATTATTGGGGGTTTTAAAAATCTTGGTTTTATTGGAAATGATTTATTGTGGACACCTCAGAATTTAAGGATATTACGGGCATTGCCTTTTAGAGAGTGGAAGGAAGGGAGAGAAGGGGCGAGAGAGAGAAACATCAATGTGAGAGAGAAATATCAATTGGTTGCCTCCTGAATGAGCCCTGACTGGGCCAGGGATCAAACTGCAACCCCCAGGTTCATGCCCTTCCTCTCTAAAAATCAATAAAAAAATATATTTTAAAAAGCAGTCCCATTGTTAGTTTTTTGAGGAAACTCCATACTGTTTTCCACAGTGGCTGCACCAGTCTGCATTCCCACCAACAGTGCACTAGGGTTCCCTTTTTTCCACATTTCTTCCAGCTCCTGTCATTTGCTGATTTCTTGATAGGTAGCCATTCTGACAGGTGTTAGGTGATACCTCATTGTAGTTTTAATTCGCATTTCTCTGATGGTTAGTGACCTTGAGCATTTTTTCAGATGTCTATTGGCCATATATATGTACTCTTTGGAGAAGTGTCTATTCAGGTCCTTTGCCCATTTTTAATTGTATTGTTTGTCTTCTTGGTGTTGATCTGTATTGGTTCTTTTATATGTATTGAAATTAATCCCTTATGAGATGAATCATTGGTGAATATCTTCTCCCATATTGTGGGTTCCCTTTTTGTTTTGTTGAGGGTTTATTTTCCTGAGCAGAAGCTTTTTAGTTTGATGTAGTCCCATTTATTTATTTTTTCCTATATTTCCCTCAGAAACATATCAGCAAAAATAATGCTCTGAGAGATGTCTGAAATGTGTTTTCCTGTGTTTTCTTCAGGAATTTTATGGTTTCTCAACTTACATCTTTTATCCATTTTTATTTTTTTCTTGTGTATGATGTAAGTTGATGGTCTAGTTGCACTTTTTTGCATGTAACTGTCCAGTTTTCTCAACATCATTTATTGAAGAGACTGTTTGTACTCCACTGAATGCTCTTGCCTCCTTTGTCAAATATTAATTAACCATAAAGGCGTGGGTTGATTTGTGGGCTCTCTGTTCTGTTTAGTTTATCTATATGCCTGTTCTTGCGCCAGTACCGGGCTGTTTAGATTACGGTGGCTTTGTAGTATAGTTTGATATCTGGTATTGTGACCCTCCAACTTTGTTCTTGCTACTCAAGATTGCTGAGGCTATTTGGGGCTTTTATGGTTCCAAATAAATTTTTGGAATATTTGTTCTAGATCTGTGAAATATGTCATTGGCATACTAATAGGAATTACGTTGAATCTATATAGATTGCTTTGAGTAATATGAACATTTTAATGATGTTAATTTTTCCGATCCATGAACATAGTATATGCTTCTACTTGTTGCATTTTCCTCTGTTTCTTTCTTTAGTGTCCTTTAGTTTTCCGAGTACAGACAGGTCTTTTACCTCATTGCTTAAGTTTATTTCTAGGTACCTTCTTTTTTGTTGTTGCAATTGTAAATAGGATTGTTTTTTAGTTTCTGAGAGTTTGTTATTGGTGTATAAAAATGCCACCGATTTCTGAATATTAATTTTGTATCCTGCTACTTTGCCAACTTCATTTATTAGATGTAGTAGTTTTTTGGTGGGTTATTTAGGGTTTTCTATGTATAATATGTCATCTGTGAATAATGACCATTTTAGTACCTCCTTTCTAATTTGGATGCCTTTTATTTCTTCTTCTTATCTGATTGCTGTGGCTAGGACTTCCAGCACTATGTTGAATAAGAGTAGTGAAAGTGGACATTCTTGTCTTGTTTCTGATCTTGAGAGAAATGCTTTTAGTTTTTGCCCATTGAGCATTATATTGGCTGTAGAGTTTTTATACATGGCTTTTATTATGTTGAGGTGTGATCCCTGTATGCCCACCTACTGAGAGTTTTTATCATAAAGGGGTCCTGGATTTTATCAAATGCTTTTTTTGTATCTGTTGATATGATCAGTGATTCTTATCTTTCATTTTGTTTATGTGATGTATCACATGTTTTGATTTGTATGGGTTATTTTGGTTCTCCTTTTGTAATTGGGTCTTGATTGTTATTGTCCCATTTGTGGGTAGGATCTCCCCTCAGGCTGGCTGACTATGAGGCTAAATCCCACCTATATCGTGCGAGCTGTTGCACAGGTACTAGGTTGCGGGTTTGCTCTTCACTCAGGGCGCGTACAGGAGGCAACCGATTGATATTTCTCTCTCACATCAATGTTTCTCTCTCTCTCTTCCTTACTCCCTCTCAGTCTCAAGGTGGTTTCTGCCCTTCCTTGTTTAAAAGCCTCCTCTTCAACTGTTCTTTAGTTGGTAATTCAGGGTGAATGTTCCCCAGTTTAGCTTTATTTCCAGTTTGGTGCAAGAAAGATCCACCTACTCCGCCACCATCTTGAAACCCTTTAATGCTCATGTTTTAATACTAGATTAAAATTACAATGCATTATGCATCTTCACTGTAATAAAACCATGTGAAATATGTATATGTACATAGGTGCAGAACTAGAAAGGAACTTGGATATATGAAAACAGTTTATGTGAAGAAATTAAGCAAAAAACAAAACTCATAGTCACAGGCAACACAACAGCATGGTGATTACTAGAGGGGAAAGAAGGGTGGGTAGGCAGAAGGAAAAAAAAAAGTTTAATTTATTAAGGCACAATTGTGAATAAATATTTTCTTTAGATTTAGTGTTTTGTTAATTTGTCAAGTTTAATAAAGAAGTACAACTGAAAACTTAGAAATCTTTTTATACTTGATGTTTATTTGATTTGTTAAAGAAAAAGAAATAGGTCACTGGGAGATTTTTTTAATGATTAAAAAGATGTTTGAAAAATGTTTGATACTAAGGCATATTTCTGCTGTTTCTTACGATTCCTGTATTTAAAGTTGCTGTTAATACTGCTTTTTAGCCTTGCTGTACATCCTGACAAAATTAGGATTGCAACTGGACAGATAGCTGGAGTGGATAAAGATGGAAGGGTGAGTGTCACAGTTTTATGCCTAGTGACATTACTATTAGAATGGAATTGATGATAACTTTTATATCTCAATTTATTCTTCTAAAATTTAACTATGATTTCTAGTATAAGCAAGGAAAAATATTAGAATGTAAAAACATTCTAAAAACCAAATGAAAATTATACTACTTAAATATTTTTTTCTAAAAACCAAGTGTTCTCGCCCAGCCGGTGTTGTTCAGTGGTTGAGCATTGACTTATGAACCAGGAGGTCATGGTTCGATTCCTGGTCAGGACATATGCCCAGGTTATGGGCTCAATTCCCAGTGTGGGATGTTCGGAGGCAGCCAATCAATGATTTTCTAATCATTGAAGTTCTCTCTCTCTCTTCCTCTCCTAAATCAATAAAAACATACATTTAAAAAAAAATACAAACAAGTATGCTCAAGGAAACTACTTACTTTTAAAAATGGGAATACTGATAAGATTGTTAACTTATATATATTTTTATTGATTTCAGGGGGAAGAGAGAGAAACATAAATGATGAGAGAGAATCATTAATTGGCTGCCTCCTGCACACCCCCTACCAGGGACCAAACCCACATCCTAGGCATGTGCCCTGACCAGGAATCAAACCATGACCTCCTGTGTTCATAGGTTAAGGCTCAACCACTGAGCCATGGTGGCTGGGCGTTATATACATATTTTTAGCATAGAATAAGTTATCAGTGTTTGCTATAGGTACTGCAATTTCCCTAAATTGATTTTATATATGAGTAGCACTGATAACACTTTAAAATTTTTAGTTGCTATTTAGTATTACTAAATAGGCTTAAATAACAAATCCCTTATTTGTAAGGATCAACAGTGAATATTAATGATGACTAATTAGAAATATATGACTGTACTCATGGCTTTCTCTGGCTTGTTTCTTTCATGAAAAGGACTTGGAGGGATTATATTTGAAGACTTATAAGACCCCTTCCAGTTCCAGATTCTGTTTTAAGAACTGTTTGCTTAGCAGTTTATTGAGCACTGATTTTAAAAAGTATTCTTTTCTCAGGAATAAAGGTAATGCTTAAAGCAGGGTATCCAGAGCAAATTTTCCTGGGTCTGAATCCGAACTCCACCTTTTAATAGTTGTGTAACTTTGGACAAGTTATTTAAATCTTCATATCTCAATTTCCTCATTTATGAAATGGTGATTGTAATAGTAAATAGCTCATAGAATTATGAAGATTAAACTAATTAATACATGTGATATACTTAGAATAGTATGTGGCACTAGAGAAATACTCAGATCATTTGCTGCTACAACTATTATCACTGTTGTTATATCCTTATTTTTATGGTATGAGAAGAAAATACCTGCTCAAGATTCTTTGAGGGCATGTCTAAATGTAGTAGCTATTTTTTATTAGATATTTATCCATCTCTATTACTTTTTAAAGACAGTAAACAGTTTTGTGTTATAGTGGTATTCATTGGCATCCACCGATATACCAGTGAGTCCTATCTTGTGTTTTTCCCCTTGTTTTTGCAGCCTCTGCAACCCCATGTCAGAGTGTGGGATTCAGTTAGTCTATCCACACTGCAGATTATTGGACTTGGAACTTTTGAGCGTGGAGTAGGATGCCTGGATTTTTCAAAAGCTGTAAGTAATAATTTTTAAAGGAGTAAGCAAGCGGTACAAAGAAGCCAAAAAGAAGTTAAGCTCATTTTTGTGTCTGTGCGTTCATAGAAAGTGATAACTCTGAATTGAAATATGGGATATTAGCTATAGCCAGCATTTTAACCTAAATACTAAAGTACTTTGGTTTAGCTAGGATCCAGAATATTACACTTAGTTATACTTAATTTTTTTCTGTCCTAAAATAAAATTCCTGTGTAGTATTGGGAAATGTTAGAGGAATACATGGTTGGCATAGTAAAAGTAAAACAAGCAGTAAGTTGTGCTTTTGTTTAGCTTGGATAACAGAGCTCTATTTTATTTAGAAAATTCACAGACCTGAAACTTGCACAAATTGTTAGATACTGAATTTTAAACTCATGTTGTCATTAAACTCCCACGTATCTCCCCCTCCCCAACTGGCCTCTAGTTTCAAAATGTTGATTATGCACAAATACTGTCTTTTCTTAATGTCATGTTGGAGCAAAAGACAGAACTTTGTATTCACTAATATCATGAATTATCATGGCTCTGAATTAATGACAACATGAGTTTAAAATTCAGTATCTAACAATCTTACCTAAGCCTTGAAGCTTTATTCTGAGGGGAAATAAAACAGGATGTTACTAATTTAAACAATCTCTTCACTCTTAAATTATATGTAATTGTTCATTTCAACTTTCATATTAATTTAAATGTAGGAGAGCTACATTTTAGGCTCCATCATTTTTTGTTTGTTTGTTTTACAGAGAGAGAGAAAAACATCGATGGGTTGCCTCTCATACTCGCCTCGGCTAGGAATCAAAACCACAACCTAGATATGTGCCCTGACCAGGAATTGAACCTGCGACCTTTCGGTGTATGGGATGACGCTCCAACCAGCTGAGCCACACTAACTAGGGCAGGATCCATAATTTTTAGTTTCAAATATAAATATCCCTCCATGTTTTATTGGGTCCCATTCATACTTTAGAATATATTAATGTATTCATATAATCTCTTCAGTTCCTAGGTATCAGCAGCTATATTCTGGATTATGGGAGTTTTGTGCGACATGAAGAGGAAGGGACATTTTTAGAACAAAAAGATAAATTTGGGTGGATATGGGAATTTTGCTACCTTGAAAGCACTGAGTGTCAAGGGTCAAATGAGTCAGGAATTGGGAGAAAGGTATTTAGAAAAGTAGATAAAAGGACAGGACAGAAAGGAAATACTTTTGCTACCTTTTTCCCCCACTAAAATTTCTGTAGCAGAAACTTTTGTCATCTTGTTGATATTGTTAAAATATTAAGACTATCTTGGATTGCCTCCTACTCTAACTTTTCCTGGTTTAGATAATCATTCTGGTACAGGTTAAAAGGAAGATAAAGAGAAGAGAATAAACTCTGACCTTTCTCAGTACCTCTCCTCTTCATCACAGTATTTCTTTGTTCCATAGACATTTAAAGTATATGCTGCAAATGCTAGTAGAGGAAAAAAAAATTTTTAACATATTTTTATTGACTTCAGAGAGGCAGGAAAGAGGGAGAGATAAAAACATCAATGATGAGAGTGAATCATTGACTGGCTGCCTCCTGCACACCCCCTACTGGGGACTGAGTCCGAAACCTGGGCATGAACCCTGACTGGGAATCGAACTGTGTGTGTGACCTTCTGGTTCATAGGTCAACACTCAATCTCTGAGCCACACCAGCTGGGCGAAAAAATAATTTCTTAATGTCCACAGTTCTTTTTTCTTAAACTGGGAGACTTAAATTATGTGAATGAAAATCACGTTGGAAAAATAAATAGAAAGGAATTTAATTATGCTTTTATTTATTTTGTTCATATTAATGTATATCATGGAAAGTTGAAATTAGCAAACTTTAAAACAGGCCATTAATTTTAGCTTGTTTCATCTACTATAAAAACTTAGGAACAAAGTTATAAAATGATATACATTTCATGCCTACCTCAAGGGACTATAATTTATTTTTTATTCTTATTTTATATATTTTTATTGATTTCAGAGAGGAAGGGAGAGGGAGAAAGATAGAAACATCAGTGATGGGAAAGAATCATTGATCTTGATCGGCTGCCTCCTGCACGCCCCCTACTGCAGGATCGAGCCTGCAACCCAGGCATGTACCCTTGACCAGAATTGAACCTGGGACCCTTCAGTTCGCAAGCCGACGCTATATCCACTGAGCCAAACTGGCTAGGGACTATACTTTAAATACAAGGAGGCAAGAGGGGACTAGGGGACAATCCTCAAAATGAATTATTTGCTATCTCTGAATAAAATTGGCTAGATGGCAAGTAGAAATCAACTTAGGGAAAAGAATTAAAACTGGAAAATATTTTTTAAAAGAATCTTTTATATTTCTGAAGAAAATCAGTTTTAGTAGTATATTCATTATATTTCAAGGAATCATACATTTAAAGGATTTTGGATTATCTTAATGTTGACTGTTTTAATAATATGGTACTTGTTCCTAGAAAGTCAGCCTTATCTGAAAAACTTTAAATGCCTATAATTGACTTTTCTTTAGGATTCAGGTGTTCACTTATGTGTTATTGATGACTCCAATGAGCATATGCTTACTGTGTGGGATTGGCAGAAAAAGTCAAAAGGAGCAGAAATAAAGGTAAGTCCAAAAAAGTTTCAGTTGTTATCTTTTAGAATACATTATTTGTTTTGCAGATCCTTGGAAGTATATTGCATATCCTTAATGTGCAAGAGCACACTAACTGGCGCAGATTATCAGCTTTATTAAGTTGTCATTTTATGCTATTAAGAATACCATTCTTATGGTATCTTAAGATAAAATATTCAAGCAACTTCAACCAATGTTAGTGATATTTCAAACACATTATGCTACTGAAATGACTAAGTAGATGGATGTTTAATCTCAAAATTAAGACAGTACTCTACTTGGCTACTGCTGCCTTTTTTTTTTCTTTTTTTAGATTTTTTTAATTGATATTTTGAGAGCAAGGCAGAGAGAGAAAGAAACATTGATGTGAGAGCAAAACATCGATGGCTGTCTCCTCTATGCCCCCTTCCAGGGATTAAACCTGAAACCCGTACATGTGCTCTGACCAGGAATTGAGCTGGCAACCTTTCAGTGCATGGGATGACACCCAACCAACTGAGCCATACCATCTAAGGCGACTACTGCTGCTTTTTAAACAAAATCTATTATTTCATTTAAGCTTTAAAAATTTTAAAGGAAAAATTCAATCATAGGAGTATGGGTGACATAACTGAAAAGCATATGTAATGATATGCATTGTTATAATCTTCTATATGTATAAAAGGCTAAGTGACCGACCATACGTCGGTCCGACTGGCCAGTACATATGATGCGCACTGGCACTCTCTCTATATATATATAAAAGCCAAGCGACCTGAACGACCAGTCGCCATGATGTGCACTGCGGCCAGCCAACCTGCCCAATGGGGGCAGGGCCAGCCGCCCAACCTCCCACGTATCTCCCCCTCCCCAACTGGCCTCTAGTTTAAAAATGTTGACTCATGCATGCGCGATACATATAAAGCTCTGAAGTATTAACAGGATCTGTGGAAGGAGAGGTGGTTCTGATTCCAAGAATTGATTTGTCCCCATCTGACACTGGCCTCCCATTTAAATTAATTTGAAGACAGTTTCCCGTGATGCCAGCATTTGTGATGACTATTAATAAATCACAAGGACAAACTCTAGATGGAGTAGGAATATTCCTACCCGAACCCGTTTTTGGACATGGTCAATTATATGTTGTTTTCTCTCGAGTTCGAAGAGTGTGTGATGTTAAAGTTGTAAATACTTTATCACAAGGAAAATTAGTCAAGCACTCTGAAAGTGCTTTTTCCTCCTAATGTGGTATACGGGGAGATATCAGAATAAGTTTAATCAATTTATCAGTCATTGTTTTTATCAATGTTGTTTTTATATCATGTTTTTATATCATGTTTTTTGTTGTTATGTTGTTACTGTTTATTACTCTATATATTATTTTCATATACATTTTACTAATTTTTTTCATCTCTGACACTTCTATTATAGCAGTGGTTCTCAACCTTCCTAATGCCGCGACCCTTTAATACAGTTCATGTTGTGACCCCCAATTTCATTATTACAAATTGAACATAATTAAAGCATAGTGATTAATCACAAAAACAATATGTAATTATATATGTGTTTTCCGATGGTCTTAGGCGACCCCTGTGAAAGGATCATTCAACCCCCAAAGGGGTCGCGACCCACAGGTTGAGAACCACTGTATTATCGAGAAAGGGCAAGTAGCGATAATAAAATATGTCTTCTAATTAATTTCCTTTCAATGTGCGTGAATCCGTTCACCAGGCCACTCGTGTTTACATAAAATGCAGCATCCTAATATATATAAAAAGCCAGGTGCCATCACGACTGGACGGACAGCAAACAGCAGGCTAGGGAGCTGAGGGAGTGGGAGCTGTGGGCCCTTGGCCGCCGTAGTGCAGCGGCGGGAGGAGGGAGCTGTGGGACCAAGGGACCAAAGGACCAAAGGACCAAAGGACCGGTCTGGCTCTCACGGCATGGCGGGGTGGGGCCATGGAGTCTGAGTAGCCTCGTGGGGCGGGCGGGGGGCTGTGAGCATGGAGCTTCCCGGGGTGGCTGAGGCGGAGCATCCCGGGGCAGGGGCCGTGGACGCGAGGTGGAGGAGCAGGGGCTGTGAGCATGGAGCTTCTCAGGGCGGTGAGGCCAAGGAGTGTTGCAGCGGTGGCTGAGGCCAAGGAGCCTCGCGGGGTGGGGACTGTGAGCGTGGAGCTTCACAGGGCTGCTTTGGCAGAAGAGCATCGCAGGGCGTGGGCAGCAGTGAGGCCAAGGAGCCTTGCAGGGCGGGGACTGGTAGCGTTGAGCTTCACGGGGTGGTGGAGGAGTGTCTCGGGGCTTGGGTGGCTGAGCCCAAGGAGCCTTGCAGGGTGGCGGCTGTGAGCGTGGAGGTTTATGGGGCAGGGGCCACAGAAGTGGAGGAGCAATGCTGGGCGGTGGACATGGCCCTGATTGCAGCTAGGCCTAGGGATCCTAACCGCACACGATTTAATTGTGCGCTGGGCCTCTGGTATTTTATAATTGGTATAGAATAGTGTTGGTCCTTAGTGTGGATCGGTTGTAACTTGTAAAAGAGGAATGTAAGGTTAGCATTACAACAGCATTCACATGGGTCAGAAATGGCCTCCTCCTGACCGGCTTTCAGAGGGATTCAAAGTGACAGGATGACTAAAAAAAGCCTATGACATGTTTGCTGTACTCTTAAATAACATCACATTCCTCTTCAATCGCACGCCCGCACTTTGTCTCGGCAGTTTTGTTCTGTATAAGCTTCAAGCTTTCAGCTTGTTGGTCGAAAAGAGGTTATGTTTTCAAATAGCATAAGTTAATCTTTTGAAAGAAAATAAGAGTAGCTTTGATTGTACTTAAAAAGAGTATAAGAAACCTCAAACTTTAAAAAATATAAATGAAGATACAGATAGTCTTTCAGCCATCGGGGTAATTTAACATTGAAACATAGGGAAGTTATACCAAAGTGCAGTATGTGAATTTTGATCCTTTGTAGTAAAGGTTAGCAGATCTCCTTTCTAGGACTTTAAATGTTGTTGTTATTCAGAATTACATCTTATGTCCTCCATTGACAGCATACAGCTGCCATAGCCTTAGTTACTATCTGTTCTGTTCTCCATCATTTACCTGTAGCCCAGATCACTCACAGATTTAAACTTATATTTCTTGTTGCTTGCCAGGCATCTTTAATTGAATATCCTAACCCACAAGTCATAATGAACAGAACCAAATCTGTACTAATCATCTTCCTTAACTCCCAACCAGTTTCACCTTTCAGTGATTAACACCACATTCCACTTACTTGCCAAAGATAGGTCTGACTCCTTTTCCCTTGTTTCTCATGCCCAATCAGTCTCGGGGTTTTTTGTTGTTGTTTTTTTGTTTGTTTTAAATATATTTTTATAGATTTCAGAGAGAGGAAAGGAGAGGGAGAGATAGAAACATCAATGATGAGAGAGAATCCATTGATTGGCTGCCTCCTGCACGCCCCCTAATGGTGATCTAGCCCACAACCTGGGCATATGCCCTTGACCGGAATTGAACCTGGGACCCCTCAGTCCACAGGCCAATGCTCTATCCACTGAGCCAAACCAGCTAGGGCGGGTCTCGGGTTTGATTTCAGTTAAGGGCACGTACCTTGGTTGAAGGCTCGAAACCCAACTCTGATCAGGGTGCGTGCGGGAGGCAACCAATTGATGTGTCTCTCTCACATCGATGTTTCTCTCTCTGTCTGTTCCCCTCCCTTCCACTCTCTAAAAATTAATGGAAAAATATCCTCATGTGAGGATTAACAACAACTAAAAGAAAAGAAGTTAGGAAGGCAGGCAGAGATCTTGGTCAGAATAAAGATTTTAAAATAAATTAATTAATTAAAATAAAATAAAAGGCAACATCATCCTGGAAGAAAGATGACGAATTTTTTCGTTGTTAATTAACATATTATCTTTAAAATTTACTTTGACTTACTAATTCCAACCAAACATTGTGGAAACTATATAACAAAAAAGGGTACTGTCCTTTTCCCTCATAGGGGGAGAAAGCATTCAGATTAGATTGTTTGAGTTTTATTCATGTGCCTGTACAAGCTGTAGTGTCCAACTGTTGGTAGTAGAAATGTAAAATTGACGGTAAAATTTAAGCCATGGGGGAAATTTTTGTTAATTAGCTCAGTTGTTTTCAAGTGTCATTTTATTAGTATAAGAATGTAAAAGGTATTTTATTTAACTCAGTTTGTTTACAAGATTACCATGTTTACCATATTGGTTTGCAGTGAAGAAATGCTTCCATGCACATAAAGTTCTTTGCTAAGTTAAAAAACACTCCTTAGTGATCACCCTGTAGGTGAGCACCAGCTACCAACAAACAGCTGCACATGCATATAGATTTCACCTCACCATTAAGTTTGAGTAGCTGCTTTTATCATAAAACATCAATTTAGTAAGAACTCAGTTATGACTTACTGAACATATTGAAATGTAGTGTTTTTAAGACATCCTCAGTTCAATAATTTCAGTGAAAAAACTACTTGTAATTCCTTTGGACACTCGTGCCTATTCCTTTTTTCTTCTAGTTGTTTTAAACTTCTATCTTTTCTAAGTTTTCTTTTTGGGGAAATGGCATAAAAGCTCTTGGGGTTTTTTGTTTCTCATTTCTGTATGACTCAGTAGTGACCATTCTATATGCTTTTAGCCTAAGGGTGAATCTCTAAATCAGTAATAAATTTTCTTAAATGAATGAGTGGTCAGTAATAATAGTACACTCAACACCAAGGACCAGAAGACGGTCAGATGCTAAGACAAGATCACGCTACTCTTACTCTGAACCCAGCAAATACTGCCCCCAATTAACCCAACATATGCCTTAAAGAGAACACATTCAGCTCAAATAGTACACGTCCTGTAGATGTTCCACGCCCCACGGACACCTGTGTTTCACACCAGGTTTTATGTCTTATTTGCAAGAATAGAAATTATAATAAAAAAGAAAATAAAATAAAAAATAATAATAGTACAGAGAAAGATAAGACTTTTTAAAAATCAAAATGGCAGTATCTTGAAGACAAATGTATATTGTTCTTATATTTGATAGTTTTAGTGTGCTTTTCCCTAAATGTGTAAGAAACTAAAATAATCTAAAACTAATTCATTTAAATGTCTTTCTAATGCAGTTATCTATATATATAAAGATCCAGGGGCCGTCACATCCAAAACAACTGAACAAACAACCGAATAGGCTGAGTGGGGCGACCAGGCTGACGGGGGTTAGTGAGGGACGACTGAACAGCAGGCTGTGTGGGGCAACCAGGCCGGCAGGGGGGTTAGTGAGGGACGACCAAATGACTGAACAGCATGTTGTATGGGGCGACCAGGCCGGCAGGGGAGTTAGTGAGGAACAACCAAATGACTGAACAGCATGTTGTGTGGGGCAACCAGGCCGGCAGGGGGCTTAGTGAGGGACGACCAAATGACTGAACAGCATGCAGTTAGGGGCGACCAGGCCGGCAGAGGGAAGCTGTTGGGGGCAACCAGGCCAGCAGGGGGGGCAGTTAGGGGCAATCATGCTGGTGGGGGGGCAGTTGGGGTGATCAGGTTGGCAGGCAGAGGCGGTTAGGGGTCCTGGATTGGAAAGGGTGCAGACTGGGCTGAGGGGTCTCCCCTCCCCCGCATGAATTTCGTGCACTGGGCCTCTAGTTATATATAAATAGTATAAAAAATGATATAATAATATGAAGACATCAAATTTAAATCATTATTATAAAAATTTATTGTTACAAATGTTCAAGAAAATAGATCCTAAAATTTTTTTCCTGTCTTTATCCATAGCTGTAATTGGTATTTGATGGAGATAAGAGTATACATTCATCTAAAGCTTTATTTCTCTTTCCACAGACAACAAATGAAGTTGTTTTGGCTGTGGAGTTCCATCCAACAGATGCAAATACCATAATAACATGTGGTAAATCTCATATTTTTTTCTGGACCTGGAGTGGCAATTCACTAACAAGAAAACAGGGAATTTTTGGGGTAAGGACCAGAATATTATAAATTTCATTATAAAACTTTAATATTTAATTGTTGAGTGAGCATGGAGTCATCATGCCAAAGGGAAAACTGAAAATTCTCTTCTTTTTTTGTAGAAATATGAAAAACCAAAATTTGTGCAGTGTTTAGCATTTTTGGGGAATGGAGATGTTCTTACTGGAGACTCAGGTGGAGTTATACTTATATGGAGCAAAACTACTGTAGAACCCACACCTGGGAAAGGGCCAAAAGGTACAGTATTCTCATATTGTCACTCCTTTTTAATTTGCACATATTGCTATTGCACTTTCATCTTTACCCAGACCAGGAAAGGCTGCAGTGAAACAGTAGGAGAACCACTACCATACCTTATGTTTTAAGGTTCTTCATAATCTTTTTAAAATTAAAATATTTACTAATTATTAAGCATATGTAACCTACATTTGATCCTCCTGAACATTTCCTTCTAGGAGGTTAATCTATAATAATAAAAGCATAATATGCTACTTAGACCAGACGTCCTTCCAGGCATCCTTCCAGTTGACCTTCTGAACGAAGCCGAGGCTGCGGGGAAGCCTGGGTCCTGGGTGCCAGAGGGAAGCCGGTGCCGGCAGCCAGAGGAAGGAAGGCTACTGTTGCACAAATTCCGTGCATCGGGCCTCTAGTTAAGAAATAATTAGAGAGGTGATATAGATATGGTAATTTAAACAGTGTAAAATTAAGAGAGAGATCATCTGATCTGCTGAGTTTTTTGAAGACTTCACAGAAGAAGTGTTATTTAAGGTTAAGCCATAATGAGTGCCCAAGACTACAAAAGGTATGGAACTTTGATCTCTGTTGTGATCTGGGTTCACACATTTATTTCACTCCATACATGAAATCCTTCCCAGCCACACCTATAGAATTGTAACCCCAAATATAAAGGAAGAAACAAAATTCTCAGCAAGTTTGCCTGTAACAGTCACGTAAGCAGAGCACAATATAGACCATTTCATGTGCCTGGCAGTTTACAAGATTAGACTTCCCATTTCCTGTGTTTGCATGTGTAGATTTTCTTTGCACAAGTATTTCAGACAAAAACCAAAATAAAGCCGTAGCCAGTTTGGCTCAGTGGATAGAGCGTCGGCCTGCAGACTGAAGGGTCCCAGGTTCGATTCCGGTCAAGGGCATGTACCTTGGTTGCGAGCACATATCCAGTGGGGAGTGTGCAGGAGGCAGCTGATCGAAGTTTCTCTCTCATCAATGTTTCAAACTCTCTATCTCTCTCCCTTCCTCTCTGTAAAAAAACAACAAAAAATCAAAACAAAAACAAAAACAACAAACAAACTAAAAACAACCTCTGAACCTTTCCCTGCCTCTCCCACCTCAACATGCATTAAGCTAATGAAGAGTGGATACATTTACACCCAAACTCTGTTCAGTGCCAGAGGATAACCTGTCAGTAAGTCACAGTTTTGATACACAATGCTGTTCTGGGCATTTCAGATACGAACACATGTGCCCAGGAAAAGGAAAGAGAAAAAGCGGGAAAGGTAGAACTGTTTCAAAACACACACATTCCACATGTAAGTGAGATCATATATAGCATTTGTATTTCTCTGTCCTATTTCATTTAACATCATGTTCCCAGGACTTTATATTGTTACAAATGGTAGAATTTCCTTCTTTTTTATTCCATTGTGTGTGTATGTATTTATGTGCGTAATATTTGTGTGTATATACATATACACTACATTTTCTTTATTCATTTCTCTGTCATTGGACACTTAGGTTGTTTCAGTATTTTTTCTTTCTTACGGGGTATGAAATAGTTCAATTTTTCTTATATGAAGTAATTCATAATTTTTAAGTGGGGGAGGGGAAGTTGATTGTATCCCCACCACCATTAAAATGTTCATAGTTCTTAAATCTAAGTTCCTTTTAGGAACTAAGTAACAAACCACCATTTTTTGGTTTGTTTGTTAATCCTCACCCGAGATTGATTTTTAGAGGGAATGGAATGGAGGGAGAGAGAGAGGAGAGAGAAGAAAGAGAGAAATCGATATGAGAGAGACACATCAATTGGTTACCTCCCGCATGCGCCCCAACCGGGGCTGGGGATTGAAACCGCAACCCAGGTATGTGCCCTTGACCGAGAATAGAACCCACAACCCTTTGGTGTGTAGGCCAAGGCAGCACACCACCATTTTACCTGCTCCAAATAATTAATATGGGCCCATTTGTCCATTTGCTAAGAGTATAACATAAATTTTAAAGTCTCTGACATTTGATTCTATAGTTAAACAGGCACGGGAAGCCCTCCAAACATCTTTATTTGGCAGTCAAGGTAAACTTGCTTTTTATGAAAGCTTTGTTCTGTAAGAGATTAGAGAAACTAGGGGATTTGCAGTTAAGCTTGGATAGATGTGGCAGTGATTACACCTGGAGGTACAATAGGTTTTTAAATTCAAGGATAATTATTTTTCTTGGCTAGTATTTCAAACATTATTTGGCTTGAATTGGAATGTCAAATATAGGCTCAATGAAGCATTTGTTCTTCAGTTTTATTTTCTATCTTGTAACATTCCATCATTCTAGGAATACCTTAAATGTTTGACAAGGTTTTGTCATGTTTGAAGGTATGGAAAACTGAATTAAAAATAGAAAAACTAGCCCTAGCTGGTTTGGCACAGTGGATAGAGCGTCACCCTGCAGACTGAAGGGTCCCAGGTTTGATTCCAGTCAAGGGCACATGCCCGGGTTGCAGGCTTGATCCCCAGTGGTGGGGGGCATGCAGGAAGCAGCCGATCAATTTTTCTCTCTCATTGATGTTTCTAACTCTCTCTCCCTCTCCCTTCTTCTCTGAAATCATTAAATATATATATATATATATATATATATATATATATATATATAATTTCATTTTTATACATTTTGATGGAGATCTATGAATCTCCACACCTCTGCTTTTCGTAATTTCTTTCATGGTACTTTAAGACTGCTCTTGTTAATTTAACCGTGCATGAGAAAATAACTCCCCACCCCACCCCCCTTTTAAATGCTCAAATAAAGCCAACAATTATCTCAGAAAATTCATATGCCTCAGATGTCCTTTCTCTTTTGGTAATTGGCTAACTATTCTACTTGGACAAAATTATATTGTTCAGTGTTTAAAGTATTTTTAAGTGATGAATATTGGTGTGAGCTGACGCACTTGATCTTAATAGTAAATTTGTTAGAGTTCTGCTTTAATTCCGCTAAATCAGGCAAGCTTTACTCCCAATCAGTCAAGTCCTTTCCTTTCTCTCTATCAGGCATGCCCATCTGTTATTTGTACCACTAGCACCCTTACACTGAGTAATTTTTAGAGTCAACTATAGCATTTCTTTCTTTCTTTCTTTCTTTCAGGATACCAAAGCCCTACAAATTTTAGTTAATTTTTATTTACTTATTTATTATTGATTTTAGGGTGGGAGCAGGAGAGAAACATCGATATGAGAG
The DNA here is from genome assembly GCF_000147115.1 of Myotis lucifugus. Taxonomy (NCBI): domain Eukaryota; kingdom Metazoa; phylum Chordata; class Mammalia; order Chiroptera; family Vespertilionidae; genus Myotis; species Myotis lucifugus. Next base: position 15,962,447 of record NW_005871054.1, on the reverse strand, counting down.
AGAAACATTGACCAGTTGCTGGGATTGAACCAGCAACCCTTTGGTGCACAGGACAACACTCAACCAACTGAGCCACACTGGCCAGGGCTAGTTAATTTTAAAAATATAATGTCAGCTCAAATAGAAAAATGAATAAAAATAACACAATTCTCAATAACAGATTCATTGAGGTATAACATATATACCATAAAATTCCCCCTTTTAAAATATACAATTCAGTGGTTTTTACTATACTCACCGGAGTTGTGTAGTTATCACCACTGTTTAACTTTGGAACATTTTCTCCTCCTCTACACCCCCCCCCCCCCCCCCCCAGCCTCTAACAACCATTTGTCTACTTTTGCTCTCTGGATTTACCTGTTTTTGGACATTTCATATCAGTGGAATAATACGTTATATGCCCTTTTGTGTTTAGCTTCTTTCACTTCAACCTTAATGTTTTCACAGTTCATCCATGTTGTGGCATGTGTCAGTACTTAATCCCTTTTTATGGCTGAATAATATTCCATGATATGGACATGCCACATTTTGTTTATCCATTCGTCGGTTGATGAATGGTTTTAGAAAATGAACATTTTCCTAGTTTTATTGATATATAATTGACACATACCATTGTATAAGTTTAAGGTATACCACATAATGATTTGACCACAAGTTTAGTTAACATCCATCACCTCACATAGTTAAAATTTTTTCTCCTGATGAGAACTTTTATGATCTGCTTTCTCTGCAACTTTCAAGTATACAATACAGTATTGTTTACTGTGGTCATTAAATTCCCAGACCTTATTTACCTTATAACTGGAAGTACGTACTTTTTGACCACCTTCACTCATTTCCCCCACTGAACAATTTTTAAACTTGTAACTTCTTTACTTTTCTAAAGGATCTAAGGTCTATTTATTGACTTAACTTTGGCCAAATTTAAACAAGGCTCTACCTTCCCATTTTGAGCCTGGTAACCAATTCTGCAAAATAATTGTCTTCCAAAAAGCTTAACTCTTGCTCTACCAGCCTTACTAGCCAGATAAAGAGCTTCTCTGAATAAGGTTTGATAAATACCAAAGGAAAAGGTTTGGGTACTAAAATCTTATCCTCACCTTTAAAAAAGAGAATCTGATTGTGTGTGTGTGCGTGTGTGTATGTATGTACGTATGTAATCCCCTTTTATGTATCTGCCTTGTCCCTCCCTGGCTACTTGTAAAATGCTGTGAGCATACAAGAAAGCTGTCCTGTCATTCAACTATCACATTGATACAGCTTTAATTTAAAATACTTCTCTGGTTGGTCAAAACCCACTACTCCAGGCCTCCAGTGCCCACTTCTGCCCAGTGCCTTTCCCAGTCTCCATATCTCAGCAAATAAAGGGGGTAGTCCTTGCCAGAGCTGGTAGGTCAACAGTCGTTGCTAAATGTTAAATACTGTTACCTCAGCAGGAAATTAAAGCTTTTTGCAAACTTAAGGGTACATTGAGTGAAGAGCCTTGAGCCCTATTCACAGCTTTGTCACTAGCTAACTATGTGGTACTGGTTAAGCCATTTCTATACCTGTGTGTCCTCAATTCTAAAATCAGAAAAGTGATAGTATGCTAACTACCATAATAAGATGATTATAAGAGATTGTGAAGTTCTGAGTATCCCCTGTTGTCTATAGAATTGTCACTACTCTACCCTTTTGTAAGAACGTGTTTTGAAATATTTTCAGAGTAACAATATTGACATAAATACAAAAGGTTGTATTAAGCTACACTACCAGCCTTGCATAAAATGCTGAAAATAGGTGTTTGATTGTTGAGTTGTAGGCACTTTTGAGTAATCACTCTATACCAGTGGTTCTCAACCTGTGGGTCGCGACCCCTTTGGGGGTCGAACGACCCTTTCACAGGGGTCGCCTAAGACCATCCTGCATATCAGATATTTACATTACGATTCATAACAGTAGCAACATTACAGTTATTAAGTAGCAACGAAAATTTTATGGTTGGGTCACAACATGAGGAACTGTATTTAAAGGGCCAGAAGGTTGAGAACCACTGCTTTATACAAATGGTCCCCAACTTACTGTGGTTTGACTTACAGTTTTTCAACTTTACCATGGTGCAAACATGATACGCACTTTGGTAGAAACCAACTAGGCTAAACTATGATGTTTGGTGGATTAGGTATATTAAATGCATTTTCATCATACAATGGGTTTATCATGATGTAATCCCATCTTAAGTCATAAAGCATCTATTTTCTTCCAGAAAGCCACTAAAGTTTGAGGGGAAATGTTATCACTAGTGTTTTTATTTTTTCCTATCGTATTAGGTGTTTATCAGATCAGCAAACAAATCAAAGCTCATGATGGCAGTGTATTCACACTTTGTCAGATGAGAAATGGGATGTTATTAACCGGAGGAGGAAAAGACAGGAAAATAATTCTGTGGGATCATGATTTGAATCCCGAAAGAGAAATTGAGGTAAGGATGGGAACATAAAAATTATAATGTTAAACCCTCTAAACTAATGTCTTCTGTCCCACTTTAAGATAACTTACACTTTCTGGGAAGTTGGTGCATATCCTGGTCATTTCATTTCCTCAAAATGAAAAGAAAAAAGAAACCAATCATTAAACAAAATAATTTGAAAGCATTTAAAAAAAAAAAAAAGATTGGGCAGAATAATTAACTTACTTGTTTATTTCTAAGGCTTTTTTTTCTTAGTGATCCAAAATATAACCAGGGTATGCAAAATGACCAATTTAATTTTAATACTGAAAATAATCATTTCAACAGTGAGCTTAATGATAGTAGATAATTATCTATGCTTGTTTCTTCTTCATGGTGTGGACCCAGGTGTATTTATAAAACCTGACAGGTATTATGTGTACTGTGAAAGGTATTAAATGCTAATTGAATTGAGGTCTCAGATGGTAGAACAGTTAAGAATTGTATTTTAGATCAATAATTCTCAAAGCAAGGACAAATTTCTTGCTTTGATATTGACTCTTTTTGAGTGACTTAAATTTTGAACTTATACTCACTGTATTCTAAACATGTTTTCCAGACAAAATCTCTAAAAAGAGGATCCTGATAGTACTGCTCTTGGGTTTTATTTTCAAGAAGATAGATAAGAAAGAATTGCTTTATCTCAGCCTTAAATTCATGCTGTTTCTTTTCTTCACAGATAACTCATACCCTCTGTAGTCAAGCTATACCATCTAGTTTATCCTCCTCTTGCCATTTCTAATGTAAATTTGGATTACTTTTAGAATTCAGTTCTTTGTGCTTTCAGGAGTAATTTTGGGGTCATACTTCATAAAGAAGGAGTCATTCTTCGGTTTAAATGAGGTTGATCTACCAAGGAGTCCTATTAATGAGTTATAACACTTTACTTATTATATTAACTAGTAGCCCGGTGCACGAAATTCGTGCGGGGGGGGGGGGGGCGGGGGAGGAGGGGCTTGTCCCTTCAGCCTGGGCCTGCACCCTTCTCCAATCTGGGATCCCTCTCGCAATCCGGGACCGCTGACTCCTAACCAGCTCGCCTGCCTGCCTGATTGCCCCTAACCACTCTGCCTGCCAGCCTGCTCGCCCCCAACTGCCCCCCCTGCCGGCCTGATTGCCTCCAACTGCCCCCCTGCCGGCCTGATCACCCTAAACTGCTCTCCCTTCCTGGCCTGATCGCCCCTAACCGCCTCTGCCTCAGCCCTACCACCATGCCTTTGTCCAGAAGGACGTCCGGAAGGTCTCCCAGTCTAATTAGCATATTACCCTTTTATTAGTATAGATACTAGAGGCCCAGTGCACGAAATTCGTGCACAGGGTGGGGGGTCCCTCAGCCCAACCTGTGCCCTCTTGCAGTCCGGGACCCCTCACTCCTTACTGCCTTCCTGCTCACCGCTCCTTCCTTAGCACTGCCGTGGAGGTGGGAGAGGCTTCCGCCACCACTGCTGTGTTCGCCAGATGTGAGCCTGGCTTCTGGCTGAGTGGCACTCCTGCCTTGAGTGTCTGCCCCCTGGTGGTCAGTGCGCATCATAGCGACTGGTCGTTCTGGTCCTTCTGCTGTAACAGTCATTTAGGCTTTTAGTATCTAGATAACATTCACTGAGAGTTTCCCATGTAATGGATTAAATGAGATTGATCTACCAAGGAGTCCTATTAATGAGTTATAACACTTTACAATATACTGCTTTTTAGTTTACAGAGTAAGTAGTGTCTGTATTATTATTATTATTATTCCCATATTATATATAAAGAAACTTGTCTTAGGCTAAATGACTTGACCAAAATAACAACTATTAAGTAACAAAACCAGACCTTCCTCTCCTCCTAAGCCTTAACTCTTAAAATCATGTAAAATATAAATTTAAAATGTACTGAAACAAAGAATGTTAATAATAATAATACATTATAACTTCTGTGTAATAAAATGAATTGAATAAATAAATTATCATTAGCATAAGATTACCATATTACTTTTAAATTTGGAATTTTGTCACTCATTACCCCATAATTGTTTTTAGCTATTAGTGCTGTTTTCGGGTTGTAATTAATGCATGTTAGTATGTGCATGGTGACATTACAGTGTGGGTTGTGTTTTCTTTTTAGGTTCCTGATCAGTATGGAACAATCAGAGCTGTTGCAGAAGGAAAGGCAGATCAATTTTTAGTAGGCACATCACGAAATTTTATTTTACGGGGAACATTTAATGATGGCTTCCAAATAGAAGTCCAGGTAACTGTAATTTTAACCATTAACTGAATATTTTTATGATATTTTGTTTCTTTTAACATAATAATAGGTGTATTTTATTTCAGGGTCATACAGATGAACTTTGGGGTCTTGCCACACATCCCTTCAAAGATTTGCTCTTGACGTGTGCTCAGGACAGACAGGTGTGCATGTGGAACTCAATGGAACACAGGCTGGAATGGACCAGACTCGTAGATGTGAGTAAAACAAAATTGGATTATAATCTCCCCACAGAAATGCCCCAGACTAGCATTTGGAAGCAGCAAAAGTGAAAGAACTCAGCATTGGTTAAAACAAAGTGTTTAGTAAAGGGAAGAGTGTTTAGTCAAAAATATTCCATGTACCCACTCTGAAGAAGCAAATTAGCAGTGCAAAAGCTCAATTTTTCCATCAGTTTCCATAGTAAAAAGATTTTACATGTACATGGAGCACTGTTCAGAAATGTTTGGGCCTCTGGTGGTGGTGCAGTTGGATTCAGTAAGTGCTGCTCACTAACAGACTGTCTTCTTTTTGAATTGGTCTCTTACTGTATTTTCTCCCAACCCCACTGAGATACCCATCTTGTCTAGCCCAAAAGGTGTATACATTTTCTTTGCAGACTCTAAAGAACTATACAAATGTTTGTTGTTGTTCTATTATTATTCCACTGCCTAGCCACAAGCTGGTTGTCCTTTCTCCTCACCACTCTGCCAGCGTACCCCTTCCTGCTCTGAAATTCTTTTTTCCTCTCATATCCATGTAGCTACAAGGATGTTGATTGGAATTCGATGTTTATATGAAACAAGTTATTTTCAAATAGTTTTTGCTACTGTTCCTATAGATCTAGTGAGACTTTCTCATGTACTCCCCAACAGCTTTCTGTCTTTCTTCTAGGAACCAGGACACTGTGCAGATTTTCATCCAAGTGGCACAGTGGTGGCCATAGGAACGCACTCAGGCAGGTAGGGTCTTTAAGGGAATGTGAGCTGAGTGATTTGAAGTGGTGGAATGTTTAACCATTGTTAGGAATGTTGTCAATCTGATCTGGAGATTTATTTTTAGGTGGCACACTAATATGCATATTGCTCTTATCTGTTACATATACTCTTTCAATCATTAGTAATTATTTACTGAGCACCTGCTCTTGGTTAGACACTGTTGTGGGGATTTAAGCTACATCAGAGTGCAAAACAAAAATCCCTGCCCTGTGCAGCCCGCATTACAGTACATGTCAGGGACAGTGAGCCTGGCAGATGGCTGGGTAAAGAATTTAATTTAGTTTTGATGCAGAATCACAGCAACAGAACACTAGACCTGGAGACGCTTAAGCAATCCAGCTGAACCTACCAATTTTGATGGTGAATGTACCTTGGCAAGCCAGCAATGTAGCTAAAGTACTGTTATCAAAATTCAGCCAGATACTGTTGACGATAGAGGTTCTAGGCATAAATGCTCCTTCTCAAAAGGGAGATGTTCAAGTGATATTAGCGCTAGCTGAGACTTTCTTCTTTGACATAATTAAAAGAGAAGATTTCTAATTAGAAAAGAACAGCTTTTTCCCTCTGCAATTTGGTGTTACTTAACGTGGTCCTTGGGTACTCCTGCGCTCATTTCCCAGGTGACAGTGTCTTTGAACTCTATCAGCATGAATCTCCCAGAGTTCTGCCTTGTTACAACTCCAGTTCTGAGTCGCTCTTCCAATGCTTATTGAATTCCTGCAACTGTAAGGCACTGATCTCGATGCATGGAGTGGCACAGAGGAATATGAGACATGGTCCCTTTCCCCAAGTAGATTATGTATGTCCATAAGAAAATAAAGAGCTTTTATTAGGTTTAGCATTACTTGAATAAACAGGCAGCAGTGCTTGGAGTTCAACAGAGAAATTACTGTGAGCCTGAGTTGTCAGAGAACACTTCACAGAGGAGGTGAGATTGGTCCTGCCTTGGAGGAGTCCTTGGATCTTGAAGAGGCAGTGAAGAGTGAGGAGTCATATCAGGCAGGAGGAAATAGATGGAGCAAATTCAGGTCAAGAACGTTTCTAAAGGCTTTTTGATACCTAAACTTGTTAGCTTGGCCTGTAAAGCCCATTAATGATTGTTTTTAAGTTTACATTTATTGTTGAAAGTATTACAGAGGTCTCCTCCTCCACACACACACATCCCAGGCCTTCACCACAGGATTGTCTGTGTCTACAAGCTCTTTGGTTAATCTCTTCCTGCCCCCCTCCACTTCCTCCACCTCCCCCCCTACTCCCCCCCCCCCCCCCCGAAGAAAAGAAAGGGCAAGTTGTTGTCCTGTCCAACCCCTTTGTGCTTCTCTCTCTCTTTTTTAATCCTCACCCAAGGATATTTTTCCATTGAATTTTAGAGAGAGTGGAAGAAAGAGGGAAAGACAGAAACAGCGATGTGAGAGAAGCACATCGATTGGTTGCCTCCTGCACAAGCCCCGACCAGGGACTGGGCCGGGGAGGATCCTGCAACCAAAGTACATGCCCTTGACCAGAATTGAACCCAGGACCCTTCGGTCTGCAGGCAGACACTCTATCCATTGGACCAAACCGGCTTAGGGCCCCTTTGTACTTTTCTATCTACTCCTCTCCACCTGTTTATGTCCCACCTATCTGTGCCACATTTGATGAGATGAAATCCCAGGTCACCTACATCCTCCCTGCCTGAAATTTCATAATCCTTGTATATTTCATTTTACTTTATTAACTCACTCACTCTCCCCAGTCTGATTATAAACTCCTGTTTTGCGTCCTTTCCCATCTCTTTTCTTCTCTGAATCCCTAAATGTTAGTGCATCACAGGCAGAGAAAGAGCACACCCTTCCCTGTTGTGAGACAGTGAAAAGCACAGGCCAGAGCTCTATCCTGGTTCTGCCCCTAACTACTTGGTTGATGACTGGTTGGGGGTTTTGGCATCATAGGATTTCATTGTTCTTATTTGTAAAATAAGAAAGTTGAAATGGGCTACTCTTTTCTTGTTTTTGACTTTATACATTTTTCTGATTATTAAAGCCACATTCCTATTCTTGCATTAGATCATAAATAAGGACCTAATGGATCTTTCTAAATGTATTCGAGATGAGAAATCTTTGGTTATATATTTAAACTGATCTGACATGTGAGTCAAATACCAAAATGTAGTACCATCATTTATCTTAGGGGCAATATAGAGCCCCATAATGATTCCAGATTACCTTAAAGCGGAAGCTTGGTTACAATTTATATACTCTAGACTAGAATAAGAATAAATTCAACACAGTGAAAACTTAAATATTTATTTCTATAAAATTCCCTTTGGTAGAGAATTTGTTATGTTCTCCATACCTTTATTAGGGACAGAGATCCTGAGTCCAAAAAATCTTTCTGAAGATAGAACATAATTCATGCAGTGAAAAGCGTGGGAGCTTTAAAATTATTTCTTGGGGTCCATATGGAAGTTGTTTATTTTCAATAACAAAGTTGTTGGATTATTACTAAAAATTGCTTACCAAAAGTAGAATTAATCTCTTATATGTGACTGAAGAAATAGAAAAAGGAGGCAGAGGTCTCTCTTTTTTTTTTTAAATAACTACCATCTCTAGTAAATGACTCAGAGTTTTTGTTTCCTACATGTTATACCAATAAGACATTCTGGTGTTTTTTGTTTTGTTTTTTTAATCCTCACCCGAGGATATTTTTCTATTGATTTTCAGAGAGAGTGGAAGGGAAGAAAGGAGGGGGGGAGAGAAACATTGATGTAAGAGAGACACATTGATTGGTTGCCTCCTGAACACATCCAGACTGGAGCCAAGGAATGAACCTGCAACCCAGGTACATGCTCTTGACCCGGAATCAAACCTTCAGTGTGCGGGCCGACACTGTAACCATTGAGCAACACTGGCCAGGGCTCTGGGGTAGTTTTTAAATATAACTTTTTGAGGGGTTTCCAAAACTATAGAATTGTTTGCAGTTTTCCTAGTAAGATTAAACTAATTTGGAAACAGTATCAGTTGGAGCTTCTCCAAAATAAAAATTGATAATTTTTGAATGCCTAAGAAGGTATGGTAAAGTTTACATAAATTCGTTAAAAACTAGAAACCTGACACCTGCAGAGTGGAGCTGTATCTCATTGTTCTTTAGGTATGTCTGTTTAATCTGGGTTGGAATATTTTGTTCCCTTACTGTGAGAGGGCAATTCACTTGGCATCAGCTTTGGCACTTCTTGGCTTAGAGGAGCATCACAGTGGAAGCCATAAAAGTTGATTAATGAAATACATTCTCAGAAGAAACCTTTAATCTATGGGAACTGTCCAATTGCAATAAAGTGTGTTTCTTATATACCTTTGAAATTGAAATGACCAGTAAACTTGTAGCATAGGCTTCAAATGCCAGTTTCCTACTTTTAAACTCCAGTATTCACAAAATAGAAGCTATTTCTGTTACCTGGATAGAAGACAGAATTTGTGAATTAAGTTAGCTACCTGGAAGTTTCAACCTATGGCTCACAAGTTACTAAAATTCATTCATGAACATGTTTAGAGAGCAATTTTATAGGTAAACTAGAGGCCCGGTGCAAGGATTCGTGCACCAGTGGGGTCCCTCAGCCTGGCCTGCGGGGATTGGGCTGAAACCAGCTCTCTGACATCTCCCAAGGGGTCCCGGATTGCGAGAGGGTGCAGGCAAGGCCAAGGGACCCCACCAGTGCACGGTCGGGGCCAGGGAGGGACCACAGGAGGGCTCCAGGGCGTGTCCGGCCCATCTTGCCCAATCCCAGTCTTGGCGGACCCCAGCAGCAAGCTAACCTACCAATCGGAGCATCTGCCCTTGGTGGTCAGTGTGTGTTGTAGCAACTGGTCAAACGGTTGAATGAGTGGTCGGACACTTAGCATATTAGGTTTTATCATATACTAGTATATTATATAGAATAGTTGGGATCTTTTCGTCTTTCATCTCCTACCTTGAATTCATTAAGGCATATGAAACAGCATCACTAAACTTGTGTTTTTTAAGTTCTTTAAAGCACTATCCTCTCATAAATAGTATTTATTTTAATCTGAAAAATAAATGATCTCTTTCCAGATATTAGTTATATAATTAGTTTCAAAATTGAAAGGAACTGTCATTCTGATTTCTGTTACTGGCTTATTTTAGTGATAGAATTTTCCCATCTGAATAATTAAAAACAAAACTTGCTGCTTTTGTCCCACCCTGTTACATGAGATTTAGATAGTAATTTTATTTTTCTAGTATTGTCCCATTTTCTCCACCCTAACCATTTCTTCCTGCACACTGCACTACTACTAAGTAATTCTTGCTAAAATATAGGTTTTGTCATGTTCAAGACATTTTATATTAGTTCATTATTCATTTTACAAATATTTTTAATGCCTGATCTGAGCTAGGCAATGCTCAACTTTGAACTCCAACCAGCTCTGCATACTGTCTATAACAGTGATGGCGAACCTATGACACACGTGTCAGAGGTGACACGCGAACTCATTTTTTTGGTTGATTTTTCTTTGTTAAATGGCATTTAAATATATAAAATAAATATCAAAAATATAAGTCTTTGTTTTACTATGGTTGCAAATATCAAAAAATTTCTATATGTGACACAGCACCAGAGTTAAGTTAGGGTTTTTCAAAATGCTGACACGCCGAGCTCAAAAGGTTCGCCATCACTGGTCTATAACCTGCCTTCTCTCACTTATCCAGCCTTTGGTTGTCTTTCCTTAGTTCCCAGCCTTTTCTTATAGCTCATATCTTGCCATACTCTTCTGAAACACCATTTCTTCCTTTAGTGCTTTTAGATAAGTCATTTATGATGTAGTTGGATTTAAGTCATTGTTTTACTTCTCAAGAGGCTTTTACATTTTTACTTTTCCTATAAATGTGAATGAAAAACTATCAAATTTAGTTTCTCTGTGCATATGTTAAGGTATTGGAGAGGCAGAGTGCCCCCTGCTGGTTCCTTTGAAATCACACCAAATGAATGGCTGGCTGCCTTTCCCTCCCACCTTCACACTGTGCGTGCTCCCTCCCACCTCCATAGCTGTGCAGCTTTCACTCCTCCTGCCTGAACTGCTGTACTTCTTTCCCTCAGGGTTCAGCTCAACCCATATCCTACATCCTATCCTCCTGCTACCATTCATTTTCCTTATGAGAGTTCCTCTACTAGACGTACATAGTCAGCATCACTAAGATTGGCACTTGATTGTTTTGTTTTAATTGGCTCATTTCCTTTTCCCCACTTCTAGTATAATCTTCAGAAACACTGATCCTGTCATCTTATTCTATTTAGACTAATTAGCAAAGAAATGCTGTGGGCATTCAGTGAATACCTAAATAGAAATGAACATGCCTAGGCCCATATAAGTATATTTATATTGTATCTAGCAACATTTTGCAAAATGAACTCATCCTTCATTGGAAGAGGAAAACATGTCATACTTAAGAGTAATATTAAAATTTCTTAATTTTTAAAAAGGGAGAAATGATCAGCAACCATTTTCTCTATAAATGCTAATATCTGAAGATTTTTTATTTTTACTTCTTAATAGGTGGTTTGTTCTGGATGCAGAAACCAGAGATCTAGTTTCTATCCACACAGATGGGAATGAACAGCTCTCTGTGATGCGCTACTCAGTAGGTGAGTAGATTTACCCACACCCTGGCATTCACAGCATTTCTCTATATCTGCTTTTTTCATTTTCAATGAAGCTGATTACTATATTCTCTGTCTAGAGTTGTAAAGTATTGAATATGGTTTCCCTAGAGTTTCCGATTAAACTCTGCTGCGAGAAACTGCAAAAACTCTGCTGCGAGAAACTGTAAAAAATCTGCTAAAGTTAAACAACATTCTAAATCAAGGAAACAAATTTATAAAGAATTGTTAGACTGCATTCACAATTGAAAGCAGAAAATAGTGCAATCACCCCATCCCACCCCCACCCCGACACATACACACTTTCTATTTTGGCACTAAACATACAGTGTGCTTAGAATTTTGAATAGGTACTAGGTTGAATGTTACATCTATTTAGCAACCTTTTCTTTGTATATAGGAGAATATAAAAGAAATTATAGAATATTAAAAATATACGAATTTTATAGGCCCTTCAAGTTCTTTAAAATCTAGTGGCATTATTTCGGATTACATATAGTAATGATTGTTTTATTAATTATATGAAACTAGAGGCCTGGTGCACGAAATTCATGCACTGGGGGGGGGGTGCCTCAGCCTGGCCTGCGCCCTCTCACAGTCTGGGAGCCCTCAGGGGATGTCCAACTGCTGGCTTAGGCCCGCTCCCCCTGTCCTTAGTGCTTCTGCAGAGGTGGGAGAGGCTCCCGCCACTGCCGCTGCACTCGCCAGCCGTGAACCCAGCTTCTGGCTGAGCGGTGCTCCCCCTGTGGGATCGGGCCGAAACCGGCTGTCCTACATCCCCCAAGGTTCCTGGATTGTGAGAGGGTATAGGCCAGGCTGAGGGACCCTACCAGTGCACTATCAGGGCGGGGGGAAGACATGAGAGGTTGGCCAGCTGGGGAGGGACCGCGGGAGGGCTCCAGGGCATGTCTGGCCTGTCTCACTCAGTCCCGATCGGCTGGACCCCAGCAGCAAGCTAACCTACGGGTCAGAGCATCTACCCCCGGTGGTCAGTGCATGTCATAGGGACTGGTTAACTGCCCCCTGGTGGTCAGTGCATGTCATAGCGAGCGATTGAGCAGCCTTAGCATATCATTAGCATATTACGCTTTGATTGGTTTTGAACGGATTGGTTTTGAACGGCCAACCGGTTGACTGAACACTTAGCATATTAGGCTTTTATTATATAGGATACTCAGCAACCCAAGAATTTGATAAGTTTGTTTAGCCTTGTTTGAATTAATCTTTGTACTTTATTTAAAATGTTAAGTTTTCATAGTATTCCAATTTTCTTTTCCTCTTATTATTATGATTTTGATTCATAACTTTCTTTCCTGGAGTTAGAGTGACATTCACATATATTCAAAAATATATTCCAGTAGTTGTTGGATTAGTGTGGGGTTCAGATGATCTTTTGATTGCTTCTAAGTTTTCTAAGTTGTTTCATAGGAAGCACTGAATACTGTTCTCTTGAGTTGAGAAAGGAAGGAAAAGTATTTGCTTCTATCTATAAGCCTGGCAAGAGTAGAAGCAGAAAAAGTTTTGGATTGGCTTTTTTCAATATTGTAGTAACAAGTAACTACTGCAAATGTAGCAGTTAATATACAAGAATCAGTTGGACTTTATTGACCATCTGCTACATCAGTGGTTCTCAACCTTCCTAATGCCGCAACCCTTTAAACAGTTCCTCATGTTGTGACCCCCAATTTCATTGTACAAATTGAACATAATTAAAGCATAGTGATTAATCACAAAAACAATATGTAATTATATATGTGTTTTCCGATGGTCTTAGGCGACCCCTGTGAAAGGGTCGTTCGACCCCCAAAGGGGTCATGACCCACAGGTTGAGAACCGCTGTGCTACATAGTAAGTACAATAGAGGAGACCATAGAGAAGAGAACATAGCTCCTTCCCAGGAGAACCAACCCTATATTTGGAGAGGTCCTATGTGCTCAGCTGAAGTGAGCAATTATATGCTCAGCTTGCCATATGAATACTGTGATTTAGACCCGTAAAAGCTGGTTAACCTCCACGGGGCCAGATTGTAGTTATATCAGTGTAGCTATTTCTCTAGTCAACACTCTTTCTTGCTTCATTCTAGATGGCACCCGCCTGGCTGTAGGATCTCATGACAACTTTATTTACCTCTATGTAGTCTCAGAAAATGGAAGAAAATATAGCAGACATGGAAAGTGCACTGTAAGTAGAGAAGTAAGATAAATTGTGAGACTGTTGGAAATTTTTACTTGTGTTAAAAAGAGTTAAATGTTTACATTGATGTACCTGTTGTTTTCTGCCCTTTAAACTTTAATCTCCATCTTTGAAAACTGAATTTACCTGACAGCAGAATATTGCAGTTCCCTGTGTACTATAGAAAGCTTTCTCCTTTGTTTAAAATTAAATCTTTATTGTTGAAAATATTACGTGTCCCTCTTTTCCCCCCATTGACTCCTCTAGCCTGTCCCCATCCCCCGCCCAAGGCCTTCACCACCCTTTTGTCTGTGTCCATGGGTTATGCATATATGCATACAAGTTCTTTGGTTGATCTCTTCCCATCCACCACCACCTTCCCTCAGAGACTCCACAGTCTGTTCCATGCTCCTATGTCTCTGGATCTATTTTGTTCATCAGTTTATTTTGTTCATTCAATTCTACTTATGAGTGAGATCATGTGATACTTGTCTTTCTCTGACTGGCTTATTTCACTTAGCATAATGCTCTCCAGACCCCTCCTTGCTGTCTCAAAGAGTAAGAGATCCTTTTTTACTGCTGCATAATATTCCATGGTGAAAATGTACCACAACTTTTTTATCCACTCATCTACTAATGGACACTTGGTCTCTTTCCAGATCTTAGGCATTATAAATTGCGCTATGAATATAGGGGTGCTTACATTCTTTCTGATTGGTGTTTCAGGTCTCTTAGGATATATTCCTAGAAGTGGGGTCACTGGGTCATATGACAGTTCCGTATTTAATTTTTTTAGGAAAGTCCATACTGTTTTCTATAATGGCTGCACCAGTCTGCATTCCCACCAGCAGTGTACTAGGGTTCCCTTTTCTTCACATCCTTGTCAACACTTGTTATTTGTTGATTTATTGATGGTAGCCATTCTGACAGGTGTGAGGTGATACCTCATTGTCATTTTAATTTGCATATCTGTGATGTCAGTGACTTTGAGTATTTTTTCGTATAATTCTTGGACATCTGTATGTCTGCTTTGGAGAAGTGTCAATTTAGGTCCTTTGCCCATTTTTTAATTGGATTGTTTTGTCTTCCTTTGTTAAGTTCCTTATATATTTTGGATATTACCCCTTTATCAGATGTATCATTGTCAAATATGTTCTCCCATACAGTGGGCTTCCTTTTTATTTTGTTGGTTTCTTTTGCTGTACAGAAGCTTTTTATTTTGATGTAGTCCCATTTGTTTATTTTCTTGTTAGTTTGCTTTGCCCTATGAGATGTATCCATAAAATACTGCTATGAGAGATGTCTAAGAGTTTGCTACCTATGGTTTCTTCTAGGATTTTTATGGCTTCATGACTACTTACTAAGTCTTTTACCCATTTTGAGTTTATTCTTGTGTATGGTGTAAGTTAGTGGTCTAGTTTCATTTTTTTGCAAGTATCTATCCAATTATCCCAACACCATTTATTGAAGAGATTATCTTGAGTCCATTGTATACTCTTGCCTCCTTTGTCGAATATTAATTTGAGTGTAATGGCTTGGGTTGATTTCTGGGGTCTCTGTTCTGTTCCATTGAATTATATGTCTGTTCTTGTGCCAGTACCAGGCTGTTTGGATTACAGTGGCTTTGTAGTATAACTTGATATCTGGTATTGTAATTCCTCCAACTTTATTCTTTCTCAGGATTGGTGCAATTATTTGGGGTCTTTTCTGGTTCTATATTTGGAGTATTTGTTCCTGATCTATGAAATATGCCTTTGGTATTTTAATAGGGATTGCATTGAATCTGTAGATTGCTTTGGGTTGTATGGGCATTTTAATGATGTCATTCTACCAATCCATGAACATGGTATATTCTCCCACTTGTTTATGTCTTCCTCTATCTCTTTTTTTCAATGTCCTATAGTTTTCCGAGGACAAGTCTTTTACCTCCTTGGTTAACTTTATTCACTAAGTATCTTAATTTTTTTGTTGCAATGGTAAATGAGATTGTTTAGTTTCTCTTTCTGACAATTCATTATTGGTGTATAAAAATGCCATCGATTTCTGGGTGTTAGTTTTGTATCCTGCTACATTGCAGAATTCCTTTATTAAATCTGTAGTTTTTGTTGGAATCTTTAGGGTTTTCTGTGTACAATATCATGTCATTTGTGAATAATGAGAGTTCTACTTCCTCCTTTCCAATTTGGATACCTATTATTTCTTCTTTTGTCTGATCTCTGTGGATAGGACTTCTAGGACTTCTGTGTTGAATAACAGTGGTGAAAGCGGACATCCCTATCTTGTTCCTGTTCTTAGGGGAAATGGTTTTAGTTTTTGCCCATTACGTATGATGTTGGCTGTAGGTTTGTCATATATGGCTTTTATTATGTTGAGAGATGCTCCCTCTATTTCCACTTTGCTGAGAGTTTTTATCAAAAGTGGGTGTTGTGTTTTGTCGAATGCTTTTTTTGCATCTATTGATATGATCATGATTTTTGTCTTTCAGTTTGTGATGTATCATGTTTATTGATCTGTGAATATTGAACCAGCCTTGCATCCCTGGAATAAATTCCACTTGGTCATGGTGTATGATCTTTTTAATATATTGCTGGATCTGATTTGCTAATATTTTGTTGAGGATTTTAGCATCTGTGTTCATTGGGAATATTGGCTTGTAGTGCCTTTATCTGGTTTTAGAATAGGATAATGCTGGCCTCATAAAAAGAGTTTGGAAGTGTTCCTTCCTCTTGAATTTTTTGGAATAGTTTGAGGAGGATAGGGGTTAGTTGTTCTTTGAAGGTTTGGTAAAACTCCCCTGTGAAGCCATCCAGACCAGGGCTTTTGTTTGCTCGGAGTTGTTTTATTATTATTATTATTATTACTACATGTTTTCTGATTCTTCCCTGATTCAGTTTTGGGAAATTTTTGTGGGGTGTTTTTAGGAATTTGTCCATTTCATCTACATTGTCTAGCTTGTTGACATATAGTTGTTCATAATATTTTCTTTTACAACCCTTTGCATTTCTGTGGTGTCAGTTGTTACTTCACCACTTTCATTTTTGATTTTTTTGATTTGGGTCCTCTCTGTTTCTTGATGAGTCTGGCTAACAGTTCATCAATCTTGTTTATCTTTTCAAAGAACCAGTTCTTGGTTTCATGGATTTTTTTTCCCCCCACTATCTCATTTATTTCTGCTCTGATCCTTATTGTTTCCTTCCTTCTACTTTGTGCTTTTCTTGTTCTCTTTCTGATTATTTAAGTTTTAGGGTTAAAATAGTTTATTATTAATTTTTCTTGTTGTTTTTTTTTGAGGTAGGCCTGTAGTGCTATGAACTTCCCTCTCAGGACTGTTTTCACTGTGCCCCAGCTTTCTCCTTTTGATGGGAGTTTAATACTTGTCTGTATCGGACTAATTTTAAGGTGGTTTCTTAAAACTTTCTATCAGAAACCCTTAGAATAACACATTTTGAAAATGGAATGAGTCAGAAATGAAACAGTCACTCACTTTTAACCCAAATGTCCCATGTTCCTGCCCACCCTGGCATCCTGTATCGCCTCTCTGCCGCTAAAATAATTTATATAAATATTTGTCTACATTAAGAAAATTAACATTTTCTTTAATTTGTTGCCATTTCAGATTGACAAGTTTATCACTTTACAATGAAGATTAGATTCAATTCTTTAAATATACTGAGTACTTACCTTATGGCAGGTACTCTGCTAATGAGATAAATGTTCTAGGCACTGGGAATATATGAAAGATTTGTTCCTTGTCCTAAAAAAGGACATTTGAGCTGAGGACATGACGAAAAAGGCAGCTAGTATTCTGTCTTCTCACCTATAAGATGAGGATAATAGTTTCTGCTTCACTGGTTAAAACTTGTTAATCCATATAAAATACTTAGAATAGTGCTTGGCACATATATGTTGCTATATGTTAACTATTATTTTTATAGAAAATGAGGTAGCTTGATATGTATGATGTCAGGAGATTAATTTAGGATTAGCAAATCACTTGAATTATCGATTATTGGCACAGATTCTTTAGCAGCCTTTATCACAAAATAGTTTCAGGGTAATAAAAGAATTCATTTTTCTTTTCTTAATAAGCAAAACCTAGGCCATTTACTTTTTGAAGAAGAAACATTTATATTTTTGCATATTTTGTATCATGTGCTAAAAATCAACCTATAATCTGGTCTACAAGCAACCTCAAAGTTTTAGAATTCATCCAAAATATTTTTGTTTGCCTTGACAGCAATTATGAATCATTTCTATTTATTTAAATCTATCTTTTAGTCTATTTTTATTTATATACTAGAGGCTTGGTGCACGAAATTCGTGCACGGGGGCGGGAGGTCCCTCAGCCCGACCTGCACCCTCTCCAATCCGGGAGCCCTCAGGGGATGTCCTATGATGGCTTAGGCCCGCTCCCCGTGGTTCTCTGCTGTCTGCGGGGCCCGCTTGGCTGCTCCCGGGTCGCCACAGGCAACAGCCAAGCGGGCCCTGCTCTCAGCAGCCACCCTTGGGACTGGAGGACTCCAGCAGGGCTGAGAGGACTGGCGCTGCCATCTTGTGGCTGTGGGCACCGCCGTCTTTCTGTCAGAGTGACAGTTAATTTGCATATTACTCTTTTATTAGATAGGATATTTTTTTTTAATTGATTTCAGAGAGGGAGAGAGACATAGAAACATAAGTGGTGAGAGAGAATCATTGATTGGCTGCCTCCTGCATGCCCCACACTGGGGATCGAGCCAGCAAACAGGGCATATGCTCTGACTGGGAATCCAACTGTGACCTCCTGGTTCATAGGTCAACCACTGAGCCAAGCCAGCCAGGCTCAATTTATTATTTTAATATTTGTGATATAGGGTAATATAATAACACTTCATTATGCAACTGATTAAATAAAATGTTCCACTGAAAGAAATTTTCAGATTACCAAAGTTTACTTTAATTAATTTTTACCTCAACCTTTTTATAAAGTCCATGTCTTTAATAGACTGTATCAAGTATAATTTAATATTGTGGTATAAAATTTTACAGGTAGCACGTACTCAGCATTAATTTTATGGATGAAGATACCGAGTTTCAGAGGAGATAAATGACTTGTTGTTGGTCACATGCTGACATAGTGGTAGATATGGGACCTGAATCCTATTCTCATCGCAGTAAACTTTCTCATGTATGATAATGCCTGGATTTATCAATATGTATATTGGACTGTGCTCTTACAGCACAACTGATTCAGAAAGGAAGCAGCAATGCCTGACCTTGGAAGTGTTAAAAAAATGGCAAGCTTATCAGTTGCATGAGACTTGGCCTTTTCTGATTGGGCAGCTTTTATCTTTCGAGCATTTCAAAGGATTATTTTGAGATATCCCTAGGAACTGTTAAAGTTTATAGTACTGTTTGAGGCTGTAATGGAAGGTTCAGTTACTCCGCTTTTCTAATTATCTGTTTTGTCTTTGCTCCCAGCTGTCACTTCTTACTGTCTGTTTCCACCAGCTGGTCTTACAGTTTCATGTTCACTTCTCTTATCTGTTGTCTGCTATAAGACAGACAAAACTGGGCTAATGCTCGCTCTGCCACTTATTAATTTATGACTTTAGGAAAGTTAATTAACTTCTATGAGTCTTAATACCATTATCTTAAAATTGGAGATTATAATAGTTCCTACTTTATGGGATTGTTGCCAAGATTAGGTCTTTGCTAAAATGTGGCTACTGGAGCTATTCTCAGAGTTCCAAGTACAAATGCTGTTCTCTGTTTTATTTCCAATATTTTTCTGTTAGGAGTCAGCATTTAAGTGACCACCATAGCTACAGAAACATATTTAGAATTTCAGAATATGTCCCTCTGATAAATTATAACCAGGCAGTTGGAGCTTGTCCCTCTTCACAGCATCATGTTCTATGGGAATGTCAGTTGGGAAGATGACTAGCACCCAAGCACATGAAGAAGCAGTAGTTAGAGGAGGGCAGTTGGTCAGTCAGTGGTGTGCTTGAGGAGGTCATTACAGGCCAAGACCTTGCTTGCAGTCTCATAAGCTGAGAAACAAGACAAGATCATTTTAGAAAGATGGACTTACATCATCCAAGTTCTCCAAAGCAAAGCTGGTGTCTAAAATATCAGTTTATAACAGGAACTGTAACTGGCAAGGAACTGAATCCTAGTTTCCTCTGATCAATCAAATTTTCTTTCTATAAGCAAGCCTCAGGACTCCAAGTCATAATCAGAATGCTAGTTTATTCATTTAAAGTAAGATGCATAATTGCCAAGGGGACAGGATGTGAGGATCCTCTAGACAGCACTTCCCTTTAAGCCAAATTATTTGGTCTGGCCCTGCCAAGGCATTAGGGGTGAGTTAATTAAATGTTTGACCAAATATAGCAGGCTAATTTTTAAGTTGATAATTTTGAATGGCCCGCAAATGATGTTATAAATATCCAAATGGCCCTTGGCAGAAAAAAGGTTCCCACCCCTGCAAGCAAAAGAGTGCATATGAAATCCCAGTATAATCAGAAGGTGAGTGAGCTCACAGTAGGGTGAGAGCTGCCACGGGGCTGGTCTTGGTTGCGGTCCCTCTGCTCTGGACATTAGGTGGGTACTGCCCACATTTGCCTCTGTGGCTCCTCTTTCGTTGCAGACCACCGTCCCCACACCCCTATTGAATAATACCATCTTTGGATAGACTGATACATGCAGTCAGATTGTACTTCAGACTTGCCGGCTTTGGAGCTTTATGACTCTTACTTCTTTGGGTTTTTTTTTTATTTGATTTATGTTGATCCTAAAGTTTAACTATGAGAGATTTGGGGGAGAAACCCAGTTGTAGTTTCCATAAACACACAAAACTTGCTCTTCCATTCATTGAAATGTATTTCCATTTACTACTGACCCAGATATCTTTCATAATCTTCCTGAAGTTTATCCTTACCCACTTAAAATTTCAGTATTTAGAAAAACTTACCATAAACTCGAAATTTAGAGATTTGTTGTGTATTCCCTCTTCTAGGTGTTCTTTAGAAACGTTGTATGACCTCATTTAGAATCATAAATTGTTAAGCATATAAAGGGCAGAAAGCATTATCTTGTCGACATCCTCATTTGGTGAATAAGAAAAGTGAGGCAGCTATAGCAGGAGCTCATTTATCACAGTCCTTGGTTTTCTGTCCTAACCCTGCTGAGCAAGCCAATCTGAATTAATACAATTACCTTGTAGTATAAGTACATGCATAAACTAAGTAGTTTCTAAAAGTGATACAGACTGAGTTAAAACTTTGATTTGTCTCTGTTCAATCCTTGGGACTCTGGAAAACCTCAGTGTATGCTAGGAGAGTCTAACTGAACACACCTTTGGTTTAATCTTTTTCACATATCAAGCCACTTGCCTTTTATCTCTCCCATTTCTAAACCCTTGCATTTAGTTCTAAGACAATCTTGTTAGGAGCAAATCAAAAAATAGGAGCAGTAGAAACAAGGACATTCATCTTTTAGATAGAGCATGGCTCAGTATTTGCCTTTACAGATTAGTGCTCACATGTGCTGCCTCAAAGGTTTATGTTAAGAGTGAATGAACAGATTTTCTGCTGAAGCTGCTCTCGTACTTGCTGTTACCGGCAGATGATGCCTTCTCACAAGCACACACATCAGGTTTGTTTACTGTACTAGTATGTGACTGGGCCTGGCCCAGTGATCTTCCAAGAAATAATTTGCTCTTCATGAACCTGGCCGGCTGAGGAGCTGAAGGGAAGAGAGGTGAGTGGAGCCATCCTGTGTACTCTTCCTCCATGCCAGCCTTTCACTTCCGGTCCGGTGGCTGCCTCTGCCCAGTCACTTCCGAGGTGTCCCTGGGAGCATACTATCTTCAAACCTCCCTCCAGCACACACTCCAAACCTCTGTGGCCTCCTCTGCGGCATTTTGTTCCTCTCATTACATCATGTGATTTAGAAGGACCTTTTTAATTTCACTTCCCATGAGAACTTCCATCTTCATAGTGTTTAGTAAATATTTTAAAAAGTGGTTTGACTAAATTACAGGATTCATGAATCCGTGATTGTATCCTAAATTCACTGTGTAAGCAGTTTGATTGTGTAACTGCTGCTATAGAAATCCTTTTAAGGCTTTGGATTCAGAAGCTCTTTTTACTTTGTCTCCTGCAAAGCCCTAGGATTTGGGGTTGGGGCTGGGGGTGGGGCTCACATGGATCTGATTTTATTTGCTTTACATACTGGGCTTCTCAAGTACGATTTAATATGACAAAAGGGTGTTAGCGCTAACAAGAACTTAAAGACTGCTGGTTAATGTTCTCAAAGATCCCTGAGTCTTCTGCGCTTTGAGTTTTGGGAGGTTTTAGTTCTATTCCTTTCCATACAGTGTTTCTTGACCTCAGCCTTTCCTGTACTGTTTTGAAAATGTACTGAAAAGGTCCTTAATTACTTATAAATTTCTTTTTTTTAATGCTACTTTTACATTGCTTTCTGCTCGTTGTCAGTGTTACAGAAATGAGTGAGAAATCAGCATGATTTCAGTGCTGGGTTTAATTTGGTCCAGAATCATCTGATCTGTGTTTGAACTCTGGCTCCAATTCTGTTTTGTTTTTTAATATATTTTTATTGATTTCAGAGAGGAAGGGAGAGAGAGATAGAAACATCAATGATGAGAGAGGCCCTAGCCGGTTTGGCTCAGTGGATAGAGTGGGGGTGCGTTCATTTCCGCTCAAGGGCACGTACTGTGGTTGCAGGCTCCTCCCCAGCCTGTGCCCTGGTCGGGGCTTGTGCAGGAGGGAACCAATCGATGTGTTTCTCTCACATCGATGTTTCTGTCTTTCCCTCTCTCCCCCACTCTCCCTAAAAATCAATGGAAAAATATTCTCGGGCGAGGATTAACAACAACAAAAAAGATGAGAATTATTGATCAGCTGCCTCCTGCGTGCTCCGTACTGGGGATCGAGCCTGCAGCCTGGGCATATGCCCTGACCAGGAATCAAACCATGACCTTCAGGTTCATAGGTTGACACTCAACCACTGAGCCACGCCAGCCATCCTCCATTTCTTTATGTGATTTCAGAAGTTACTTCACCTATCTGCCTCCTAAACTTTAATCAAGGTTGCTATGAGATTTAGAGCTGATAGTGTATGTAAGGAACTTAAACTTAATGCCCTATGCATAGAAAGTAAATCTCAGGTAGCATTATTCTCGGTAACTAGATGAGCCCTGGGTTGTACCTAGGGGTGTTTTTAACATGAATTTAAAATAAATCTATGAAAGTTCAAAATTATTTTCTAATTACGGACAATTGTGTATTTACCTTGAAATAGTTTAGTTGTTCTGACTTACCTAAAGGTCCTATTCTGTGTGCAGTAGAATTAAGATTATTTTGTGCACCTCAGTGCAACATTGGCTTTCTGTTTGCCTCAAATTCCTATGTACTTTTTAACACTGCTGCTCAAAGATCTGAACCTAGCAGACACAGTGTATCGAAGTTGTAATGATGTACTAAAAAGCAAAAGCATTATAAAGTCTGTTGGGTAGGCAAGCAATGCTGGTAAAAATAAGTGTTCTTAATGCCAGGACTGTGGTAATTGAAAATACATATAAGCAAAGAAGACATTTTAACTGTCTACCTAGAAATCTCCAAGAAAATAATCCATAACATTGATGCAGTATTTCAGTAAGGCAGTAGGATTCAGTATTACTAATAACAGGAGTTATAAAGTTGTCAGGGACTCAGGATCCTTCTTTCTTTCTACTCCATCATCCTCAGTAAGATGCTGCTGGGACTCCAGTCATCACATCCCAGTTGCAGGAAGAAAAGGCCCTCCTCCTATTAAGTCAGTTCCCTGAAAATTTTCCTGGGAGCCCCACTGAATGACTTCTGCCACCTCTGGCTGCAAAAGAGTTTAGGAAATAGTGCCTTAGCTGGGCATGTAAGGAAGGGGCAGACTGCATTAAATAAACAACTAGTGTCTACAACAGTGATGGCGAACCTATGACACGCGTGTCAGAGGTGACCGGCGAACTCATTTTTTTGGTTGATTTTTCTTTGTTAAATGGCATTTAAATATATAAAATAAATATCAAAAATATAAGTCTTTGTTTTACTATGGTTGCAAATATCAAAAAATTTCTATATGTGACACGGCACCAGAGTTAAGTTAGGGTTTTTCAAAATGCTGACACGCCGAGCTCAAAAGGTTCGCCATCACTGGTCTACACTCTAAAGATCCGCTTTCTCTCAAACCAACAAAAGCACATCACAACTGCAGTGGAGGAAAACCCTATTCGAAAGAGCAACAGAAACCTTAGATCAGCGGTTCTCAACCTGTGGGTCGCGACCCCTTTGGCGGTCGAACGACCCTTTCACAGGGGTCGCCTAAGACCATCCTGCATATCAGATATTTACATTATGATTCATAACAGTAGCAACATTACAGTTATGAAGTAGCAACGAAAATTTTATGGTTGGGTCACAACATGAGGAACTGTATTTAAAGGGCCAGAAGGTTGAGAACCACTGCCTTAGATGCTTTGTAGATAAATGTAGCAAGAAAAGCACAGGAAGCTTAAGTAAAACATGGCTAAAAGAAAACGGAACTATAAAAATAGAGACATGTTTCTAGATGAAAACACTTGATAAAAATATCTTTCTCTGCAAATTATTCTCTAAATTTGATGCACTCAGGTTTTCAGCATGATATTTATGAGCTTGATAAAATGGTTCTGAAAGTCATCTGAAACTTTCCACATACCACAAAACTATCACAGTTGGCTGAGAATAGGCAAATAGACTAATGGAACAGAAAGAATTCAGAAACAGATCTCTGCTATGTGGAAATTTGCTAGGTAATTAAAAAGATATCTGAAATCAGTAGAGAAAGAATGAACTGTTCTCTACCTGTATTATCTAGCATCACAGCTACTAACCACAACTTTCTGCTTATTAAGTTCAGTTCCCTGGAATACTGGCCACATTATGAGCACTCAGAAGCTACAGATGGCTAGTTGCTACTGCATTAGACTGCACAGAAACATTTTCATCATTGTGGAAAGTTCCATTGGACGCATCGTTATAGATGGTGAAGGGACACCTGGATACCTACTAAGGAAAATAGATCCCTAACTCTGGGCTTTGGTACGGTTGCAACCACTGAGTAGGTGATCCTCCATGCCATTAACAAAGATTTAGCTAAAATATTTGATTTTTCTGTAGTAGTATTTTGGGCTTCGTCATATGTGATGATTATTGTAGTCACATCATTCAACTAGTTAATGGCAGAAATGAAGGTGCCAGCTTAGAAAATATTGTTTCTTTTTAAGGAGGTATGCAGGGTCTTGCTCCCAACTGTGTCTCTGGCCTTGCGGTGATGTCTGAGGCTCTTTGCCCACAAGCTGTGCATGTACCTTCCATGGCCTGTGAGTTGAGTGGGCAGGGACATGCTGAGGTGGTGTCTGGGAAGGTTGCATTACAGACCCCCAGCAGCTGCATTTCAGCTTTTCTTCGCTTATATACTGGAATCCATATCAGAGGGAAAATATTTTCCAATATGAACTGATAACTTCCCCAAGGTCTTTGCTGCTTTTCCTACTTGAATCTTTTGCGAATACTTTACATTGATTTGCCTTCTAAATATGTTGTGTCCAACACAGATGTTACATGAATATTATGTATACATACAACGCTTTTGATCTTCTAAGTAATTCTATTAAAGAGATTCAGACAATTTTTATATACTTCTGCATTAGGATGAGTAGTTCTTGGGCAACTGTACTTCGTCATGACTGATCTGGTTAAATCCTTCACTCATGTAGCAGAAGTTTTCTTCTCTTAGAAGCATGGCTTCTACAGATGCCAGAGCAAGGCATCAGATTCATGTGAACTATGAAAA
This sequence comes from Myotis lucifugus, assembly GCF_000147115.1. Lineage (NCBI taxonomy): Eukaryota > Metazoa > Chordata > Mammalia > Chiroptera > Vespertilionidae > Myotis > Myotis lucifugus. Next base: position 15,937,039 of record NW_005871054.1, on the reverse strand, counting down.
GGATATGTGTGAACCTGTCCTTCTGCTGTATTCAGAAAATATCCAGAAATCACGTGTCTTTCTGGTTTTGAAAACTGATTTCTTACTAAGTTGGTAGGCCTGTGTGCCTAGCAAGGGATTCCCAATCTCTTTTCCAGTATACCACCTAATCTCCAGTGACTTCAGGAAACTTCTTTAGCTTTCAAATTCATATAATTAAATTTATTTAAATGTATAAATATATGTATTTGCCATGCAGTGCTGTGGGGAGATCGTAGCTCCAGAGAGGTTTTGGGACATGTCATTAGATTTCAGAAGGGTAAGAGAATAATTAGAATACTTTGTATAAATCATTAAAAACTATGCCTAAAGTATTTTGAATTTATTAACTTAAAAAATAAAACCACATGCACAGAAAGCTAGTAATTTAAAAACTATATTATAAATTAAGTATGTTTTACCATAGACTGTAAGAGATGAAAAGTGATTTTGAGTCTCCATCGACTTTGGTAAACCGATAAGACCTGTGATTTATCTGAAGTAGTTTATTGGAAATCGGCTGCGTATATGTGATGCCAACAAAATAACACCATTTAGGAGGTGTTGAATTCCCACAGTATTAGTAAAACCTAAGCAGAAAAAGATCACTGTCTTCCTGTTTAAGGAATGTTGTAAGGAGTCAGGTGATTATATCGGATCCAGCTGTTCTGACGGAGTACAGTGTTGGGTGACTTCCAGAATATTCTTTGGAGATAGTGTTCTAGGACAGCAGTCGCCAACCTTTCAGACCTCACGGACCACTGGTTGGCAACCGCTATTCTAGGAGACTGTTGTATGTGTGCCTCTGGGATGTGCCTTGGATACTCAAGAAGCAGCCCAGGAAAACTGTACTCTGTGAACAACCTGAGACCTATACTTCATTCTCAAAAATGAAGTGACTCTAAAACAGGGACACCAGTGATCTGAAATATGGCCTAAGGGTTTGGTACCTGTCACAGTGTCCTTTAAGGCACAAGTTTTCAAGACTGTCTTTCTTGGAAGTCCCTAACAGATAAATAGTTGCTGGTATCTAAGAGGGGAGGCCAACAGGATACTCCCAAGTTCCCAGTGTTACCCTTTCCACTGTGGTGAGGCCTCTTTAGCTGGAGTTCTGCTTGAACTCTTTATGTATCACTGGCATCTTCGCATACCTGCATCTTTGACTCTCAGTGAGATAGAGTGAAAAGGGACTAAAGAGTTGCTGTGAGCCCTGTTCAGTTCTACAGGTTGTGATACTGCTCTCTATACATTAGGAATTCCAGGTGGATGGCTACTTACAAAATAGTATTGGCTAATTATTGAACTTTTTATTACTCAAATTCTACATGCTTTCTAATAGGTGATCTATCTACTGTTTCCTAGGGACATTCCAGCTATATCACACACCTTGACTGGTCCCCAGACAACGAGTATATAATGTCTAACTCGGGAGACTATGAAATATTGTACTGTAAGTATGAATGATCATGTATGGCTGAGGGTGTCTGCCAGGGGCACTAATGAGTGGGCTGTATGCAATCTGAATTGTGCGGAGCATGCATGTTGGCCTCTCTAGCCTGACAGCATATGTTACTCTGAGCTAAGGAATGAGAATCTCAAATGTGCTTCACTTCTCCAAAAAGGTAATGAGTTAATTTAAATGTGCAGACATGTCATAAGAAATTAACTCGGCGAGATTGATGCTGCTCTGAATGGTTTTGTATTTACTCTTTCTGGTGATGGGAAAAAGTATAATGGATGGACATGTATGCTTTTTTAAAGAAAAAGGACCTTCAGTGGGAAACAATTTGTACTTCCAGAAACCATGCTTTAAAGTAAACTCTTTTCCTTTTTAAATGTATCTTAATGTTTTTCAGTGTATGGATTATAAATCCAAGTAAATGTGGCTAGTTTGAATCATATACATTTATACACAAGCACTGATTATACTTCCTGTTTCTAAATTTAAAGGGAACATTACAGAAAGCTGCAAACTAATCAGGAATCGATCAGAGTGTAAGGACATCGATTGGACGACATATACCTGTGTACTAGGCTTTCAAGTCTTTGGTAAGGACATGATACCTAATGGAAAAAGGCTGTGGAATTTTGTAGATAATTATTTGCCTGAATTCCTAAATGAAATAGTCTATATCTGTTCTTTAGTGTTATCACTATGAATGCCAGATTCAGAGAAATTAAACCGATACAAGGTTTGTTCTCTGCAGAATCCAGAATTCTGGCGCTTGATAAATAAGAGAAAGGAATCTATATATATGTAAAAAGCCAGGGGCCATCACATCCGAAACAACCAAACGGATGACTGAACCGGCTGAGTGGGGCGACAAGGCCGGCAGGGGGTAAGGGACAACCAAACGACTGAGCAGCAGGCTGTGTGGGGGCGACCAGGCCGGCAGGGCGGGCAGTGAGGGGCAACCAGGCCTGCAGGGGGGCCAGTTAGGGGCGATCAGGCAGGCAGGCAGGTGAGCAGTTAGGAGCCAGTGGTCCTGGATTGTGAGAGGTGTGTCCGACTGCTGGTTTAGGCCCGATCCCCAGGATCCCCTCAGGGGTCCCAGATTGGAGAGGGTGCAGGCTGACACCCCACCCCCTGCCCCCCCCATGCACGAATTTCGTGCACTAGGCCTCTAGTTTTACATAATGGACAGATTGCCTGTCCATTTTTTTTTCTCTAAGTGAAAACTGAAACTTTTAAATTTGTGAAGGCATTTTTATAACAGCTTTATTGAGGTATCACTCACTTTAAAAGTGCACAATTCAGTGGTTTTAGTATATTCACAGTTGTGCTTTAGTCATCACTAATTTCAGAACATTTTCATCACCCCAAAAATAAACCCTCCACCCATTCGTAGTCACTCCCACCTCCACCCCATAGCAACCACTAAAATCTATACTTCCTGTAATGACTGGTCTATTCTGGATAGTACTTATAAATGGAATCATGTAATATGTGATCCATTGAGACTGGCTTTTTTCATTTAGCATATTTCAAGTTTCAAGTACATATTTCAAGTACTATAGCATGGATCAGCACTTCATTTTATGGCTGAATAAGAGCTGTTGTATGGATATACCACGTTTTGTTTTTCCGTTCATCAGTTGATGGACATTTGAGTTGTTTCCACTTTTCAGCTATTATAAATAATGTTGCTATAAACAAGCATGTGTAAGTTTTTGAGTAAGCATGTTTTCATTTCTCTTGGGTATGTACCTTGAAGTGGAATTGCAAGGTCAAATGGTAACTGTGTTTAACCTTTTGAGGAACTGCCGGACTGTTTCCCAAAGTGTCTGCACCATTTACATTCCCACCAGCAGTTGGGGTTTGGCTTCTCCACATCTTGTCAGCAGTTGTTACTGTTAATTTTTGTATGTGAATGTCCAGTTGTCCAAGCACCATTTGCTGAAATAAAAAGGCAGTATTAGTAGATATTATTTAAAGATAAAATTTGGAGATCCTTATCTGATGTTTGGACATTCCTAGAAATCTGTCCTGACAGTTTTCTAACTAAGCCTTTCCCAGTCTGTAGGGGTCCTTCTGAACAAGTTAGATGGTAAATGGAAAAGTTAAAATAATAAAGCTGTGTTTGCAGAGAATTAAAAATAAATGTTATACTCAGTAAATAGAATAAAAAGGTTGTAGCACAAATACCTAAAGCAATACCCAAAATATTAATACTTTTCCTTTTAACAAGTCTATCTCTGCCTTCTGAAAACGGCTCTCAGATCCAGCATAAGTATAGATCTGAACACTTCTTTATGCTGTGTGCATTGGAAAAATAATCCATTGTAGCTGCTTGTTCTAAATACAGCTGCTGTAGAGATGGAGAAGCCTAGTAGGCTGGAAAGAAATGAAAAACAAAATAACCCTGACTATTCCATAAACAATTTCATTCTTCTGGATGAAACGAAGGCAGTGGCCAATAACTAATAACTTACCTAGTTATTTTAATGAAGCAATATGTAATTATTATTAGTTCAGAAGTGTTTCAATTTATTTTACCAAATTTACCAAACATAATTGTTCTCTAGAGTAGCATTGAACCACAGAAGACCAGCACTTCAACCCTATGTATTCCATAGTTTTAATCTAGTCTAATAAAATTCTGTGGTATGTTGAACATAACCACCAATGCCTGATAAAGATTAAAATTAAATTTTCTATGTCTTATCTTTGGACATCAATAATAGTTACCAGAAAATTCTATGGGATATCAGATAGACTAGACTCTCCGTGAGGTTTTGTTTGAAGTGCCTCTCTGTGAGAGAGGATGTAAATTTTACACAGCTTACCCAGATTCCACTTCGAAGAATTAGTGAGTCCCACAGCTTTGTTTCTGCACCTTGCTATACGAGTCCTGAGAACTTCATGAACTCTAACTAGAAACCTGAAAAAGGAAGAGCTTATTGGTGAGTTAAACTTAAAACTAAAATTACTTTAGCACCACCTGCTGGTTACTAGTGAGTACTTTTGCATCATTAAATTTTCCATCATAAGGCTATTTAGATTTATAATTTTATTATTAGTTAAACTTTGGGTAAAACATTTGAATAAAGTGTTGAGCCACTAAGAAATTGTAAGGGGAAAATGTTAGCAGCTAAGAGTTTGAACACAGATGAAAATTAGTAAGAGCCTGAAATTAAATAAACCTATGTAGCATCACAGTTATCAGTTATATTTTTCAGGCTAATTCTTCTGCATCCCTATGTTCCCATATCAAAGGTGTCTGGCCAGAAGGATCTGATGGGACAGATATCAATGCACTGGTGCGATCCCACAATAGGAAGGTGATAGCTGTTGCTGATGACTTTTGCAAAGTCCATCTGTTTCAATATCCCTGCTCCAAAGCAAAGGTAAAATTAATTTAATAAAAATTAGCATTATGGTGCCTTTTGTTTGGGGATAATTTTGTGTCAGTGGCACAAAAATATTTGTAGGGTTACTAATCACTGTCCATGATACTGAGATGCACGGGGGAGAACAGGGCCATCTGTTGTCAGTGTCCAGGCATTGCTTGTCTTCTCTTTCTTCAATAAGGACAAGAAGATAATTATAGAAGGTAGCTGATGACGGTTTATTCATTTTTGTTTATTGTGCATTTGTTTACATATTGGCAATTTTAAATTTCTCATAAACATATTTTGTTACATCTATGATTAGCATTATAAAACTCATGAGAGCTACTTCCTAAATCACCTACAATCCTGCCAACCTAGTAACTTCTTCCCTGGCCATCCAATAGAATAGTTACTAAGTATACCAACTTTTTCTCCAAAAGAGATGGGCTTTTATTTTTTTAGCTATATAGTCTATAGTATACATGTCTAATTATTATGCTTTATTTCTTCTAAATAAACAGTATTAAAGGGAAATTACTGCTAGCTTTATTCCTCAGATTTGATGACTCGTGGCTTTGATTTCCTGTTTTATGAGCTGAATTACCCCTTTACCTTGTCACCTCCATTGCTGTAAGCAGGCATGTAAGAATGAGTTTAACTTTCCTGTCTGATTTATTTCATATAGGCTCCCAGTCACAAGTACAGTGCCCACAGCAGCCATGTCACCAATGTCAGTTTCACTCATAATGACAGTCACCTGATTTCAACTGGTGGAAAAGACATGAGCATCATTCAGTGGAAACTTGTGGAAAAGTTGTCTTTGCCTCAAAACGAGATTGTAGTGGATACTACTTTAACCAAAGCCCCCATCTCTTCCATTGAAAGTGTCATGCAATCTGGTACTCCCACACCGCCTCCTTCCCAGCCCTTAAGTGAGACAGCTGAAGCAGCAAGTAGAATAAGCAATTCTCCCACACTTCTGGAGAACAACCTGGAACAGACTGTGGAGCCCAGCGAAGACCACAGTGAGGAGCAGAGCGAAGGGGGCAGTGAAGACCTCAGTGAGCCTGTTGATGAAGAGCCATCCAATGAGATGAGCCAGGAGCAGAGTGAAGCCCCTCTTACTGAGGACCAGCAAGACCCTGCACCTCTATCCTAACACCAGGGCTTGAGTGTATGTGATATTGAGCTAGAGTTCAGATAACAGGACAGGAAGTGATGGAGGATCACTATTGACCAAGATTTTGGTTTCCATGTGATCAGTTTTCTTCAGTAGAATTATCTTCAATCAAATGGAACCAACCTAACGGTTCATTTTGGTGTGCGTTGAAGATGAACCAAACTTAATAGGAAAGAGTGAAACATTATGTCTCAGAAATTATGTGTGTGTAAGTGGTGTGATGTCAATACTGGAAGCAAAACAGCAGTTGTATTGATTTAAAACAAACCCCTTGTTATCTGAACATGTTTTCTTCAGGAACAACCAGAGGCATCACAAATACTGTTACTCATCTACTGGCTCAGACTGCTACTTTTCTCCTGATGCAGAAAAAGAAATCAGAAAAGAAAAAAGAAAAAAAAAAGCTCCTTTACTGAGATACCCTCCTACCCCAAATGTGTAGTGGAAATTTGTCAGTTAAGAAAAACTCAGTATTGCCACTGGCAGTGGAGTTGCCTTCTTGAATAATAATGCCATTTCCTACACTACGGTAGATATCCAGGTCTGCTTGTTAGTCTACTGTATAGGTGCTGCCTTTCCTAAGTCATAATGAGGAGCAGTCTGTTAGTTTCTTGTGTGCGAGTCTATTTTATCTTAGAACTAAGAAAGCAGTGGTTTGTTACAGAGCTTTTAATGTATATTAAACCATTGATACGCAGAAATAATGGATTCCTCCAAGGATTCCTTTATTGGCCTGAACATTTTTAAATGTTAGGCATTTGTGGGGATGGAAGGAAAAAGAAACCGTATGCCTATAAAATTAAATTGTAATTACTAGGCTAATTTTAGCTTAGACTTCAACATAATTTGTTCCCTCAACAGCAGAAATATAAATACAGTAAGTTTAAATGATTGAATTGGTGCTTGAAGTTTATTGGCTTAGCTGTAATTTTTACACAGATTAATTATATTGAGGGGTAAGATACTCAGCAAATTGCAAATTCTTTTTTACAGAAGTGTGAATAACAGTCATAATTCTTTTTATAAATTGCATACTTAACAGACTTGCTATATATGGTCATTTTTCTCTGGTGGAAGTTGCTATAAGCCTTGCAATTATAATGTGGTTATCTTCTGCTAGTTTAGGCAATGCATGTATTATTATGCATTGGATAGTAGTTTTTGTTTTTAAGTTTCGTCAGATGACTTTGTTTTTTTTAAGTACGTATTTCCCTACTTTAAAAATAATTACTGACAAATACTCATTTCCTATATGTTTGTTTATACTTGGATTATAAAAAAACTTTTATTTTTTAGCTTGCTGCAAGTTTTGATATCTTTTTTTTTGTTAGAATATGTTTAGAAACTTTGGATGAGTTCAGAAGTCTTAAGTATGCAAGTGTTTACGTGATTGTGCCATTCCAAAGTGCATCAGAACTGTCATTCCCTTCTAGTATCTTCTCAGGAGTAATACAGATCAGGTATTTCATCATCATTTGGTAATATACAAACTCCAGTGAACTCCCAAGGACACTCACAACATGTATATTCACGTGCTGTATGTAAGGGTGTGGGTATGTGTGAAGGGGTAAGTCTAGACACTTACTCTGTGTTTGTGTGTATCTCTATATAAGCAGATATACACCACATTGAAAATATTCAATGTATATCTCTAGGTGTATAGATATATGTTCGTGTGTATCTCTTTCCTTTTGTTTACAACTGTTCAAAAAAAAACCTCAAAGTAGCTCTCTTCAACAGAAGAGAGGTAGTTTCCAAGCAACCCTGTTTTTTTTTTTTTTAGTGTGTTCTGTACATAATTATCACAGAGCATCAGTATCAGGCATATATAAGGCATATATATTTGCCTATTAGCAGTGGTGACTAAATTATCAGGTCAGCATGTGCTTTTCCCTACAAGAAAAACACTGAGATGAACAAGTAGAAAAGCATTTCTTCAAGCTCTCAGTGATAACCAGGGAGTTTATGTGGGCACATCAGTCACCTTTGGGGTTGCTGTGTACAACGAAATTTATAATCGTGATACTCTTGGGTGGTAGTTTTAAGACACTACTAATACGCAGAAAGCGTTCCAGCTCTTGCTGGCAACTACTGTTTAACAGTCAATCAAATCTGTGATAATGGTTGGAAGTGGGTGGGATTATGAAATTGTAGTTTTTAGAAAAACTTGTGAATGAAAATGAATCCAAGTGTTTCATGTGAAGATGTTGAGCCATTTCTATCATGCATTCCTGTCTCATGGCAGAAAATTTTGAAGATTAAAAAATAAAATAATCAAAATGTTTCATTTGTCTCTCTAAATGTACCTTAAACTCTTTCTTCACTTATATTGCTAGTTGCCATGACTGTCCCCTTTTTAGAAAACATGACAATTATTAGTTGATCACAGTTGCTATTACGGATACAACCATTCTGGTAGTAGTAAACTCCATCTCATAATATTAGAGGAAATTACTTCTGGTTTATGCTTCCATTTAATAAGGAAATAGCTTCATTTTAATTTATTTCATGTCTATACTTCCTCTAATGTTTACCATTGGGTAATCCTAGTGATCCTGATTCCACTGCCTCCCAGTATTAGCCTTTGTGAAATCCTTGAACTCAGTAGGACCCTGTATCCCGATTTCTCCATCTCTCCCATGTTGCTTAGTGACAAGGATCCCGTGCACACCACAACCATAAATTGGCTGCTACATACTTTCTTTTTGAAGTTAGATTGAGAGTATTCCATCTATTCCCCAGCTTTATAATCAAGGAAATGACAGGGTATTCATCATTACCTTATTCACCTTTGGTGACTGACAGAGCCACTCACATATACAGGCATACTTCGCTTTATTGCACATTGCAGATGTTTTTTGTTTTCTTTACAAATGGAAGGTTTGGCAACCCTGCATCAAACAGATCTATCAGCACAATATTGCAATAGGTTCAGATGATGCTTAGCATTTTTTAATTAGGTATCATCTTTTTATACGTATTGCTATTGTACACTTAGACTACAGTATAGTGTAAACATAACTTTTGTATGTACTGGGAAACCAAAAAATTCATGTGCCTCGCTTTACTGCAGTGGTCTGGAACCAAACCTTCAGTACCTCCAAGGTATGCCCGTACGAACTAACCCATGAGAGGCTGTCCTGGAGTAGGAGTTTCTCTTTCACCAATTCTGAAACAAAATGGCTGATGGACACCAGACAAACCCACTTAAACAGTGTGGCTGAGGTGTTGGTAATACTGCTAGAAGAAATTAGGTTTCCAGCTTAAAGCTGGAACTAAAAGGAAGAGGAGTAAAGAGAACATGTTTAGGACAAAGAAGACAGGCTGAAGAGCAGCCCCTGTGCGGCCAAGCATGCCCAAGCACCCTGGTTCATTTAGTGATGGGGGGGGGGGGGGGGGGGGGCGCGGAGGGTTAGTTACCCTGTAGGCCAGGAGGTGGTTGGGAAGATTTCATAACTGACCATGTTCATTTACCTAGATAAGGGCCACGCCAGGACTTCATGTTTTATAGCTTTAAAGCTCACTCTTCTTCCACTTATACTGGGAGGAAGACTTTCTTTAGAAACAGGTAGCAAGCGGGAAAGGATGAGGGTACAAATTCACAGATCTGGGGAAGATAAGCGAAACAGCAGAGGGTCTGTCAGTCTCAAGCCTCAGGTTCACCTTTTCCAAAGGAAACCTGAATTTCTACTCTGCCCACATTAACAGACCTGTACAATAACCTTAAATGCTCTGGTAAAGAAGATACAGGGGGGAAAAAGAAGTAATCCCAAATGGAGTAAAGAAAGCCTGTCTCCTAGAAATGTCAGTTTGTTTCATTTCTGTACCTATGGGTGGCGTCCTCAGGAGACCATGGCTCACTAAACACATTATTATTGGGTCCTTTTTTTTTTTACTTCACCAATCCAGAAGTCTGGCAGAAAATCTCAATTACCACTTCTATATCTCAAAGGACAAAAACATGAAAAAATGGGCAAAACCAAAAAACAACCAAAGTATTCAATAATTAAAATATGGTATATCCATATAACTAAATGCTATTCAATGATAAGAGCTAACACTTACGTGCTTTACGTCCAGCCCCATTATCTCCATTTTACAGAGAAGCCAGGTTACACTATAAGCAAGTAGCTGCACCAAGATTTGAAGCCAGGTCCTGCTAGTGCACTATAGACGTTTGCTGTGAGACAATAAGCTAGTGATTACTACAGGAAAGACTAGAATGATTCCGCTCCGGGTAGGAAGGATTTAAGACCAGCATAAAGAAGAACTACAGAAAGTGATTAGGCTTTGCAAAAGGCAGTTTTGGGCTCTGAACAGTGTCACAAAGTTGAGGGACCTGCTTGTGCACAAGTCCCCTCCTTCCACCCCTTCAGCCAAGTGCAGAGCAGAGGAGCTCCCAGCCTCTAACCTCACATTCTGACACCTGCTGCCAGTGACTGCCTGCTCTTCCTGCCTTTGTTGGCCAGAGTTGCACATGAGTACCAAGTCCTTACTGCTCCATGTAAACCTATTTGTACAGAGATTCTGCTTCCTTATTTTCTAACTTTTGAGCAATTTCCATTTCACAAAAAAAGCATGGCAGCTTCTGTCAGGGGCCAAGTGCTTTTCCCACATTGCCTCATTCCCCATCTCTCACTGCCAGTGGCAAGCCTGGAGGTTCTCCCAGCCCCACGCTGGGCCACTTGGCTTTGATCTTGCATCTCCTCCCCCTCAGCAATGTAAACACATAGTCCTAAAAATAGATTTCACTAGGGAGCCATCCATTGACAGATGAATATGGATAACTGCTGGTGCTGATGACATCACAGTTTACTTTCACCAGTTCTCACTAGAGGAACTGAAAACAAGGGTCGCTAAAAAAAAGGGGGGGGGGTTGCTAAAAGAAATGACCTCCAAGAGGAAAAATAACTTTTCAATAAGAAGCAAAACCCTCTTACCTGGTCATCCCGTTTCATTCTTGATGGTCACATAGCCACCGAGCCAGAATGCATCCTGGGAGAGGTCACAGGGTACTGCAGCCTGCCTCTGCACGGGCTGTCCATGTAGCCGACACGGGGTGGGGGCCTTGGAAACCTGGGCGGAAGCAAGGGAACAGAAGCTGACATTCTCTTACCAGATCAATGGTAGAACTACTTCACTTAACATAACTGTCATTCAGATGCCCAGGTAAGGCAGGTCCTCCTCCTGCTGCAGACTTCAGTCTCTACAATAAAAATGTATTGTGCTGCCAACAGTTTCAAAGTGGCAGCCAGTCTGAATCCTGGGGAGTAAGTCATCCATTGATGAGGCATATACAAACCTATCTCGTGCAAGGAACCATGCTGGGCCCCACAGGCAATCCAATGATGACTAAGATACAGCCCCTGCCTTCAGGGAGCATGTAACCTAGAAAGGTGGGAAAAACAACCTTTCTAATTTCCCTCAAAATTCAAAAATTATCACTACGTGCTAATAAATAGTGTATGATTTGAAATGTGAAAAGTAAATATTCCTATTGAGGAATCATGGATTGGTCATCTATTGGAACCACCCATCCATTGCTTAAATTCTATAACAGATAACATCCAAAAGGTTAAATTTTGATATTTAAAAAATAGTGTGGAACCCATACAATGGAATACTACTGCCTAATGAAAACGAACAAACTATTGATATATGCAAACTTGGATAAAGCTCAGGGTATAGAAAGTCAATTTTGAAAGTTTACCAGCTGTACATTTCAAACACATAACACTAGAGGCCCGATGCCCGAAATTCGTGCAAGGGGCTGGCTGTCCGGTCTAATTAGCATATTACACTTTTATTATAGTTTCTCAACATGACAAAACTATATAGAACAGACTAGTGATTGCCAGGGGACGGTACAGAGGGGAGGGGATGTCACTATTAAGGGGAAGCACAAGGGGGTTTCTTTGTGGTAATGAAGTCTGTCTCTTGGTTAGGAGGGTGGTTACATGAATATATACATGGGATTAAATTGCACAGAACTACACACATGAACGTAAAAAGGATGGAAATTCAGAAAGGTCTGTAGTGTAGATTAGTGTATTATATCAACATCAATTTTAATTTTACACATTATATAAGATGTGACTATATTTGGGGGGAGAGAAGCTGAGGGAGGGGGTTCACCAGACTCTACTATTTTTCAAACTTCCTATGAATCTATAATTATTTCAAAATGACAAATTTAAAAAGATATAAACACTTTACCTTCCCTTTATGTTTTTGAAGGGAAAGTGGAAAAGAAAATGGGTCTTAATACAACAAAATTTTATACAATTTCTATCCATGTGCACTTCAGGTACAAATTGTGAAAGTGGGTGCTCTCCACAGCTTTTCCAGCCACCACTCTGCTGCCATGGGTGTCTGTGGGAGAATTCCTAGCTGGAGTGGGCATGAAGAAGCCCAGGCAAGGGAGGGGTGCTGTTCAGAGGTGTGGTTGTTAAGTTCAGCTTGAGAGCAGGGCAAGAGACAGCCTGGAGCAGCCGTGGGCAAACTACGGCCCGCGGGCCGGAAAGGAAATGAATAAAACTAAAAAAATAAAAGACTGTACCCTTTTATGTAATGATGTTTACTTTGAGTTTATATTAGTTCACACAAACACTCCATCCATGCTTTTGTTCCGGCCCTCCAGTCCAGTTTAAGAACCCAGAGTCAAAAAGTTTGCCCACCCCTGGCCTGGAGGCACGGAGAACTCACCTGCTAGTCCCCCTCCCCTTGAGGCACCTGCTGCATAACTCACACGGGAGATGGCCTCAGCGTATCCTCTCCCTTTGCTCAGGCACTGTCCCCTTCTCCCTCTTTATTTTTTTGCTATTTTTTTATTGTTTAAAGTATTACAAATAGTACATATGTCTCCTTTTCCCCTCACTGACCTCCCCCCTACCCCCCTAGCCCCCAGCACATGCCCTCACCCCCCCTCCCAGTGTCTGGGTCCATTGGTTATGCCTATATGCATGCATCAACTGATGAACAAAAATAGGTAAGAGACAAGCATCGAACAGACTGTCAAACTACAGCGGGATGGCAGGGAAGGGTTTGGGGGGAGGGGTAAGAGATCAACCCTTCTCCCTCTTTCTGACTGGTGTCATTGGTATCACTCCCTTTCTTGGAAACCCCTCCAGAAGCCACCCTCTGCTGCCTTTCCTCGGATGCTTGGGCTGAATCACCTCCCCTTATCCAGAATTTATAAAATGACAAGGAAAAGAATTCCACTCTTTAGCACGGCCCTCGTGAAATTGCTGCAGATTTGAGATTAGGTGATCAGGGTTTCTCCCATGAGAGTGACAGGCCCTCGGGCTTCATCGGCAGAATCTATTTTTGCGTGGCCTACTGTTTGCCAGGCTTTGACATTTCCATTTAGAAGATGAATTAATTCTGAGCTGAGCCAAGGATCCTCTTTTGGAAGATGTGTTAAGACTCAGGCCCTCGCAGGACACTGGAGCATCCATGAGACTCTATCCCTTTCTCACATGATGACGGGTCAGCCTTCCTGGGGGGCAAGTGAGGAATCTGACATGAACTAAGGGGCTGCAACGAAAAAGGTATTTTTCACTGTGGGCTTAGGCACCATCTGTGCTATCCCCAGGCCCCATCTCCCTGATCACAGTCTGAAAGAAGGGGATAAGGCCCTTGCTTACCAAGGGCATTTGATCCACATGGGAGACATCCTGGTGAGCTCATGGGCTCTGCCTGGCCCTGTCTGTGAAGGCCCAGCATGAGAGAAGACATTAGCTGTCCCTGCATCAGGGCACAGGGAAGGCTGCCCCTCCGGATGACTGGCTGGGGCCTCCAACACAATAAACAATGTTTGCTCTGGAAGCGATGAGCAGTGCAACCAATTGTTAGGAAAGCCTGCAGATGGCTCCATTAATAAAGCTGCCATTCACAGCTGCCAAAGCTGAAGTAGTTTCTATGGGAAACCCTCACATTAAAATAGAAGGAAGTTCTTTTAAATTATAGTAATTACATTTTCATTAAACATTATCAAAGTTAAACACGGGGATTTGTCTGGGAGGGCACTCATCATTGTGAGCTCTGAAGGCCAGGGATATATCACCTCTCTCTGGTCCCTGACACAGAATCTGACACAGCGATTACAGAATGAATGGTTTGTGCCATAGGGTTACTGGTGGTGAAAATGGGGCAAGTCCCCTGTCTCAAGTAACCCAGATCTGTCCACGGAAAAGCCCTGTGGAAAGGACAACAGGGCACCTGGTAGTCCATAAGGGAAGAAAGCAGAACTTGTGGGAAGCCAGAGATGGCCCAGGGTACTCAGAAGACTTCAAGACCCAGCTCTAACGTGGCCAGGTTGGCAGACAGCACGAGGAAACCCCAGGCCCAAACTGCTCTTGGGTATGATGCTTGAGGCACGACTGTCTTCACCAGGGAAGTCAGTCTACCCCTTCTGTTTTCAGTGGCATCTGGCCCAGACCCCAGATCCCAGTGAGATTCTTCTGGGCCCAGAGCACAGCACGGAGCTCTGCAAAGACCAGCAAGTGTCCCCACCACACACTCACATTCCCAAGATACATAAATAAGGGTAGAGTCAGCACCTCTGACCTCTGTCCAGACCTGGAGCTGAAGAAAGCCCATCTCCCCACCCTACCTCCCGAGTTCCCGGGGTTGGGACGGTGCACCTTGACGAACCCTGGGTTGACTTTTCGGTTGCAACACACCCCACCCATAATCACTCAGGAAAATAAATAGAAAAAATATGCTGGATGACAAGGTATAGTAAATCCTACAGCAGGGACACTGAACTTTATCCCACCGTTCTCCCCACACCTCCTGCTATGGCCACTAGACAGAAACCTGGGAATGCTGACTCTCAGGAGACTGAGGCTGCAGACAGGCCCAGATGAGGACTCTGACCCCTCACCCGGCAGAAGTAAGGCCACCCAATCCCAAGGCATAAGGCTCAGGCAGCTAGATCATATCGCAAAGGGCAGCACACTCACCTCCTGACCCACCAGGTCCTCAGCTCCCGAAGACCTGCCCAAGCTGGCCTGGGCTGGGTGGTGACCACTCCTGAGCTTCCATGGCCATAGGACATGTTTTTGCAAGTTACACACCCTGCCCTAACCATCAGCAGTGACAGCTTACCCCAGTCTTCCTGCTGCAGTTGCGGCCTACTTCCTCTGGCACGGAACTTCCTGATACTCAATGAACAGGGTCCGACTAAGGGAGACACATACATATATATGGGCAGACACATACATATATAAACCGATTTTCCAAATGACTGTTGCTTCAAGAGGACATGAATCCAGGCGAAAAGGGAACAGACACCAAGTATAAACAAAGGCCCTTCTGTGTGACTCTAATTAGAATGACAACCAATTGAAAACAATTTAATGTTGGTTCATGAAAGGTTAATGAAATTCATGTTTTGAAGATGCAGAATGCAACACGGATATAGCCAGAAACACATTTCTAACCTTCATTCTCTTTAATTATTCGGTCAGAATAATTTCCCGAGAGCAGTTTTAGTCTCTGGATGGCTTTAATTAAACACCACTGAACTTTAAGTTAACATCAACTCATCCAGCTGTAACTCAATTTTCAAATTAACCTGCCATCTAACATGAGGGTTTTGTGGCCTAAGCAGGGGTGTGGTGGGGGAGGGGAAGATGGGCATGGAGCCTGACAGGTATTCACCAATTCTAGAACATTTTCCATCTTTCCCCCACCCTCTCCAGTGGCCAGGAATTTCTGTAACCTGTCGCAAGCCTCTCTAAAGACAGAGGCCGAGGCTGAGCCGGGCAACCAAGCTGACTCCTTCCTTGGACTTTCCCATAGTCCTGGGCTCTGGCTCCATTCTCTCCAACAACTTCGGCATAAGCCTGGTACAACCAGACCCTCAAAGTGAGCCCAGGGCCAGCAGACCCCTGCCCCAGCGCCTCCACTCTACTCTTGCCTACCTGCCTTCTTCCCCCTTCTCTCCCTCCCCTTCACAGTGCTGAAATGTGTCAAGAGCCCTGGCTCAGCCCTGACCAGTCTGGCTCGGTGGATAGAGCATCGGCCTGCGGACTGAAGGGTCCCAGGTTCGATTCCTGGCATGTACCTTAGTTGTAGGCACGTCCCCAGCGGGGGGTGTGCAGGGGGCAGCTGATCGATGTTTCTCTCTCATCGATGTTTCTGATTCTCTATCCCTCTCCCTTCCTCTCTGTAAAAAATCAATAAAATATATATATTTTTAAAAAAGAGCCCTGGCTCAGCAATCCTGCCTGACTAGGTGCCCTCAGGAAAGACCCCTATTTTCTGAGCTGACTCTGGCACTTCACCCAGGCCCCGGGTATCTGCCTCACTCCTTTTCTGCCTTTGAAAACCAAGGTTCCTGCTTTTGTCAGTTGCATTTCGTAGCCGTACCAAGGCCCTTTTGCAATGAGTTTCTGCTTCTTTCTAAAACTTCTTTCCTGCTGACTGGGAGGCTGCCCTAACATCTCTCACAGCTTGGGGCAGCTTCAGCCAACTGCCATCAGAATGTGATATTTGAAGTTGGCAAAGAGTCTAATCTACCTAGTACGTGTTGGGCAATGTGAAGGACCTGTACTTTGGCCCTGAGGTACAGCCACGTGACCATGACAAAGCTGCGTGTCAAAGGCAAGGTCAGGGCAAGAAAACGCATGACGTCCCAGGAGGGCTGAATTAGCACTCGAGGAAAGAAGTATTATCTAAAGAATGCTATTCCCAGCCACTCTGCCTGACCTTTTCCCTTAGTACCTGCAGCAACTTTCCTGGAATCAGCTCACACTCTGGACCCTGAGCAATAAGCAGCATCTGGTCTCGGTCTATCCAAGATCCTGCAGCAGCACAGCCCCTGTGCACCTGGAGCTACCGGTCAGGAGTCCTAATGAAGCTCAGGCAAGTGACGGCTGCTGACGGCAGAGGAGACTGCGGATGAGCCATCTGCTCCAACACTATCTTGCAAGGTGGCTGAGTCACCCCAGTGGCTCTGTTCAAGTCATGAGAGCAAGGTCAGCTGATGCTGCCCTCACAACCATGAGGGTACGCCCCCTACAGCCAAGGTGAACGGTTCCCAGAAGAGAATCCACAGCCACACTCCCCCACCCACATCCACCCAGGGGCAGCCTGTCCTAAGGTAACCAAACCCCACCCATCCCAAGGAGCTCCCCAAAGGGAAGGGCAAGGGATAACAGTGAAATTGCTCTATAACAAGAAAGTTTCTTAACCAAATGATTTACTAACCCTAAGAGATGAGAGACACCCTAAAAAGGACCTAAAGATATTTTTTTAACTTTAATATTTTAAAATAATATTTAATTTTGAAATAGAGTGCTTGCTTATAGGGCAAAGGTATCTGACTCATCTTTGGGTCCCCGGCACCTGGTAGTATGTGTTTTTGCACTAACTAAATATCTGAAAGCAGCAGAGCATTAGGGGACTCCTTGATGACCATGAGTCAAGGATGACAGCCAACGAACCTGCGAGAGGAGCACTCAGGACAGTGCCCACTTCTCAACCAACCCGCCATGGGCAGTCTTTGGTGATAGATTAAAGTGATGCAACCCAGGATATGTGCAGTCAAATGTCAAATAAATGTACTAAATCACTGGGACCAGATAGTATCTGAATTTCTAAGCAATCAATCACCATTGCCCCTGGTGTATCCTCTAGCTATGGAAGATCGATGAGCCAGAAAGCCGGGCAGCCTGCCCACAGCCACACTCACAAAGAGGAGAAAAAGTATATAAATCAAAGCCAGCCAGCCAGTATTACAATAGTCACTCCCACCCTCACCCTGACATTGATAGCTTCACACCAAAGTCACACTGGATGAGGGGCCTGGAAGGAGAAGGAAAGTTGGAACCTGAAAGGGCATCTGCTGACAGAGAAAACAAATGATGAATAAGAAAGAACGGCAAAGTAGCCATCTGCAACCTCTCTTGCTTTTGTGCACCCTAAAGAATTTTGAAAATCTTTGTGTAGCCTTTTGCATATGCAAGTTTAACAACTAAAACCTTTCATTGTAAGTTGAAATAGTTGCACGGAGTAGTTTCTGGTGTATTATAGATAAGGGCTTAAACTATTAAGTCACAATCACCTTGTCCCAAAGGTAATCCTTGTGAGGCCCAACTGCGCTTGGGTTCTGGGACATCCCCCTTTCTGCACAGGCTGGTTCTAATGAGTTTCTGGAACCTGCAAACAGAAGAAGTTTGGCTCAGAGAAGTCAGCAGAGACTGTTCCTGAGGAAGGCAGCAGATGGACCAAAGACATTAATGGCACTATCAAAAGGACCTGGACACAAGTGGGAAAAGCACATGAGTAGACAGTTGACAAAAAAAGAAATAAAACTTACCTTTAAAAATAAAAAGATTTTTTAAAGTAAGAATAAATTTTAAATAAAAGAAAGATATTCAACATCACTAATTTCAATAGGAAGGCACTTTAAACCAAAGGAATTTTATCACTTACCAGATTGGCAAAGAAGAGGGAGAGCAGGCACGCCCCTCATGGTTAGACAGGAACATACATCAGCACCATCGCTTTAGTGAGGAATAGCTATCACAATGGGGGATGCACATTCTCTAGAAGTCTCACTTCTAGAAATGACCCTACAAATATAGTCAGTAATATAAAAAATGACAAAAAGATTATACATTAAAGGAGTGCTTATAAAAGCAAAAAAGATACGACTAAATAACCATCAAAAGGAGGCTAGTTTATATTCATAAAATGGAACACAACGCAGAAAAATAAAGCAGAGAACAATCTCCAGACTGTGAGTAGTGAGAATGTATAGTGCCACTTGGCCAAAAACAAAACAGGCAGCAAAGGAAAATGCATCTGATCTGTGAACAGAGGCCACGGGGCTGGAGAAAATGTAAGGTCTGCACGGAAAGCATCTTGTGTGTCAGGAAGTGAAGAAATGCTCAGAGACTGACAGGGGCATGTCAACAGGACACAGAAACCAAATTTGAGCTGAATTTGAGCATCAGAATGATAACTACAGAGATGGTTATTACATTGAATGAGAAAATTACACTAAAACTTTTTAAAAGGGGGGTACTCATCTTCACAGAAAAATATCAACATTGCAGAAGAAATGACAGAATAGAAAGTCACTTTTTAAAACCATCTTAAAAATAAATGACTCAGGTCAGGGGACAAGGAGAGATAAACCAAAGAACTTGTATACTTCTATGCACAACCCAAAGACAACAATAGGTTGATGAAGACCTGGGGGGTAGGGAGGGACTGGGCAGAGGGGGGAGGTAAAGTGGGGGAATGGGAGACATCTGTAATACTGTCAACAATAAAATAAAATAAAAAAGATTGAGCCCAGCCGCTGTGGCTCAGTTGGTTGAACATCGTCCCATGTACCAAGGGGTCGCCAGTTCGATTTCCGGTCAGGCCACATGCCTGGGTGCAGGTTCGAACCCTGGTCAGGGGCATGCAGGAGATAGCCAATGGATGTTTCTCTCTCCCTCTCCCTCTCTTCCCGTCTCTCTAAAATCAATAACAAAGAACATATTCCAAAAAAAATTAAAATAAATTATTCAAAGAATCATCAATGAACACTAACACTGGATGCAAAACTATTGAAAATAGGATATTCCCAGTCTCAAATATCACCCCACAGATTACTTGTTAATTACAAAGGGGAAAGGGTATCTTTACAAGGGAGAAATCTCACATTTTAATTATCTAATTCAAATCATCAATAATGGGACAAACTGGTATTGAGTACCTTATTATACCACTGATATAATAAGGAAAACACACTATATATAAAGAATTCCTGACAAAAATGTTTAACCTGGATCCAATTATAAGGAGACCATTAGACAAATCCAAGTTAAAGGATATTCTGCAAAACACTGGCAGTCGATCAATGTTTCTCTCTCTCATCAGTTTCTCTCTCTTTCTTCCTCCCTCTCTCTAAAAATCAATTTTTAAAAAAGGTTAAATATGGAGTTATCATAGGACTCAGCATTTCCACTCATTAGATGCCCTATGTCCATCAAATACCTGATGTAGAACTGTGCACCTAAAACCTGTATAACTGTGTTAACCAGTGTTGACCCAATAAATCTAAAAATAAAAAAATACTTGTATACCAACATTCATAAAAACATTCATTATTCATAATAGCCAAAAGTGGCAATAACCTAAATATCCATCAACTGATGAAGAGATAAACAAAATGTGGTATATCCATATAATATTCAGCCATAAAAAGAATGAAGTACTGATACATAATACAATATAGATGAACCTTGAAATCATTACAGTGAGAGAAATCAGTTACAAAAGATCACATATTGTATGATTATACAGTAAACCCTCGATTTTGCAGACTTCAATTTAACAGACTTTCGATTTAACAAACAAAATTTCCGGTCCACATGTCATATGCAAAAATTAATGCCCTGTTAATTTGAAAATACTTTTAACCTATATTTGCTTATAATTAAATTAACAGGTCATTTTCATTTGTTATTAATCCACTGTTATTTTCAACAAATTTAGGCAGATAGGCCAAATGTTGGGAAAAACTGTAGTAATTTCACATAATTAAATATTACACATCTACAACTATAGTCTACATATTTATATCCAAGAGTCACTGCTAGTAAACAATGTTCAGCAAATGATTAGCACATGATCGCACCACACTGCAAGTGGTAATTGGTTCTGTTGTTGCATGGCATGACTTTCTGCAGCAGTTTTAATGCATGCTAGCCAATGTTCTAGCATTTATTTACTCACAGTGATCTATTCAATATAAATTTTTAATTGCTGTAATACATATAGAAAACTTCTACATGAAATTAAAATTTTCATACATAATTTTAAATTCACAAATTATCTACATCAGTAAAAACAAGTAAACTAATTTGTCAGTTTTGTTAACATGCATTCGGAAAACCTACTCTATTATATAACGAACTTTCAGTTTGAACAGATACCCCTCGTCTGAATTAGTCCGTTACGTTGAGGTTTTACTGTATTTATATGAAATGCCCAGAAAGAAAAAAATCTAGAGAGACAGAAAATAGATTAGTGGTTGCGCAGGGCTAGAAGTTAGGGTAGGGAAGGGAAGTGACTGCTAATGGCACATAGAGTTTCCTCTTAGGGTAATAAAAATGTTTTAAAACTGATTTGTGGCAATGGTAGCACAACTCTGAATTTATGAAAACCCACTGAATTGTACACTTTTTGTTGTTGTTGTCAATCCTCACCAGAGGATATTTTTTCCATTGCCTTTTAGAGAGTAGCAGGTAGGAAGCGGGAGAGAGAGAAACATTGATGTGAGAAACATCGATTGGTTGCCTCCCACATACACCCCTACTGGGGCCAGGAATCAAACCCACAACCCTTTGGTGCATGGGCCCACACTCTAACCACTGCTCAGGGCTGAATTGTACACTTTAAAAGGTGAATTGTATGGTATGTGAATTATATCATAATAAAGCTGTTATTTTAAAAAACGTAACTACAAAGGACACATTATTAGGATACCTGGGGAAAATTAAAGAGAGACTCTATATTAGGTATCAGTATTGTTGTCAATGTTAAATGGGGTGTGACAAATGAGTTATATCCTTACTCTTAGGAGATACTGGCTAAAGTATTTATGGCTGAATCATCATAATTCTATAGCTTAATCTTAAATGATTTAGCAAAAACCAAATGTTTATGTACATACATTCATTGTGTGCCTGTGTTTTGGGAAAGCAAGAAAAAGCAAAAGTGGCAATATATTGATAACAGGTGATCCAAGTGAAGGATGTACAGGTGTATTTTGTACTATTCTTACAATGTTTCTGTCATCTGAAATTTTTCAAAATAAAAACTTGGGAGAAATATCAAAGAATAAAGTTTAGACTTATACAGACAAATAACAACTACCTAGCCTTTGGGAATGCTGTTGTTTATAAACACAGTATTTTACCCTCAGTAAGAAATCACTATCCTGTGTTATGACAAGATACAGATCACCACTTCATCTATAATAATCTACACTAATAAAAGGAAAACATGCAAATTGACCATCCCTCTGCTACACCCACCAGCCAATCAGGGTAAGCATGCAAATTAACCCAACAAAGATGGCAGCGGCCATGGAGCTGGAGGCTTGGGTTGCCCCTGGCGACAGAAGCCAAGCTTCCCGCCTGCCCTGGCCGCTGCTGAAGGAGTGGCTGGGAGCCTGGGTCGGGGGTGACCTAGGCTTCCATCGGGCCCTGGCCTCCGCTCAAGGAGGGGCTGGGGGCCTGGGTCTCCGGGGGTCGAGGCCAGCCTGAAAATGGCCATCAGCCCCTCACCCAGGCTGGCCAGGCACCCCAGCGGGACCCCCCTCCCACACCCTGAAGGGGCTCTGGCCAGCCTGAAAACGGCCCTCAGCCCCTTACCCAGGCTGGCCAGGCACCCCAGTGGGAACCCCCACCCTGAAGGGGGTGTGGCCAGCTTGAAAACAGCCCTCAGCCCCTCCCCCAGGCTGGCCACGCCCCCCCAGCGGGGACCCTCACCCTCTATACTAATAAAAGGGTAATATGCTAATTAGACTGGGAGACCTTCCAGGAGACCTTCCGGACGTTCTTCTGGACAAAGCCATGGTGGCGGGGCCGATGTAGAGGCGGTTAGAGGCCAAGAGGGGACGGCAGTTGTGGGTGATCAGGCCGGTGGGGGGGGGGCCAGTTGGGGGCCAGCAGGCCATAAGTGGGGGTCAGTTGGGTGTGATCAGGACTGTGGGAGGGGCAGTTTTGAGTGAGCAGGCCACAGGGGGGCAGTTGGGGGGCGAGCAGGCCAGTGGCGGAGGGAAGGTGGAGGCGAGCAGGCAGCAAGGGGGGCCATTTAACAGGGAGGCCCCCTTGGGGGGGGAGCACACTGGCACGTTCGTGGTGGGGGGGGATCAGGCTTGCGGGGGGGGCAAACATCCCGGGGGAAAAGTAAAGTTGGGGATTAGATTGGCCTGCAAAGATAAATGCGTGGGCCTTCGGGCTGGAGGGCAGGTTGATCTGTATAAAACTCGAGCTTCAGCAATTTTCGGAGAGGAAGACCCCCACTTTCTCTTTTAGCACGCAATACCTTTTTACCCCGGGGGGGGGTTCATTAATTGGAAGAGTAGACGATGAGTTTAGG